>NW_016690204.1:6926644-7431608 GCF_001604755.1 Lepidothrix coronata | reverse complement strand
GGATTCTCAATCAAAAGTGTGTGCTCTTCATCTGTGGGCTAGGAAATAACTTTCACAGTAGTGAGTGCAGAAACAGTGGTAGCTTTATTTTTCAGAAAATATGCCTGAAAATTGAAGGTGAATACCGGTATGTTAAGTTTACTCTGCATAAATTGGTGGTAAATGTGGCCAACATGGCCTAGAGATGTATAACAGAGTTCCTCTCTATATGGTCCCTTTTCTTCTAACAGAGAAAGAGATTCTTAGTCAAATAGGGAGGTCAAATATAACTTGCAAATAAAAAGAAGCATTTATGAGGCAAGGAAAAGATCTTCACTTTGTTTCAGAACCCAACTGGTAAATGACTGGCTGGATGATTCCAGACAAGTTCTTGTTAGAGACAAGGCTTGCTGTTTATTCACCTTACCCACTCCAGTTCTTCTATACATTTTTAGTTTCAGGATTTGCAATAATACTCCTTTGTATTTTTGAGAGCAGGCCTTCTTTTTAACCATGTAAACAGGATCTCTCTTCAGTGAAATCTTAAAAGTTTGTGTTTATCTAAGTAGTGTTACTTAATCTTTCTGTATATGTGTTTGTTTTTCCAAGAATGAAACCATATAGTCTAACCTTTAATAATGTGAAAAGGTAAGGTTATATGTATTTGTAATTTAACAAAATTACTTTGTCCTCAAAGTACATTCAAATCAAGTGTACATAAATGTGTATGTTAAATCTGTAAATTAAATCTTAGGGAAAGAGCTTTGCAGTTTTCTGAGTAGATATGCAAGTGTAGACTTGTATTGACAGGTACAGCCTCATACAGTCACCAAAGACATGGACTGAAAATATGGAGCAGGTTTCACTGATACAAATACAAACCAAAATATTTCACTTTACTTTTTACTTGTAAATAAAAATAGGAGTTTGTTTACGAGTTGGAATATAAAATACTAACTAGATTTCTGCTGTAGATAATTGGACCCAATGAAAAGAGGGTAACAGTTACCTTTTTATTATTTGAGACTGAAAAAATTGGCCAGGCTTTGAGCCAATTGTGTTTTTCTGTTACCAGTTGTTCTGTTTACTATATTGTGACAAAAACTCTTTATTACTGCAACAGCTTGGCAGTAACAACTGCCTGGTAAAATCATTTCTCTGAGTACCCAACCTGCTGTTGCAAAATGCACACTTAATGATAAAGTGTAGACCCACAGCTGAATCATTTTGACCTTGGTTTACATTACTTCTGGTGAGGACAATGGGCTTTAGTACATAGTACAGAATTTCATGGAATATTGCTTGGTGTTTGTTTTAGAGATCAAATTTATGTCAGGCTAACAGAACATTTTTAACTGTTTTCAGGCTGAGTTTAATTTCTGAGATGTTCTGCCTTTCGCTTGAATAAATGGCAGAAAAATAGCTATATTATAAGCACTAATTTAATCAGCTGTAAACAGCAAAAAATGCATTTCCTAAGCATGTTCGGACAGACTTAATTAGAAAACTCCTTTGTGCCATTATTATTTATAGTCAAGGCGATCCTTTACAATAACATAAGGGATAGAAAGTACCTACTTTCAGCATTTTGTTCCCATGTCTATAACAAAGAGATCCTGCCTGTGAAAGATGTTTTTATTCAAATACATGTGCAGTACAGAAGTCATACTAAGGGAATGCAGCTTCTCTTAAGACCAGGTTTTAACAGAGTTGAAATTACTTCAGTGAAAATACTGTCATTGAGGATTTGCGACCAAACAAACTTAAGAACTCAAAAAGTGCTGATGAATGTAGTACTTAAAAAAATGGAGGTGTTCTTGTGGGCTTGAAAACATCATTGACAGAAGAGATGAAAGTAGAATACAGGAAGTGCAGCGGAGGTGAGGCCATTCTTTGGAATGGCTCAAAGGTGAGGCTGGGTCTGCACTGGGAACTGGCTTGTAGAGCAAAGCAGTGCTTCTTCCTCTGTTATACAGTCTAGGACTGTATAATATAGTATTATTATTTGTATATAGGACATTATAATGTATATGGGACCTGGGGAGAGGATTACTCCATAACTGAAACGGGCTCATGTGCCAAACATCACCACTGCTCAAGTGGTTAAAGCTTTCAGAACCAAAGCTGTTCCACAGACTTCTTCTTCCTGGACATCTCCTTTCTTGTTGTCTGCCTCACACAGCTGGTGGTAGCAAATTAGTGTCCCTACCAAGGGGATGGTGTGATAATTTAAATCCTTTGAGAGAAAAGATGGGAATACAAGGCTATTCCTTGAGCCTACTCGAAGAATCAAGTAGGAACAAAAATCTTAGTGAAAAGAAGAAAAATAGTAACACAGATGTTAATTAGTACTGAACAGCACTTTTATTTATTATTGCCATTCCATTTTATGATAATATTATGTGTCACCATGTATTCGAATTTTTGCTTTAACGTTCCCAACAGCTTGTCTGGACTTCTGTTGCACACATTTGTCCAGACTCCCTCTGTGCAGGGGCACAGAACAAGCTGGTGCTCAGTTCTGTTTGAGCAGTCACTGTCCTCGCTGGGGGAGGACGGGGTGAGGGACTCTGCAGAGTTGCTTTGCACGAACTTTCAACAGCACAGCTTTGGATTTTTAGTAAAGCAGGAGTTTCCAAGCGTTTTCAGACTTCATTTCTTCATTTCATCAGTAAATCAATTAGCACTAGAATCAAATCACTTGCCACACAGTTTGTGTGTGGCGTGTGTAGGCTGCTGAAAAACAATGTGACTGATAAAAAAGAATTAGCAAGGCACATAATACATAGGGGGGTTTTATTTTCACTCAGATCCTGATTATTTAACGTGAAACTGGAATGTTGAAACAGGACTGGACATCTGTGTAAGTTCATAGGTAGAAAACAAAGTAAAATTGGAATATTTTTTAATTTTGTGAAGTTAACATAAGCACTACCTAAGATTTTGAAGCAATTTCTTATATCTTATTCTATTATGTCCCTACTATTATGTCTAATTTCTTATTCTTAAAAATATTCCTGTTCCTGGTAACTTCTAATGAGAGACAAGAGCAGAACAAAATGTCAGTGAATGTTCTAGGAACTCTACATCAGTCCTCCTGAATTCCAAGGAGCATCCCTGCTTTGATGATGTCAGTCTGCTCTATCTAAGGAAACAATAATCTCCAGATTTGCATCCCATGCATGGCAGCCTTCTCCATACAATGAATTTATTCAGTGTTGTCAAATGTATTTATGGTGTTTTGTTGATGGGTTGTCTTTTTTTATTTATTTTTTTTTCAAGAAACAAGAATTTGTTTCGATGTCTTCTCTTATTGACTTAAATCATACAGGTTGGATAGGCACATCTTCTAGATAATAGTCACCTTTGGGAGCTGTAATTGTCTAATAATAGGTTTGACTTCGTGCCTAAAGAACATTCTGTGACATTTAAACCAGGTGAACAGAGCCTGCATTCCTGACATAGAGCATAAACCATCCAGCACCTGATGTCACTGTAAACCTGTTACAGTTTTATAAGTTAGTGGGAAATGTGTCACCTTTATATCCCAGCTCACTGTTGGGATCCCTCACAGGGAAAAAGTTTAAACTAGATTTGAGTTACAGGGTGCATGACATTTTGATTTTTAGACTTTTAAGTCCTTCAGCAGAATGTGGAGTTCATAGAATTATTCTATTTATTTGGGCCAATGTAGTATAAAATCCTGGCATCTAAAATGCTATAGAAACTTCAGTAAAACATTTTAATGAGACTTATGATTGTAATATTTAAAAAAGCAATCATATAAACTCCATCACAAAATATTAATTTATTGACAATAATGAAAGTGCTGGAGAATTATTCATCCATTCTAGAGTTTGTGCACCCAACAACTGAAAAATATGAGTTGTGAGGAAGTTGTGGGAGTAAGTCAACATTTCCTCCTGCAGAGACTGGTAATTCTGGATCTCAAAAAATGGCATCAGTTGTTGTGCCACTGCCTCTGTGCTGCTGCTCTGCACTGCCCGTTGAGATTGCAGTGGTTTATGGTCCACAGGAGACAGGTTCTGCCAAGGAGAGGATTCAGCATCCTGGCAGTGGACGTTTTTGTGAAACAGGTTTTTATCAGGATTCTTGATTTTCCTTTATTTCTGAGGACAGAGTCGAGGGTTTTTTGCCTCTTGCCAACATACTTATATAGACATAATAAAGAGACATCATCAAAAGATGAATTTTTGTGCTTATTGGGACTGTTCAGTTACATTATAGAATTGAAAAAGATGTTCTTTGTGCCATTTATGTTTTTTCCTCTCTATTTTTAGGATGCAAAGTTTGTAGAAGAGCGACGCAAGCAGCTACAAAATTACCTAAGGAACGTAATGAACAAAATTATTCAAACTGTGCCAGAATTCACAGCCAATCCCAAAAAAGAGACACTTATTCAGCTGATGCCCTTTTTTGTGTAAGTATCTGTCAAGTACTCAAGAAAATATTAAGCTTTTTTCATCACAAATAATTTAAAATATAATGCCAACATCTCCAAACTCTTTAAAACTGCGGGGTTTTTTAAATAGAAGTCTTCTGTTCTAATTGTAAGTGCTTTTTTTATATTTAAAGGAATATATGGCATGTGGAGTATTTTTTGTTTATTTAAATGGTGACTTTGAATAAAAATCCCAGTGTAAAGCTTTCAGAAATATCTCAGTGACTTCAAAACCTGCATCTGCCTGCACTCTTCAAACACTAGGTGTCTTCATTTTCTTTTATTTGGTCTTTTTTTAGTGTTGTTTTGCTTCTGTTTGTGTGGGCTTTGTATTGTTTTTAAATTTATTTTGGGGACTGAGGGTAGAGTACTATTAAGGTACTTACTGACCAAATTAAAAATTCAAGTTGTTGAACTCTTTCTAGCTGAATTTTACAATCTGCTGACTCATGTTCTGATTTCATTAATGTTAAAGTTGACTGTGTCCTGATACAGTTTAACACAGTCATTTGTTAAGAATCTCAAAAGAAACCCTTAGATACACAATCACACAAGGGATATAATCTGGTAAAATCTTCCCTTTCTGCTTTAAATATCGTTCTTTATGTATTTGTAAATGATATTTAGAACTATTTAAGAAATAATATTAATGAAAATTTGTTTTTGTAAGTGGTGTTAAATTTCATAATATTTTGGTTTAATAGTATTTTACTATACACATCGGCTCTTTGTAAACACATACATAAGAACAGGAGGGATCTTTGGCAACAAGCATCACAATTTTTTGCACTTTGCAGTTTCATAATTCTCAACACATTGCACGAAGCAATGCACTAGAGTGGATTCAAGAATAATCTGTGATATGGCAAAGAGGTTCTTTTTGTACCTGTGAATTATTTCCTTAGAATTTTTTCTCATATAGTAGATGTTTCAGCATTCTCTCTGGGAATACTAGTGGGATTCTGGAAAAATTAAGCTGTTGAGCAAAATAACTATATACCTCATCTACAGCAGCAGACAAAATGGCTTTTTAATGCATTTTTCTACTGAGAGATCAGACTCTTCTTCTGCAGCTAGAGCAGCAATATTAAATTAATACAAAGAACTTTTCTAAGATGTGCTCCTTCTATCATTGTCTGAAAGTATCATCATTTCTAGGCTATTATTTGAACTTTGTCCTTTATTTTCTGCCATGACCTGGCACTGTTGGTGATTTAGAAAAGACATCCAAAAGAAAATGCATTTCAGTTCCACTTCATATTGCCAACTTCTCCAGTTTTGTCCTTCCTTAATGGATTTTGAGCTTCATCAACAGGAGATCTTGAACATGTTGGACTCTGAAGTGTATATTACATTAACCAGTTGTAACCTTTGTACCATACCTACGATTCTTCTGTTAGTTTTAATAGTATTTTGTTTAATAGTACTTTACTATGAAACACTGTAAATACATATAATAATACTGGTATATTTAATTTGTCCTTTGCAGCACAAATGTATGTACAGTTGATTGAATCTTTATCAATGAAAGAGTAGTTACAAAACACTGAGATATTAGTCATAGGACTGTGCTGTAGGGAATAGTGATACCTCAGTCTGGGGGGAAAATTACAGTCTTAATATGCATAAAAAGTCTCTAGGGCATTAGATCTGTCTATTAGGAAGCAATGAAATATAAAATATAAAAATAATTATCTGGTCTTAAAGAGTTTCTTCTGACTGCAAAATGAAATGACCACAATTCAGTGTGAAAATGAAAAATCCCATAAAGGTTATGTCTGGTTAGGCTTCCTATAGATAGAAATTACGGGGTCAGTTTTAATTAATCACTTTTAAGATCTGGTTTTGGTCTTAGAATATGATTATGATGAACAGAACATAAGATGAATGTCTCTAAGACTGAATCCACTGATAATTTAATGCTAGAATGAATATTGCTGAACATTTTTGTTGTGAGGTTGTTCCTTTGGGGATTTCTCCCTTCCAAGTGCAGTGATTCTGTACAATCAGGCACAGATCTGATGAGGCAAAACATTTTAATTGATCTGTCTGAAATAGCCTGCCACTGTTATAAAGGATGAAATTGCTTTTATTTTGAAACTCAGTTAACAGTTTGCAGTACAATAACATGAATCAGTTTGCTGGCATTTCTTTTCATTATTGTATCAAATGCTGGTGGTTAATCATGGAAATGTAATTTGTTTTGAATCTTAATGCTGTGAACTGTCATTAATGTGCCCTTTCTTTCCTCAGTCTTTATTGCTTATAATCTCAGTTTGTATATTTTTCAGTTTTAATACTTTATTAGCTCAATCACAGGATTGGTCAAAGATTTTCCTTTATAGTCCACTTTCATGTCTTAATGTAAAAAATAGATTCTGGCTCTGCTAATTTGTGTGTTTACATGCTGAATGACTAATTCTTTGTAATAATAAGACCGACATCACAGGATAAATTTTCCAGTCCGTGTGGAGCAAAACCTAAATCAAGATTTGGCACTGCTGAATTAGATTGCTACATCTGCTAGCTGGTGAAGGCCTGTCTGTTAATACTTACTTAAATTAACATTTATTTGCACTCGTGATTGGTACATTATGGATAAACAAAACTTGTTATAACAAGTACACTTGTGTTTTAATCACATTTTTATCAATATGAAAAATATCACACACCTTAGCTCTTTGTAAATACATATATAAGAACAAGAGGGATCTTTGGCAACGAGCATCACAATTCTTTGGACCATATAATTGAGTCTTCAACATAAATCACCACCATAGGCAATATGATTTCAAGTAGGTAAAAAGCTAAAAGCTGTAAACGCATGGGAAAAGAATCTCTCAAATGTTGTGATGGTCCATTTGTCTGTCTCTGGTTTCTGTATCAATTGCCCTCATTTTTTAAAAGATAAAGATTTCAACCTGGTGTGGGGATTGGCTTAGTGATCTCCAGAGGTGCCTTCCAACTTCAAAGAGTCTGTAAATCTATAATTCTCCAAAATCTTGACCTGCAATCTTAACCTGAGTTGTGTGTTACATAAACCCTGCACAAAGAAGTGTTGGCCAAATATACAGCTGGTCACAGAATGTTCTGTGTTAACAAAGTCTAAACAGTGGGAAACTACTAAAGTACATACTGCAATTTGTGGTTCTGCAGAGCTGATCAAATAAGAATAGTGCCACTTTACTGGTTCTTTTGCATTGGCCATGCAAATGTTTGGATTAAAATATATGCAAGAATGGTATAAACACAGTTTTGTGAATATTTTCACAGATGACTGTGCTGAGTACTTCTTTATCTCATATTCTAGGCCACAACTACAAGTTACAACAATTTCTAAATAACAATTACATGTTCTGCTGAGCTGCAGAACTGGACATTTATTCTCTTGTGGTAGCTGCTCAAAAATAGGCTTTAAGAAAAGCAGAGAATCTGCTCAGTAAATCATCAGCAGGTTCTGCTGTCTGCGGGATGTATTTGAACACCAAAGGAGTCATCAGTTCTCCAGGATGATTAGAGGACTGTAATTTTCTAAAAAATATGTTGTCTTCATTTCCCTGGGTGACATTACTGGCAGCATATTTGTTAGCAGAAGTTGTGTTCTTACGTGTTTTGTGTCAGTTGTCTTTGAGTCACGAAGTTAAATTGAAGTGAAAAAAAAAATAATCAAAATTTCTACCTCTTTCTCATTTTCTAAAATACTTCTCCCCTCCTGGAAGGTAAAGTCATGACAGAGGTGCCACCTGACAGGCAAACTCCAGTGCCAACCAATAAGTCATTCAAAAAAAATGTTGTCCCGGGAATACTCCTCCAAGATTTATTTAGCACTGAGCAATGTGTAAAGCCAAGGATCTGCTTTTGGTTTTGCAGACAACAAAGTGAAACTATTTTGGAAGAATAGATCATTGTTCTTAATGGGTTCAAGAACTTGGTGTGGATTGGATTTGAGGTTTTTTTTTTATCATCTCTGTTTCAGTTGCACTCATCAGTGTGTCATTGAGAACATTTAAATGTGTATATTAAAGGTATGAGAGGTAAAAAGAACATTAAATTCTGTACGATACCATTGCTAGTATTATAATCAAGTATAAAGGAAATAAATCTTTTAGGAAAATTACTGTGAGGTGCCTGTGGATGTTGTATCTCTGAATCATTTTAAAGACATTGGCAATGGACCCTTTCAAAGTTAGTTTTGGGATGTTTTAGAGGGATGAAACTATTTACTCAGACCTAAAGCTAACTACAGACTAGTGTATCAGTTCTGTTCCATCCAATAGCTTCATTTCTCCATGAGGGACAGGTCATGTACAGCAGATGTGGCACTGTTTTAGTGTAAAGAATGAACTAAAACCTCCTCACAGAAACATCTGTAGAGTATTATTTTAAATAAGATCTTTGAATACACAGACATGAATATATTTACATATGAAGCCAGAGGCGCCAGGTGTTCTGCTGGTTTTGTACCTTCAGGTAAACAATGAGATGAAAAGCAAACAAGCAATCCCTGAAATACTGTAAAACAATACTGCTGCAAAGGAAGGAAGTTTTAAATAGAATTCTGAATATCTTAATTTCTCAAAACTGAGTTGGTGGTGGCACTTCTTCCAGCGCTCAGGGTACATATCTGTGCCTTCTACTGGGGTAAATGGCAGCATTCAGCTGATGAGTCCCAAAGTGCTGTGGCCAGTGGCCAGATTTGTGCTGGATTGCATCCTCTGAAGTGGCAGCTTGTGTTATCAACTTGGCACTGAATGACTTCAGTACCTCATAAAATTTACATCTACAAACTGGAAATAGCATTTGCTTATGTGTGGGACTTTTAATTAGTAAAGCACCTCCTAATGCCTGAAACATGCTAATGAAACCAATTTTTTGCTATGTTAATTGATTGATCTACTTATAAAACTATGTAGAGACATTACACAATATTTATCTTTCAATAGAACTGTGTTGCCAAGCACTGATGATTGTTGAAGCAAAAATATCTTAGATACCTCGAATTCAATGAGCATGTTTAGATAATGCAGGAAGTTTTATTGCAAAAAGGTGATATTCTCCTGTGGAGTTTTTGTTGATGATAAAATTAAAATATTTGCATTTGAGCGGATTGTTGTTAACAAACATAGAGTTGTCTCACTGTTATTCTTGGTTTCTGCATTCCTCACTTTGTAACTGACAGTTTTGGTTTTAGTCTTTCATAACCTATGATGCTTGACATCAGACTTAAAAAAAGCAGCCTGCCTGTTTTGATCTGAGTGAAATGTGAAGAAGTAGGGCAAAAATTGTTTGGTCAAAGCATATGAAAATTCATACTTTCATCTCTTTTCCTTCTGCAAGAATTGCATGTTGCACTGTCTTTTATTTTGTGTTTTGGCACGTATTGGCACTGAAAATGTGTATTAATGGCATTCTACAAACATCTTAAATTTTCCTTTTCCCCGCTCTGGGTAGTTGAGAGGGTTTATGAATGTTAGAGGAAAAAAGAGGAAGGAAAAAATATATCAGGAAGAATAGAAACAGTGATAAAGAGGGCAAGAAAATGCAGGAAGAGAGAGGCATGAGATGCTTAGTGTTAAAAGGAAGATGGTATATATATGGGAAGGAACTATGGATAAATACTGGTACTTCAGGCTAACTAGAAGCATGTGGCTTTATAAAGCTAGTTTTATCCAAACAAGGGAAGATGGTGTTATGAGTGTAGTTTTTCATTTTACAAGTGATCTGCCTGGGGTTTGACAGGCTATTTGTGAAATAATTCAAGCTTTGTACAGGACATTAAAAACTGACACACTTTCCCAGGGATTATTCAAGTCTGTCAGGGAGCAGTTGTTGCAGCTCTGCTGCTCCTTTCCATGTGGTAAAGAACTGTCCTGCATCCTCTGATTTAATTCTGAAGATTTGCAAAATTATTTCTTACTTTATTACCAGTGGTTTGTCTTTTTAAATGGTCAGAATAAATGCTAAAATCTATGAACTGAGCTAGGGAAAAAATTACCTGTGGAAGGTGATTGTGTTCATAATGCAAAATTCTAGCATAGTTTTATTCGTGTGGGAAAGACATTGCAGAAGAGTTAAGGAAGCTCTGTTTTGACTTGAGTACATAACTGAGCAAATCTTTGCTTATCTTTGAGGATTTTTCCAGCACACTTATGTTGCGTGTGTGTATGGAAAAGCACTGCCTTGAAATAATTTTGGAAGATGCTGGGAGGAACAATGTATCTGTACTGGCAGGAAATTTTGATTACCCTTCTCTCTATTGATCCCAAGGGACAGTTTGCAGTACAGAGATGCCATTAAAAATACCATAGTGGGAAAAGCTCCTTCATCTGGTTTGTGATCAGAGCAATGAAATATCCAAACTCTGTGTGGTTTTCTTAGTTATTTGTTTCTCTCATCTGCATTTCTATAGGTTGTATTTCTTTTCCTATCAGTTGTTTCTTTAAAAGAAATTTGTCAGCAGTGCCCAATGTAATTTAGTTTTATTCAGGTGAAAGAATCTGTTTATGTCTCTTGACTCCTGCCCACAAGTTTTCTTTCTTTTGATCCCAGTTTGTTACTCTCACTTGCATTTTCTCAGTGTTTCACTTTTAAGGCACTACTGAGTCAGAAGTGTTTCAGTATCCAGTAAAAGTACAATTGAAAACACTTTGTCCTGCAGATGGGTAATATTGAAATTATTACAGAGACACATCCCTCTAAGCTCACCCTAATGAAACATCTCAGTCTTGTGGTGTTCCAGGATTAAGACCCCTCAAAGAAAAGGTGGTTTGGCTTGGTGTGGTGCTCAACCAACCTGGTGTCATACAGCAGCTCCATAATGCTGAAGGAGTTTATGTATTATATTTATTGCCTCATTATTGAGTCTTGCCATTAAAACAAAAATCAACTTCACTTTCTAATACTATGACTTAGACTAATTACCATCTCAATAAAGACAGTGAGATTTGCTTTGCAAAGTTAATTGCTATGAATTGTTCAACAGGCCTCACAAGTAGGTATTTATGAGTGTTATTTCCATAAAGTAGATTTTTGTCATGCTTCTTTATATTCAAAGTGACCTTTACAGTGCTTATGAGAAGAATAATTTAGTGTATACTGAACTAGAATTACTCTCTAGTCACCATTGGAAGCATTTGAGGACTGGTGATCTTTTACAGTTGCTTCAGAATAAACTCATGTTTAATGCTGCCTGAGAAAATAAGGATTGTGTCTAAAATTGTTGAAACAAATGAGGGAGAGGCCATGGTATGAGATTTCTTTTGCATGTGTAGAAATGTACAAGAAATGTTCTCCTTTGCATGGTTTGAAAAAATGGGGCAAAACCGTGAAGCAAGTAGATTGACAGGAACAGTCAAAAAGCACTTCCTGTGTTGCTGTTGGCAGCTCACTGGTGTATACTGGTTTCCCCTATAAACACACAGCCTGTAAAGCAGATGGGGGTTATGTTGAAAAAACCATGGTCAGTGTTACAGCAAACCAGTTCTGTACAGAAGGAGCTTTTAACTGTGCTCTGCTTTTTCTGATGTTTGACTCCCATCTGTCTTTTGCAAGGAATTGGCTGGATCCAGGATGCTTTGGAATGTTTTTTTTCATAGGGCCCCATGAATTCCATCATCACTTTCTATCATTTTCTCCCCCAGTTAACAACAGGCTTTGTAATGAAAGATCATTCTGAGAGATTTGTCATTCCCAGTAGCATTTACTTCTTCTTTCAGTCTTACTCTTTTCCTGCTTACCAACAAACTCAGCAAATCCTCACAGAGACAGGGTTTCTAAACTGTGCAGTTTATGTCCCCAACATGCTTAAATTTGTAGCAGTGCAAGAAGAGGTTAAGATTTTTCTCATAACAGAACACACAGCCAGTTAAAGTTTTGTGTCATTACAGCAGTGATCCTGTTTCCTTGGTTACAGGCAAGTCACATGCACTCCCTTGTTAAAAAGTGAACTCTTTATATATTCAGGCATTTCTGTACTGCAGCAGGTGTTTCTGAAATTGGTAGCAAAAAATGGGCTCTAGAGCCAGGAGAGAAAGTTTCAATTTTGAGGTTGGGCAAAATAGGGAGAATACATTTGTAATTATTTTCTTTACTTGGCAAACAACATGAAATTGGACCAGAAAAATATAATCTCTGCCATCTCTGTGGTTTTTTTTTTTTTTTTGTCTTACAGTTCCCAGCACTTATTTTAAATTCACATTTTCAGTTTTCTCTGCTGGGATTTTTACAGCAAACAATAGCCTTATAGCTAAGAATCATGCTCATTAAGACCAGAAAATGTAAAATATAAATATCATCCATTCCCAAATATGTCTTGCACAGACATGAAGTCAGTTTGTAGAGCAAGACAGATATTTAAAACAAAGGGGGCAACCATTTGTTAGTTTAGTGGAAAGAGGTAACTGGTAAGTTTTTTATATATTTAGCCATTGTGCTGAAAGAATACATACAAGAATGCATACATGAAAGAATGCATACAAGAACACTCTAAGCTGAAAGCTTAGAGTCTAAATGTGAATCAGTTCATTTTCTATTGCCCATCCACAAAGCCACCCCATTCCTGTCAGCACCTTCCTGCACATTGGCCTGTCTGGCAAGGATTTGCCAAGGTGGATTTGGCTAGCTAAATCAGAAACGTTTCTAATTATAAACACACACACACACAAAAAATCCTGTTTCTATTTTGTCCATACCTAACTTATAAACAGTGGATCCAATATTTTTTAAAGCTCCTTGTGCCAGTTTTGGATCTGGAACAAATTTTTGCATCCTGACTATGAAAAGAGGAATGCTGGAAATGTTAATATAGTTAAGTGTTCAGGACTTCAAAGTACTGTCCTCATTCTTGATAGCATGAAAGCACTTTACTGTGGAATAAGGTATGAACAATCAGTTTATTATTTTTTACTTTCAGCATTGTTGACAGCCATCTTAAGACCTTTTCTTTGTAGTGTGGCATGATTTTCTGAAGTGAATAAAAGAATAAAGATGTTCTTGTCAGGCTATCCATATGATAGCTGTACCTGACATTGAAATACAGAATTACTGCACGTTTCTTGTAAGCATTGTGGTTTTCTACCAATATCCTGTCTTTATTCTCTTCTTACTGTCTATCAGCACTGGTTAATATATTTAATTAGTGACATAGAGGAATAGAATTTAACCCAAGAATATGTAATTATCATAATGTGTTAGGGATTTTTTTTAAATTTAATTTTAATTTAGTTTAAATTAATTTATCAGCAGTGCATAAAACCAGAGAAGTCCAGATTGCAACAGTAGGCAGTTGTTCACCAGAGCTGTTCTTTTAACTGGAGTGACTTGTTCAGGAAGAAGTTCTGAGTGAAGTTTTCAGCCCAGAGAAATGTGCTGAAAACTGGAATTTTTCACAAAATATATTTTGGAAGGTAGAACAATGGAATAAAAATGTGTCAAATATTCAGTAGGGTTTCCTCACAGAGCTTGGGCAGTCCAGTGTCACGCTCTGATCGAGGGCTGGGTGGCTGAAAACCTCAAGAGGGAATTGAGGTTTATATTGCAATAAAGAAAATGTGAAAGGAGGGCAAACTGAAACATGAAGTAGGTGAATTGGTTTAAAGAGATAACTTGATTTGGAGATTGTCAATGCAGAGAAGAGAAGGGAGAGAGAATTGGTTTACATGGGGAGCTGTGGGAATGATGATCCCTGGGCAATAGAGGTTTGACTCAGCTCTGTAGAATCAACTCAGCACAGCAGTTTGTTGAGAGAAGAATTAGGCATAAAGAGGAGCAAACAACAGCTGGGAAAGGATTGGCTGATAGTGTCCTGGCTGTTGATGGGAATTATTAAAGGAAGAAAAACTGGAGAAGGTAGGGAATGCAGGAATAAATGAGTAGAGTGAGAGCAAAGGAGTGCTGTGAAGTGTAACAATCAAGAGACTGAACGGAACAGTTTGGACTAAATGAAGAGAATGTATGTGGAAATGAGGTGAAAAAGGGAAGATGGTGGTAAAGAAAGTAAAAAAGACAATATGGTAATACTCAAGGGATTTATTTTCCTTTAATGGATTTTTTGCACACACAAAAGAAGCCATTTCTTTAGAAGTGATTGGGTTTTGCTCTCATTTTTTGAAATGGCAGTGGTAGCTGAACTAGAAACAAAAGAAGAGGTTCACCATAGGCACAGACTTTTTACTCAAACATTATGTAGAAGGTATTTTGTCTTTTGAAAAAAGCCTTGAAAAAAAATATACATGGGTGATTATGCTGGTATTTTAGAATATTCTTATTGTGTGTAAAGTTTCAACTCCACATAGAATCTTGGGGTGAGAAGGTCTGGTGCAAAGAACGCTCTGCATTCAGTTGTTACTCCATGTGTAGGGCAAAGTAAATGACTGGCAAGAGGAGATTCCTCTGTGTTGGGAGTCTGACCAGCTTGGTGGTCGTTTGTTGTACCTGTTCTGTGGGTACTGGGACAAAACTTTGTCTTCCTTCCTTTAATCCTCAGGTCTATAAGCTTGTATTCTCTCCTTTTCATACCCTGAATGTATTTTTGTGTAGTGCCTTCAGCATAATTCCGGATGATTTTTTTTTTGTAAATACTAGAAACTTGGAAATTGCACAAGTAAACATCTTCTGTCTTTAACTTCATACTTTTAAATCAATTTTTGCTCATATAGATTCTAAGGTAATTTCTGTGTTCATTTTTATCCCTCCATGCAGCAATTTATGTACTCTGTTTATCCTGAAACCCTAGAATCTGTGTTTGTGTTTCTTCAGTAGGAAACATTTTCTTTGTACAGTTCTAAAACTCTCTTGTCACTGTTTATTGTTATCAGTATAGTGTAAGTGGATATATGAAATTGAGAAATGTGCATGTGTGGGCCATATGTGAATACTCACAAAATTAAACCTAGATGGCAATTGTAATGATATTTAAAATGCAGATATTTATGATATCACCTGTAGCAGGCTACTGTGCTCATACTCTAGGCCTAAGGTGTGAACTCTGGGGAAAAATAGAGGAAAGTGAACAAAACAGAACCATTTGTGAGGTAAAGCAAGAGGCTCCTCTTCTGGGTGCCGTGTCCTGGTTGTATCTGAGTGTGGCTCTGATTCACCGTGGCTCTGTCAGTCCTTTAGTTGTGTTGCTGCTCAGGCTGTGCACAGAGCACAGCTCAGCCAGGCTCGCCCAGAGCCTCCAAGTCTGCCTGTCAACTCCATTTACCAGCCTGGCTTTGTTAAATGAAGTCTCAGTGAGAGCCTGAGATAGATGCATTGGTGGTTCAGCAGCTCTGCGGTGGGTTAATGTGCTGTTTGTGTTGGGTTTGTCTCCAGGTACAATGCCACGGTGCTGGACTTCAGTCTTGGGTAAAACAAGTGTGCATGTTTTAGTTCTCATGCAAAATGATAATCAAGAGTTGCTAAGTATAACTGTGAAAATTGTTAAGCACAAAACAATGTATATAAACCTCTCCATTAACCTCCTGGTCTGCACCTGATTGCTAACAGTTATAAAACAATAACTTTAAAATGTTTACATTTGGAAGAGGTTGACATCTCTACAGGTTTGTTAAAAACTTTTCTTGTAAACATACTTCTACTTGAATACCTAAGAAATCTTACAGGGCATTTCCTTTCTTCCTTCCCTTCAAATAATAGTAATTATCAGTTTCAGATTTTATTTTTGTCATTAACAGGTATACATGATTTGTAAAGGAAGCTAAGTCTAATTCTCTTGTTTGCAATGTTCTAGTTATTTCTTTTTACAATATAAACCAGTTTCTGTCATGATTGCTTGAGTAGGATTCCTTTAAGAAAACTGCTCCAATAATATACCTAATTTAATGAAAAAGAGTTTTATTTTCTATGTATTATCCTGCATTTTCTAGTAAATGGATCTAGACATGTCTGGGCACTTTATTTCCTAGTTATCTTCTCTGTCTGTAACAATTTGCTCCATTACTCTGCTGGAATTGACTTTTTCAGAGGAGGAGAGCACAGAGAGGTTTGCAACTCAGCAATCAATAGCTGAGAATGTGCTGAAATGTTGGGAGTTGAGCAAGTGCAGATTCCTCCATGTTCTTACTGTCCCTGCTGTAGGACAGTGTCTACCTTCCAGCATGTATTTTGAACTACCAAAGCTGTACCTTTCTGGCCCTTTTCAGTCAAAGTCCTGAATATTAATACAACATTTCTAAAAGGGCACAGAATTTTCAATATAAAAAGTCCACAAATGTATAGAATTATATTACATCCTAATACATATTTTTATGTACCATCCAAGTCATCAAAGAGCATCAGACTGGCCAAAAAAAAAAAAAGTCAAAGTGAATACTTTTATTTGTTATGAAGATAATACTTTTCTCGGTGTAATTTTTTAAGCTACTGAGCAGGTGAGAGTACACAAAATTGCCTCTGACAGCTACTAGAATGAATGTATAATGGTAAATGTGGATGATAAGAGCAACTCATTGCATGGTTGTGCAGGACTGTTTCAGGTACCTCACTGTGCCATATATGCACCCCACAGATACCTTTGATAGATCTGTGTAATGTTCTTCTCACAAAATTTCCCTTTTTGAGCCAGTTTCCTGGCCACTAAATCACCTTACCTTCTGCTTAATAGATTCTTCTATCAGACTTCATGACAATTATAAACCTAAGGCATTGTTGTCCACTTAATTACCCTTGTTTGCTGTGGCAGTAATATTGTCAAAGGATACAACTTAAACAAGACCACCCTTGCCTTGCCCAAATCTACATCAGTTCCCTGCAATGAAGTTGTGGCTTTCAAAGCTTACTTTTTGGCCTACTAAGTCCTGCAAAACAGTTTGTAATATTTATTCTACAGCTGCACTTAAACTAGCTGATCTATAATTGCTTGTTAAGTTTCTCTTTATGGAGATTATTTTAGGAAAATTGCCAGCTTTAGATATTCGCAGTCAAATCTCAGCATATGAAGATTGCATAACAGCCAGTCAGGAGATGTGTTTTGGAGAACTTATAGGTAGGGGAAGGGAACCATCTGCAGGTCTCTGACAGAAAAGAAGTGTGGCACCAGAAAGTGTTTTGAACACTATTGCTCTAAACATGTTGTTTTGTAAGAAGCCATCTGGTCAGGCAGAGCAATCCGTGTGTGAGGGCAGATGGATGCGGGAGCTGGAGGATCCAGAACCCTCAGTTACTGTTCCTGGGCTGCAGAGCAAGGCCCTAGAGGAGACTCCTGATGGTGTGTTAATCCACTGCACCCAGCAATAGCTCCAGTGCTCCCAGACCTGATCTCCTTGTTGGAATGGCAGAACACTGGAAAAGCCCACGACATTTCCAGGGAGAGAAATTTTCCGAGTTCCATTCTCCATACAGCTGAAATCAGGTTTCAGGTACCCCACAAGGGCTTGGAGCAGATGGGATTCTCTGCTTTCTGTGTTGACAAGTTCTCATACCCCAAATCACTTTCAGGGATTTTTTTTTTTTAATTAGAATTTCAAATGTACAACTGAAGAGGGAATTATTTATTTAAATATATGCTCACAGAATGAATAGAAACTGATTAATGGAACTGAAAAAAACCAAACAAAATAATCTCATATATCATACATATTGTATTTATAATATATTTGGAAGCTGCATAGCATGCAACTGTGGCACTTTATTAGGTTTTTGAAGCCATACAGTTCTAACAAAGAGTGAGGTTATTTCTACTCCTGACTTTCTTTGATGTGTTGAAAGGAACTTAAGGGCTTCTTACTCACTTTAACCTGTCTGCATGGCAAAACATATTATGTAAAACTACACTAGTGTGGCCTGTGTGACATGAGTTTAATTCTCTACTTAGAAAAAATATTATATAAAGTCATGAAAGCAATAGAGTTTATAACAGATAACAAACAAGAGTTGCTGAAATTCAGAGTCTGTATTCAAGAGAAAGACTTTAATTTGCCATTTTCAGCTTGAATGCCATTAAAAAGGGAGCTTGATTGAGATATTTGCCAACAATGCAGACCATCTGAAAAAACTTTTATTCTTAGAGTTTCTAAAATGTGGCAGAATGGAAGAACTTTTAGACCAGTGTGTGTGTTGGATCCCCAGTGAGAGCACAATTTATGGATTTATTGTTTGGGAAGCAGGGGCTGAGTGAGATGAGCTGCTGGATCACCTGTATCGGTATAACCAGTGTTCTCTCTTCAGTTCCCAGACACCTGATGGCTTGTCACCAAATAGTCTTTCTGATACCCTGTGGAATTGAAAGTGGTATTTTTTCAAGGTATCTGATGCAGAAAAACAAGGAATGATCCCTATAAATCACTGCCTGCTTTCATTTCCCCCTGGTGACTGTCCCAGAGGGGCTCAGGGAGCATCAGTCAGGCCCAGTTTGTGTTTGTACCCTGCAGATCAGGCCTTTGTGCACAAGGAATTGCTCTACATTAAGCCAAGGGCCCTTTTCATATTAGGGGGTTGTCTGTGACATTTGCAAACAGTTTTGGTGTAGTGTATTTATGTAATCCGTTGTCAGGAATATGGCAAGCTAAGCCCTCAGACATGAGTTTATGATGTTTGCTACAGATCCCCTGAAATGTCAATATATCGGTTCAATTGCCCTTGAGAAATCTGTTAGGGAGGGGAAGAAAAAGGGGGTGTAATTGTTGAAAATACACTGTTCATGAAATCAGAATGTGTGCGTGTAAATATATTCCCATAGGTAAATTTTACATAATTACTAGAATGTTTTTTTAAAAATTAATTTGCTAATGAAACATGATTTTCTTTTCTTCATATAATTGTTAGTATCGCAAGAAAAACTATTCTGTAATGCTTATTTCACTGGGAATAAAACCAAAGATTAAGTTTAATTACTTTTCCACAGTGGAAGAGATTTTCAGGAGTGAAAGAGGCTTTGCTGAGAGATGAATATATAAACTTTATTCCTTTCTCTTGGCATATGAAGCGGTAAGGAATACTCATGAAAATGTGGTTTAGAACAATCTGTTTATACACCTTATATTGCAGTCTTCCAGTGCTTATTCATTTTCCTTTCTGTGCAAGACTGACAGTAATGGATAAATGGATGCATCCATCCAAATACATAAAGCAAATAATCTTCATAAGGGAGGTATCTTTGTACTTGTGCATGTACTTGGCTTTAATCCAGACCATAACAAGTTTGTTTATGCCTAACTGCACAGTTTTTCAAAAGGAGGTGGGTTATTTCTTTTCCTCATTTGAACTTGTATTGAAAAATATTCCAGCAGCCATCAGTATCTCATGTGAAAACAGCATGAATTAGCTACAGGCCATCACTGAAATTCAAAACATCCTACAGAAGCTTTGTTCCTTGGTTTTGTTTATCTGCCAGCTGTAAACATAGACCATTCAATTCTGTTGCATTTCAGATGCTATTTTTGTGGTGTATTTTTAATATGTTTGGCGCTTCTGTGATGATAGCAGAATCCATGAACAGTTAGCTGAAGGATTCCAGAATAACTCGGTGTGATTATAGGCACTTGTCTATTAATACCAAAAAATTAATAGTATGGAAGTGCACTTCCCTGCTGTAGCATTAACAAATGAGTAAACAAGGTGATCATTGCTGGGGTTTTTTAAAATGTTCTTTAGACTGCTACAGAGGACTGCTCCAAATACATCCTCTGTAGGTACAAATTAGACCAAATGTCAGTTCAGAAGTGCAAAATGACCTGCACTGTTGAGGTCTGTGCAGAAGTAATCAAGGCAGCGTTGTCACACAGTGCTGGTTCATCTGCAGCCTGCAGAGGTTGCTCAGGTGTCCTCTCCATGCTCATCCCACTCCCTGTGTGTGGCCCTTACAGGGACAACACGACTGGAGGACTTTGCATATTTACAACATCAGTCCAACATCAGGTTGTTCTGGTCTCTGAGGATCTAGTCAGAATAGCTGCAGATTTCCTAATGCAGCTCTGCATTATAATGAAACAGGCTTCTTCAGTTTACAGCTACTGGAATAACCCAATTCCAGACAGAAATTCCAGGAAGGATTTGTTCTGGGGTGGCTGGTATCACCATGTCCGAGAGAAGACCAGAGTAATTTTTCTTTAAATCTTCACATATTAATTATACAGTTCCCCAGAGTTTGATTATACCAGCAGCAGTATGAAGGTTTATTTTTAGTTTAAGATATTTGTAATTGTAACACAATTACTCTTAAGAGTTCAGTAAAATGCATGTAAGAAGAGACCCACTAATATGTGGGTCTGCAAGGATTGCTGTTCACTGTGGAAAGTTAGAAATCTGTGCCTTGCAAACAACTTGCATAAAATAGCCCAATTTTGCAACTGCAAAATGAGCCAAAGAGCCCTTTTCTTACAGCACCATGTCTATCTGACCTCTGAAATCTTGTTTCTCAAATTTTATTCTAACCTTTAAGAACTCATAAATTAATTCTTTATAAGAGATTTAATTTATTAGTCTTAATACAGTTTCTGGGTAAATCATAAATATACTGAATAGCTCTAAATGTCTGGCTCTGTTAGAAATCCTTCAGTAGAAGACTCGTACATATTAAACGAGAGAAATCCCAAAGCACTGTTGAGAAGAGCAAGGTATGACCACAGGGAAATAAAATGGGGCTGGTTTGTACTGTCAGGCAGACTGAATATTTTATCATATTTTTGCTGTTAGTGCAACAGCTGAGTGAAGTGCCTCTAAATCCAATAAAATCTGGTGCCCAGTATTTCTGAGCACAGGGCAGCTGTTTGGGTATGATTGCAAAGGTTCCATGTCTGACTGTAGAGCTGTCACTGCCTCACCCTGCTGTGTCACCTTGTAGGGCATAACCAGCCCTCTCATCAGCAGTGGTGTTGGTCACTGTCCAGACCTGCACAGCAGCACTGCAGGGGGGAACTGCAGGCTCACACTTCATGGGATGTCTTCTAAGACTTTTCTCCTGCTGGCAAAGCAGAACTACCCTAACAAAGATAAAACTCTACCTCATCTTATTGCCTTCTGGTGCTGTAGATGTGCATGTGTAATACTGACCTCTGCATACAGGTGCTTCATTGATCTGGTTCTAAACCAGGGAAAGTGCTCTCTCAGCAGCTTTTTCAGTTACCATTTAGTTCAAAATTTACTTGGAGCCATAAAATGTCCTCTATCAAAGAAAGTTAACTGGTCTTCCTAGTGGCAAAATCTTCATGTGGCCAAAAGCCACAAAACTCAAAGACAAGGAGAGGAGGAACTTTACTGGGGATTTTATAGGTAAAATATGAAAGTGCCTGTCTTGTGGTCCTGCAACTTCCTTACTGCAGAAGCAGATTCTTTGGGCAGCAGTGGCCATTTCCAGGCTTCTCCATGTCGCTGAGAACAGGGAAGGTTCAGCAGCTTCTGGTTGCCAGGAATGCCACTCCAGGCAGGAGCTACCCTGCAGTGGCTGCCAGCAATAGGAGAGCCACAGCTGATCACTGGTGTCCTAAATTGATTCTTCTCTAATATTCTGGCAAGGAACAAGCTTATTGCAAATTTGATTTATTTTTTAATTTGAACTCATTGGCAAAGTTCTGCATTAGACAGGGACCAAGATGACACGTTTTTTGAAGACTCTGAATCAGAGGATACCTGGAGAGCTGACCCCAAAATCCAGGGTCTCCTGGCAAGCAATGCACCGTGCATTGAACTCCCACTGGAGTCAGTGGAAAATTTTACTGCCTGTTAACCTAATTTGGAGTCATAATGAGAAAAAGGATAAGCTGTATTTATCACTGACATTTTCTTCTTTACAGAGAAAATAATTGAAATATGACTAAACAGAAAATGTGATTTTGGTGGCCAATTACTGTGGCCTTCTTTTTGCTGGCCAGCCTGATGCATGTTTAGTTTCTGTCTAATCCATCAAGAGTGTTGCATCCCAAGCTGGCTCCCTTAGTCATTTGCCAGGCAATGTCATTCCTTCCATTAGCTTCCCTTTCTGCTTGGATTAAATGTAAACATTGGTCCTTGTCTTCATTACCAAGCAAAGTCAGCAGTTCCCTTGTTATTCTGTTGACAGTACTCAATTATTTCCATATTTTCCCATCTTGATTACTTTTGTTTATTTAGAGAGTACAGGTTTAATTCCACTATGCCAAGTCTCAGCTCTCTCTCTGTGATTATGTTTCCAGGTGCAGGTGCACTGTTTTCTATGGGCTATTCAACTCAGTGGGAATTTCTTTTTATCTTAGGGAAACTAAAAATAATAGGCTAAAATGAAGAATGATCTAAAAGTTCCCAGGGGTTGAGATTATGGCCTAAATTTTTGAGGTTTTTAGGTCATGGATCACTGTTAGTATCAAGCTTATGGTTGGAGTGCAATTACATGCCTTTAGTATTTAAAAAATAAAATCAAAGGCCAGAAAAAGTGATTGCTATAAAGCACTGTTCTTCACTTTATCGTTGCCACCATGTTTTCCAGAAAAGATGATGATTCTGTATGATTCTAGGAACAGTTTTAAAAAGTGTTCATTTTTTACATTCATAGCTATTATCGTTAAAATGACATGGATTCAAATCTGGATCTGTCCCTGAGAATGTCACGTGAGCTCTCTCCTGCTTTGTTGCACATGTTGATATCATGCTCTAATCTTCAGGAGAAATGTAGATACTTGAGAGAAGCAGCTGATACCTCTTGATGGAGCAATTAAAACTCAAGCACTTCCTTGGAAGATCAAAACAACATGTTTTGATCACAACTTTTCTTTATCATTCCATTTGCCTTTATTGTGATTTTAAAAGAAGGGGCTTGTTCTTAAAAATAAAATAATGATGGTAATTGTTTGTGCAGGTTGTTTTTTACGATGGGCAGTTTACTTGAAAAACTCAAAGCAAAGGCAGCTAAGTTGCATTATTCCTAAGGAGACTATTTAAACTATGTTAAACACTGTACTTGGTAGTGCTTTGGGGCAAATATTCTTGCCTGGCTGGATTTGGAGCAAAGAAGAGTCAGGGAGCGTGGAGGGGACATAACCTCTCAGCAGGGAAACAGCAGCCAACTCGCTCCACCAGGGCCATCCCCCAGCTCAGAACTAAAGCACCAGGAGCTGTTTGCTCCGGAGCACGTGGAAAAACAGGTGGCAGATTTCCAGGAGGCTGGTAACTGTGCTGCCTTTCCCATGAAGCTGAATTATGGAGTATTGAAGGCTAAAAGTCTGACATGGTAAAGCAAGACAGGAATGTGCACCAAGTTTTTAATTGCCATCAAAATTGCCATTAGTGTGACTAAGTACATGAGTGAGCTCAGTATCAGGTAAATGATAGGGATGAACAGGTAGGAAGTGATATTTTAAGCTTTCAGATTTTTATTTTTTTTCCCTCCTTGGCATGAAACGTGATTCACTTTTTGCATTTTGTGTTCTGTGTAAACTAGGGGTGGGAAGTTCACAGGTGTTGGTGCTTAACTCCTTTCATGGGCTTCTCATACACTGGTGTAAACTCTGTTCTTATGCCCAATGCCAATCGTATTGATTATGGGCTGTTTAAAAGCTAATTCGGTAATTAAAGTTGTCTTCCTTCCATGTCATTTTTGTGTGCAAACAACTTGTGAATATGGAGGAGGAAGTGCCTGGCTAGTCACTGTAATGCACTGCTGCCTCAGCATGTGGAAATTGCTACTTGTCAAACAAGAGATTTAGTCCTTTTATTTTCACATATGAGATGCATTGTGAATCCTGCTGCACGTCCTCTGTCTTTAGTTACCTCGATATTTTCAATAAAAATGTATTTAACTGTCTCTGCCTTCCTTAAAGATAATTACTTACTAGCAGGAAAAAATAAATCCAGGTATTTACTGAGCACTGTTCTTCTGAAAGCAAATCCTACGTTTTGTTATTATATAAACAACCTTGGAACACGTTCTGCTTCTGAGCCACTTGTTCCCTGAATCACCTTTCCCTGTGTGTGGTAGATGGTTCTGCTCACACAGGTTCAGCCAACCCCTGACAGGAGGAGAATGAGGAGAGCTGAATGTTGGTGATTTCTAGATGGAAAAGGGTGGAACAGCCAAACTTGCTGCCTTTCAACTAAGAACAGAAATACACAAAATAATTATAACAATTAAAATAAATGCAAATGTGTGTTTGGTTTAGGTTTCTGGCTTTCTAGTTAGCTGTGAAGGGATCATTTGCAGGAGCACATGCATTATGTTACTCTGGCTGGGGCACCACGAGGCATGGGAAGTAACCATTCCCAAATGCAGGTGTTATTATGCATTGGAAAGCCAAGGAACAAGCCTCTGGGTGTAAGTATTGCTTAGATGAAAGGTCACCTTTACAGGATTCTGAGCATTTCTTGAATGAGAGTGTGTCCAATTGCCAAAATTAATCATAGGTATTATTCATTTATATAACTGATGGATACAGTAACCATCTTGTTATGCCAACTTCAAAATAAAGTTAGCAGAAGTAAAGAAAGATCCTATCATTACAGTTAGGTACAGCGCCATGGTTTACAGAAAAATTCAAATATCAATGCAAATGTTGATGAAGAAAGTCTTTATGCTGGTATGGAAACTGAACTATAGCATGTGAATGTTCAAGTCAGGGTAATTTGAATTATAACAATGGCAGCATGATTGTGTGTCATTATTTCACAGCAAGAAGAGATCAAATACTTCGTGAGTACTGTGTTGCACTGTAGAAGTGTGTAGTGGAAGTAGAAGGAGTTGTACATTAACCAATGGTTGGACAGAATATTAGAATTAATGCTTTTTATTTTTTGAGATTTCATTTCAGATCTAATCTTGATGGGAAAGGATTGTTCAGTTTGTAAACTGACAACTTTGCTTTAACAGTGTCTTTGGGATTTTCAGTGTTGAAGTGTACTATAGAGGGATTATTTTACCCTTTTCTCTCTCTCTCTTCTGTTAATAAATGAGTATTTAAACATCCCAACTCAGCCATTTTTATTAATGGAGATCACAGTTTCTGTGATCAGTTTGGGAACAGTGGCAGGAATGTGGCTCCAATTATTTTTACACTTCAACAACTGGAAAAAAGTATTTTACCCAGTTGACTGCAAAGCATGAGTTACTCCATTATGTGAAATGGTTTGATGAATTCAGAATTTTAGTTAATAATGCCACTAGACAGGTGTTTTATCTGATTTTATGTTGTATTGGCAAGTCAGAATTAGTTCTCAATTGTCTAATAAGGATATCCTAATGTAGTCTAGACGTTGTTTAATACTACCTTTCTGAGGAGGTTGCCTGCCTGAGTCCAATTTACAACATTAATATTGGGGTTATAACCAGAAATTAGATTATTATAATGACTAACAAAGAATGAGTAACACAAGGAGCTGGCAAAAATCACTGAATTCATCTGCCAGTGAATGCCTTCTTTTCATGATGTGTGTTTAATACAACTCAAGCAGAACTAGAATTATGAATATCTCCAGAGATGCATTTACATGTGAGACAGAGCTGGAGATAGATATGTGCACCTGATCCTGTGCTTTCCTGCACTCCCAAGGTGTGCTTATTGCTTCTGATCTCTGGCTGATACAAAAGTATTTCCAATTGCAGACACGTTACACTGTTTTTATAGAAACTTCTCTAATTTTGTCTGAAGCAGAGGCAATGGGATGGGAAATAGATTTCCTCATGTAAACGTTCACAACATCAACCAAGACAATACTGCAGTTCCATATGCTGAGTATGGAAAGAGAAACCCACAAAATGCAGTTTACATTTGGATACAGGGAGAGCAATAAATCAAAGGTATGAATAAACCAGCAGCTGATGAAAAGGACCGGTTATTTTAAGCTATTTTCTATAGATGCACCTCAGGCAGAACTTGACACCAAGACAAAATCAATGCAACTGAATCGTTTGCCAAACAAACGCTGGGCAGATCAATCAGGAATGCTTGAAAGCTAAACAATGGCCTGGTGGGAAGGAGGAATTGATTGCCTCAGCAGGCTGCTGCTTTTCTTCAGAATGGGACAAGGAGAGAATGTAGAAAAGAACTTGAGCCTTTAATACACAGACATTCCACTGCTGAACAGGGAAAGGCCTGGCAAACCTCTGCCTGCCTGCCAGACTCGGCCTAGAAATTAAACCCTATTACTTTTCAGTGGCTCAGAAGGCAAAAGGATAATGGTGTATTAAAACCAAACAGGTGTAACTGGGACAGGTGTAGGTTGAAGAGTCAGTGCTGACTGCAGGAACTTGGAAGAGTTACTGTAGCACAGCTACTCCCTGGTTTAGGTCTGTGTCTTTTAAATTTGTATTTTAATCTGAGTAAAACAATCAGCTATAGGTGAACCCTAACTCAGCCCTCCAAATTAGCCTAGAGACTTTCTACTAAATGAGACAAATGAGAGGGTTTGCAAACACTGCACATAGGTGTGGCTTATTCCTCCCTCCTAAACACAGGGTGGCTAAAATAGATATGTCTGAATTTCATCTTTATGTGCACTTGCCAGAAATACTGACAGGATCATTTTAAGGTCTTCATACCTCTGCCCAAGAGTTCATGGCCTGTCTGACCTGTTGAACTGTCATGTCATTTAGAAAGGTGTCTTTTTTAGTGCCAGAGACTTTATAGGTATCATTTGACCTCAAGGCCAAACTAAATTATTAAATCTAGTAACAGGAGACAAGAGATGGGAGATGAATCTTTTCCTCCTACTTGATTACCATGTGTTTTGGGAGTGGGTGGTCATTTTGGTAAGAAAGCTGGAGCTGAAACCAAAGTGAGATGGCTGGTTTCCTCATCAGGTTTTGGAAAAGGACAGATGGAAAGGGACTAAAAGATATATACTTTTAAATTTATGACTCTTTTTTAATACTTTAAACTTTTTTCCCCATAGAACATCTGGTCTGTGGAAGTTGAGGAATTCAATTTCAGCTTCAGTTTGCTTTTTCATGCTGGATGCATGAAGACCCGATTCCTCAGATATATGTTGCTTTCTGTAAACCTACATAACATAATGATTTGTCTTAGAATTTGAATTGTCATTATAAAAATTAGCTAAGACATTTAAGACAAATTATCTCTAATTTAGTTATATCTTGTTCTGGAGTAGCATCATTTAAATTAGCAGAATTACTTGCAATGTCTGTCCTTCGTTCCCAGATGCTGCTGTTCATGGAATTATCCTGAATGATCTGGTTACCTCAGCCATGCCTGTCAGGGCACACTGATATTAATTCATCTCTCTTCATTTTAGAGGGATTCCTCTTGCCCCTTTTGCCCTTTTTCCTTTGGATGGCATTGCTCCCCATGGGCTGGCACTAATGTCGTTTTGAGGACATGCCAGCAGGAGGAGCTTGTGGATTGAAATGTGCTTTCAATAAAGCAATCACCAAATTATAGTAATTGCATATAACTCTGTGCTCTCTTCTGCAGTGGAAACTATCATGTACCTGTAAATTTGTCTGTCTGCTCATAAAGCTCATGAACCTATTTCAGATTGAGCGAAGCTCAATGAGGTGAAAATTTAATTTTATTTGATTTTATTCCATTGTATAATTGATATTTAGGTTATTTTATGTTTACATGTTCTGAAAAATACGTATCTTAACACAAAAGCACAACTCCCTGAAGCCAATATCCCATGCTCTGTTTTACAAGCATTAAGAGTATCAACACTGCATTGCTCAATTTTATAAATAGTATAAAAATTATGAGTAATAATATTCATGTTACTAAAAGAAATCCATGATAATGAGCCCAGCTGAAATTGGATTCACATGATCAGAATTCTCTACAGCAACTTAGATAACATTGCTGAGTTTCAAAATAAGAAATCATGGGGCCACAGTTGTAAGTCTGATTATCCTTGGGTACCAAGAATTAATAACATATGCTAAATTAATTTTTAGGCTTTTTATTTTAGTGACAAGAAAAATAAGGAATTAAAGATATAACTTGTTAATTTTGTTACTGAAGAAGAGATGGATGTGTACCACAGGTATTTTATGCATTTTTTTCACATAAAGGTTCTTGGTTACCTTGAAAGACTAAATACTATAATAGGAATGTGATGCATCTTGAGGTAGGAAAATCATTTATTATTTTAGCTGAGACTCTTTTAGAGTTTTCTGCTTAGAAATTTAGACAAGTTAAATAATGCATTTCCATTAAAAAGACTTAACACTTTTTTTTCTGTTAACGTTTAGCATCTGAATTGAACATAATTTTTCCACAGTGTTTTTTCCCTCTGATTTCTATGGGAACAGCCAGTTTGTGTGCACTGTAGTTACAAAGGTGATGGCTACCAGTGAGGCAGCTGCCCTTTCCTGCAGAAGTGCTCTGCTACCTGCAAGTGAATTTTCCACTCGGACCCAGGACTTTTTAAAGGCTTTTGCTTTGGTACCATCTCTCCCACGTGGGTCCTCAGAACAGCTCAGAAGAGCCTGAGTGTGCCGGTGGCTTTGGCAGGGCTGTCTGACCTGTGTGTCAGGAAGGTCACTGCAGGAAAAAGGGAACTGCACAGAGAAATTCAGGGATTGTTTTAAAATATATCTCTATTTGTTTAAGATGGCCAGAACTGCAGATGAGCAATTCCTCCCCTGTGGACTTTTTACCATGTTTTGAGGATAGGTATTATAAGGTTGGGGTTTTTAACTTGTAAAAATAAGCTTGGCTTTGTGTGCTGTGTGATTTGATTGCCTAGCTGAGTTGCTAAATGCAAACCAGTTTTATTTATTGATCTGTATGTAAGCAGTTTAATTAAAAACCATGTGGAGACTTCTAAAAGAATGGCAAAAGTACAATGCTATCCCTTTATACTGTAGTTTTCCGAGGAGTCTATAGCCTGAATGTCACCTAGGTAAGCTGGAATTTTCTGTTACTGCTTGTTTTTGAAGTTGATGTTCTTCTCTGAGTCTTTTCCAAAAGGCTCATTCATGTAAGACTGTAGTCTGTTGTGGGTCAGAAGAGACTGAAGAATTCCCAACAGGGATGTATTACTAATGTACTTCATCATGTAATGATACATCCATCCATAATTAGAGGATTGTTAATTGAGCATCATCCAAGCTCTTGTCTATTTTGCTTGTACTTTTATCACTTCAAAATGCTTTTCCCGCCATTTCTGAACTGCAGCTCATGGAGATACGCTTTTATCCTGTAATTTGCAATCTTCCATGAAGTATTGGAAGTTCTACTAGTTCTCATTTCTGAAAGAGCCCATTTTGTGATTCACACTTGAGATACCAGTAGAAAGAATGCAATTCCGTGATGTTGGAGATGTGTGCCGTACTTTGCAGTCATGTGCCAGGCTCTCATAACATCTGCTTTTTTCATGTTGGAAATAACCACAGAATAATTTACATGTAACGTAAATTAGCTACTTGTGTCTTTATGTTTTGTCTCCCTAGTGATATTCCACCTTCTGGAGAGCCAGTGAGCAAAGGCAATCGCTCGAGGGTGACCCCGCGCTTCCCCAAACTGTCCCGCAGCCACCAAAGGGAGCCCCGGAGCCTGGAACCCCAGAGTGGGGATCTCTGACCCTTTTTCCTAATTGTGAACACGGGCACCACGTACTTTAAGTTGTTCTGTGATTCCTTCCTAGCCTATATTTATAATTTAAGCTCCTGAAGAGACTACAGCTGCATCAACTTAAATCCTGAAAAGAGACATTCATTGCCAAGGGTCATATCCTGATTAACTACTTTGGAAGGCAGTAATCACTTTCTCAAAAGAATATGAGAGCTCTTCACCAGAGCTCAGCAAACTGATGGCATTTTCTTTGTTTTGTAAAGCTGCACTGCACATATTCTCCTTTGTTCCCCTGAAGTCCTTCTTTTACAATGAATTCCTTGTTTGTATTATGTTGTCTCCCTTTTAACATGTACATTTTTCTGTTCCAGAGAGACATGGGTATCCTGTCAAGACAATTTTTTTTTTCCTTAGGAGAACGGTTTTGATTAGCACTACTTAATATGTCAGAAGGATGTGCTTAAAAGAACCTCACTAATTTATTACCTTTTGTAAATAGAAAGACTGGGTTGTTTTGGTTTTTTTTTTATTGTAAACCTCTGACACGCAAAGGTTTTTAAAAAAACTTGACAATGTAGATGATGAGAAAAACATTACAGGTGGAAAAATAGCTTTTGTACATTTCTAGTTAGATATTCTCAATAGCTTTCATTTGTGGGAAGTATTCTTTAAAATCAGAGAATGTAATAATTTTTTAGTAAAATTTCAGTCCTGCTGGAAGGCAGATGCAATATTATTAATTTTTACAAACCACTGCAAGGATACACAAAATTAGCATGGTGCAAAATAGTGCTTTCAAGTCTTGGGTTATATTTTGTTATCAGTTTGTTGCTGATGTTACAGAATAGTCCATCATTAATCTGATTTTGTAAAACCCTTCACACAGTGATACTTAAAAATTGCCTGTAATGAAAGTGCCTGTTACCCATCACCTCTTATTGAAAAGTAATTTGTAATGCTACTACTGTAAGAGTGACTAAAATATTGACAAGAATTATTACAAGTGATGGAAGTCCTGACATGGATTAACTGGAATCCAGTTCAGTATCCATTAGTTGCACTGCCGTAGGCAGTTAATTATGTTTTAGCTATCTTCTTCTCTTCATTAAGTTTAAGCAGTATACGTTCAAATTTTCCATTAATTGTATTCTGGTTTTCCTTTGTGTAAGAATATCTTTCTTCTCAGAAGTTTTTTTGGATAATGTTACTTAAATTGATGTATCTTGTCATTTTATTATCCATTCATTATATTAAATTCTCACGTCAGTAGATACTAAAACCTTATATCATTCTCCAGAAAAAAAACCAAGCTGATGATTAATGACAGGGTTTTTTTACCTCACTGATTTACTAAAGTTCTAGCAAACTGGAACTTGTGTCCTGCAAACCTGTGACCACTGTGTGTTGTTCAGGCAAGTGAGTGGTCCAGTCATTTTTGGTGGCACTTCCTGGGTGAGTGGGGGTTTGTTACACACAGTGAGGAGCATCAGTGCCTGAGTATGACCCCAAGTGCTGGCTTCCTACCACTGAAATATGTAGCTCTCAGATTGCACTGGATAGCAAACCGTGGCAGAGAGGAGTGGAATTCACTCCTCAGGTCAGAAATTTCCGTAGGTGAAATACCACAAAGTAAAATCATGTCACAGAAATGAAACAAGATTTTTCAGTCAGTGAGAGTCCCAAAACAGATAAATAACAAAGCCCAAAGGGCAGCCTGAGAACAAGTGCGTTTCTTTTCATTAACAGATGAATTACTGTTGGTGTTTTGTGTAAGTTACAGTGGGACACTTATTTGAGAAGAAGGCAAAGTGAGTAGTTTGTCAGTTAAGTAGCTTCTCCAGACTTTTGTCTGATGCACTGCTGCTGGTTTAGTTTGTTGGAAAGAGAAGTAGCTTTAATGATGATCCCACTTTGAAACAATTCTATTTTTCAGAAAGTGTAGACTTGGTTAATAGAAACATGGCATACATCTATTAACACTGAATTGCAAGTAAATCTGAAAGAAAACACTGTGTGGTAACCTTTGTGATGTGTCTGTCACATGGAGATATATTAATTTTCAGGAAGTAATTCTCAGATTCAAATACTTCTTATTCAGAAAGCTGAAAATGATAAGAAATCTCATTTAGCACAGACTGAATTTTTTTTAGTTGTTTGAAAGGAATTGTTTGTATCTGCATTTGGCTCTTAAAATTATTTCATCCCTGATTGTCTTGCTTCTTGTAATTTTAATGTATGTATGTAGATCACATAAAAATACTGAACTTGTTTACCATGTACAAATTGCTCTTTGTTAACTGTGGCTGAACTGTGTATCAGCTCCCAAGATTACAGTCTGCAAACAATGTTCACTTGGTGATACAAGATACTGTAATGGGGGCATTACTAATCCATTTAAAAGCTCAGCTGTGATTTCTCTAAAATCCCAGAAAATAATCAAATGAAAGCCTTTCTTCACAAGGTAGCTTTCTCACTTCATAGCCCTGGTTATTTTGAAGATCAGTGAGGAACCTGTACGACTGCAAGTAGGTGCCTAGTGACAGGAATGCCCAAATTTTTAGCACCTCAAGACATTCTAACATGCTCTTAGAATCTGTTGCAAATCCCACTTCTGATAATTCACCAGAATCAGCAAAGTCTGTTAAGAAGGTTGACCAGCTGGGATTAAGAATGCCAAGGACTTCTGTTATTCTAATAAAATATCTGTAAGTGTAACAATTATTCCATCACTTGAATGATTTGATCAGTTTATCCTGTGTCACCTAATTTCATGCTCATGGTTACAATTTTTGTCCAGGTCCAACTTCCTTTGGCACTGGCTCAGAGCTCTGAAACCCCTGTATGTGCTCAGTGAGTTGATGGGTTGGACCATTCCTGTTGGTGCTGTAATTCCAGGACAGAGTGTGGGCCCTGGGCTGTGGCCTGGCACGAGGCAGTGGAGAGGAATTTGTGGTATCATTTGCATTTCATTCCTGCTTCATCTTTAGATGTATTAGGTCTCCAGGGCTTCTCATCAGTGACTATTGAAAATAAACTGTAAAAAAGTGGCACAACTTTTACTGTAATGCTGTTGTCCAATCACATGGAAAATGAACGTTTTCCTGAGAAACACAGAGCAGGCAAAGCTGTTCCAGCTTTTGCAGATGTGTCTATCAGTATTCATCACAGACTGAGTGTGGTTTTTCAGAATCTCATTTATTTAGAGATTCTGTCATTCATTATAGCATTGTGTCGACTTGGCTTTTGCAAATTAAATCAAAGTTCTCAATAATAAAAATAATAATAATAAATTTCCAAGGTTTATATGAGGCAGGATATTGGCATAGTTATAAAGGCTTAAATTGATATGTCCATTAAGTCATATATTCTTAGGAAGATAATAATTTCAAAGCCAGTCTTTTTTATGGAATATATTGTTGATGTGATAGTTGTAATCAAATTATAATACCTTGCAGAATTTACTGCAAGTCATAAACCATTGAGATTGGATTAATACAAGTATTTAGAGAAAGAACATAATGGTAATAAAGATTACTGGCTCAAAATTCTGACCTATTGCTAAGGTGCTTTTTATTTTTTTTTGTTACAAAGTCATGTTTTATTATATAGAACAATATCTGCATGGTAGCTGTCAAATTAATTAATAGGATCCTACTAACAAATGGGGTTGACTGACTCAGAGCAGCCAGCTAATAATAAATGAGACTTGGTGAACCCCCAGTGAACTAATGATGCTTCTGTCAGGATATATTAATGGGTTAAGAATATGATCTTTTGTTACCAGAATCAGTTATTGGTGCTTTCACATATGGATGTCATTCCTTTTCCTCCAGAGAAAGCAGGGATCTCAGTGCTGCTCCAAGTTCCATGCTGTTCCCAAGGTTCCACCCTGCCACTCCAAAACATTTTTCATCTAATGCCTCGGAATTCTGAGCACAGATAATATATACCTGTGGATAAAAATACAGTTACTTGCTTGAAATTACAGTGAGAAACCTGTGGAACAGCTGGTTAAAAGAAAGAAAAAAAGTGCTTCTTGACCAAATTGTGCTGCTCTACACCCTTGCAAATCTTGGGAACAGCACTGGGCTCTTCCAGCTGGAACTCTAGGATATATGGAAAGAAACCTATTTAACATGAGAATACAACTTTCTCCTTGGAAACAATAATACTTCTGTGTTGGATCTTGAGTCACTTCTAGAAAAGTGATTTAACAGCTCAAGAAAGGAAAGAATTTCTCTCCTTCACTTTCTATAGGTGAGGGTGTTTGAGTCAGCACCCTGCTCCACATGGAATATTCACTTGATGATGATTTTGTCATTTCAGTAGTTTCTTAGCATTTTGTATGCAAAGAAACACTTCACTGTATGAAATTATCTATATGAAATATAGAATATGTTTAAAAATACCAGTTAACCTGCTTCGTGTTTCACATATTGAATGGAAGATAAAACACTTGTTCTACACAGTGGTCTGACACTGTACATTGAATTTATTTCTTATTCTGCACTAACTGTGCTTTTATGGTCCAGTTATAGAGAACTTAGATTATTTGTAAAATTTCTTTAACAAAAATAATCAGAGCATACTTCTAAACAATAATAATGGCTTAGTTTTTGGTTCATAATGGCATGAATTTATACTGGACAACAGCACTGAAATGTTTAGAGAGGAATGAATGTTCCAGATTTACAAATTTCTGCAAACATCTGGACTTAAAAAAAACCCAAGATTGTTTTTTATTGCATCAAAACAAGTTTGTTGCACTTCCACGTAGGGGAATCAGTTCCTTTAACAAGATTTCAGAAATTATCTCCATGCCCTGGCAGTAGTTAAATTGTGATGAGTGGTTTTCTTATTAATCATTTAAGACACTAAAAATTATCAAACTGTAAGTGTGGTTGAAAATACAGTTCTGAAAGGCTGTGCTTTCTTTCTCACTTGACACTGAGATAAATAAGTGTCTTATGTATGGAACAAAACCTGTTGGCAACTGAAGAAGCTGGATTTCCCTTTTCACTTGGGGAGGGAGTTTTTTTTTGTTCTTCCTGTTAAACTGTAGAAAATATAGTATTAATTCTTAAGCATATATATGTACAGTATTCACATAAGTATTAATAAACTAATATTATTTTAACTCGTTATGCTAATGTTTACATTATAGAATTTTTAAGCAAATGTGTATATATAAAATTTTCTAAATACTTTCTTTTTTTTTTATTATTATTATTAAATATCCTGTGGTAATTTTATTGTAATCTGGTTAAAATATGCTACTTTACCAAGAAGAAAATAAAAAATAACATCATTTTTTGTTTGAAGTGGAGTTTGTTTACACCTTATTTGTTCTATTCAGCTGGTTTGTATTTGCTTCTTTGATTTGTGTTCATTTTTTTCAATGCATTTCTATACCACAAATAGTCATGTTGCATTTGGGGAGTTGTAACAACTTGACATTTCTACATGAGTTTAAAGGTTTTCTTTTCAGAAAAGACCTCTGCAGGATTTACTGCTTTTCCCCCCACCCTTGGAATTTTAAGGAAGTAAGGAAAAATCTTTGTACAACGATCTGCCGGAAGAAAGAGCAAAGATATTTTTAAGATAGTGTTTAAGGTAAGATTTTTGCTACTGCACTCCAGTCTTTCTGAATGACCTTTTAAGTATTGTGAGTGAACTTACTGTGTTCCCCAAATTAAAATACATACCTGACATTTTGATATATTGCAAGTCATGCTTGATTTTGTTCTAGAAAACGACGTGTGGCATGTGTGTGTTTGTCATGCTTATTTTCAGAATTTTTCCTGCCTTTTTTCACCCAGCATTGTAACAGCAGGCTTTTATTATGTGAGGTTTCTAAGTACCATGTTGATAACTTTATTTCCAATTCAACAGTATCCATACCATTTTCAACATTTCTTGATTCCCTAATATTTTAAAGTTGCTCAGCAAGTGCATGCACCTTATCCAGTACACTGCATTTGTCATTGCTGAATAATATGTCTTTATTTGGAAAGACTTATATCCCTACTCATTGTAATTGTTTCATTCGTGTAGGCCCCTCATTAGTTGCACCTTTAGATCTTTCTGCTGAGCAAACTGTTGTGCTCTGGGTGAGGCTCTGCCCTTCTTGCTCTTTGTTCCAAATGCCAGGCCTGCAGTGCCCTGTGCTTGCCCACTCTGTGTGCAGCATCACAGGCTCTTTGTGTCCTTGGACATTTGCTCTTTACACCTTCTTGCTTTGAGCTTGTGATATTTTTGGAGTCTCTGCTGGATCCCTAAGACCTGCCCTTCCCCAGTTTTCTAGAATTCCTGTGTATGGCAGATTCATCCTTGCATAGTGCTACAGCTCTGACTTCAACTACTTGATCTTCCTTCTAAGAATATTTTCATAATTTTTCTTATTCCTGGTGCTATGTGTTGTTCAAAAACAGATGAGGTACATAAAAGCTTCACTTTACTCACTGTGAGTTCTATGTCATCAACTTTGCATGACATAAGCCTCTTTTTAACGATTCCAACTAACATCTGCCAGAGCTGTCAAATACAAGGCCTTTCTTTGGGAATTATTGCTATTTTAAAATAAATTTCACACTCATATTCTATAGCTTCACTCTGTGAAAAATATTTACAGGTTAAGCAAATGTAGCAAGAAAAGATTTAATCAGGTTAATAATAATTTTAAAATACCTAATTTTTATAATTATTTTGCTTTTTCTTCACTTTATTCCCTGTTTTTTTAATCAAGTGCTAATTCATTCATGAACTAAGTCATTTGCACATGTCTCAATTTCAGTGACAGTTTCTACTTCTCAGTTTCTAGCAGGAAATTAAATTCTGATCATTAACATTCCCAATTTTATATGGCATCATCGAATTGTTTAGTGAGGGCCCAAAACGGGACACAGGACTCGAGGTGTGGCCTCACCAGTGCCGAGTCCATGGGGACTGTGACTGCCCTGCTCCTGCTGGCCAGGCTGTTCCTAAGAAAATTTTCAGCAGTGGAGATCCCCAGCTCCCTTCCAAAGTGGGAATGTGGGCTTACAGAGAAGTAGGAAATGAAATGTCATTTAATATAGTTAAGTAACATTTTAGCTAAGTCAAAGCAGGTAACACCTGAGCCATCTGTCATTAGAAAGATATACTTTGTCTCCATTGATGTACATAAGCAAGTCTATTTCTTAATTGCCAGATTAAATACAAAAAAAAATGTCCTCTGTGCGGTGGTATTTGAGCTGCTGAACAGTTTGAAGGATCTGCTTTTCAGATCTGAGCTTTAGATACACACTAATACTTTGTAGCACAGAACTGAGCTTCCCTCAGATTTATCTTGAAGGAGCTCAGATTCTCAGTAGGCTTTTGTTTAATACAGTGATGGAACACACGGTTCTTTGTGCATCCAAAGTGATACATATGGCTTCAAGCAGTTAATCAGATGAGAGGCATTTTGCAGTGATACTTTAATTTCAAACAATATATTAGATATTATTGGCATTTTTGGAAACCATCTGGTTGACGTTTTTTAAAGGTGGAAAAAGAGTGTGAATTGGCAGATAAGATACATCAGTACCTCTGAGCAGTTCTACTGTATTGGAAAATAGAGGGTAATTGGATACTAGTAAAAAAGAAAATAAAAGGAAGTACACATTCTGACCCAGCAAGAAACAACAGAAAAAGTGAGTGAGAAATTCAACGTAGGAATACATTAAAAAAATGTTTAAAATTGTACTACATCAAACTGCCACCATATGTTCCATGATGAGATACAACGAAGTGGGTAATGTATCTGTTATGGAGTCTGTCAAGCCACAGCACCCTTTGGATACATCAGTAATTAACAAATAACATCTGCTGGCAACTACTGTACTTGATGCAGGGTTCTCCTCCCTGCATGACAGAGGTAAACTATGGGGTTCTGCTTTTCCTTGGGGACTGAAAATGTCTTTGACCATGCTGCTGCATGCAGAACTCCTGCTGAGATGGAATTCCTGGGCAGTCTGGGTGTGCAGGAACAGCAGAACACGGCTGGAGTGGCTGCCTGTGATGTGCTGTGGGCTGTGCCCCCCCAGGGCCCTGATGCCCCCCTGCCTTCACACAGAGCACCTTAGAGAGGGTGAGCAGCCTCTGCAGGTGTGCGCAGAGACAGTGCCAGCCTACTGCCTCGTTTAAAGATGCAGAACAGCTCTGTTCTTGTTTTATAGGTAACAGGGACATGAAAATGTGTTGTCGGACCTTGTTAATTGACTGTCAAATGCGATGCACCTTGAGAACTGCCACCAATATAAGGTAAATTAAAAAAGGGCAATTTAAGATCCTGAAGAAAGTGTCAACAGAATTGCATTTCAAAGCCTCTCTCAGTTGCAGTAGTAGTGGAAGTCTGCAGGAGTTGATCTATTTATCCTCCCGATTTCTGAATCCACCCTGAGACTTCACAAGGTTCCTCCAAATTAGAGGAATATTGCATGCACTGAAGTAGCTGTGTGCCCTTTAAATGCAGCTGGTGCAGAGAAATGGGGATTTGCAAAGCAAAGATCTGACCTTTCATTCGTATCCATGTGTTCAAGGAAGGATTTTAATACAAATCTTAGAAATCTTGTGCCAGAACAACAATTTGAAATAATGAGATTTTCCTTTAATCTTCATTAGGATTCATTAAACAGCTAATATATGATTCATTACATAGATAATGAATATCTAATTAGTTAAGATAACACTCAAAACTCTAATAGGAGGTGCTTAAGTTGGTAAATAATTTTCATAAATTTAAGTAATTTTTTTAATCCTGGTTGGTTGCTACTGCGGGTGTAACTGTGATGATGTAGTGTGTGTTATGCATCCCCTCTGCTCCAATAACAGATTAACTCAGTCTCTGAGATTATCCCTTTGCTCTCTCCCACGAATTGTGATAAAAGAAATACCAACTTTAAACAGTACCTGTTTTAACTAAGACAATATAATATCAAGTCAGTGCTGTCCTGGAGCTGGGCAGTGTGCACAGTCCCATTTGGAGGAGCACTGTTACCTTTGTCCCTGATTGCTCTGCCTCACCAACACAGGGAATTATCTTCCTTCTCTGTCCCATTCAGTCGGGTTAGGAAACATCTGTCTCTGTTCTTGACCCACAACTGAGAATAAGTAAGGGCTGAGAATCCTCACTTCAAGTTTATCTTTGCACGTCCACTGTTCTGGTAACATTTAAAGAACAGAGACCTCTTACGAGTGTCACTTTTGGTTGCTCAGAAAGAAGGCACATAAAATATGAAAAATATTGTCTGACCTGACAATGTAATTCTATTTAAGAAACAGAAACTGTGCTGGATAATATATGCAGACACCTCTGTCATGAAGCCTCGTGGGGTTTCACACCCAATTATCTGTGACCACCTCTGGTTACCATAGCAATTCTGTCTTAATTAGAAATTCACCCTCTGCTCATGGCCTGTCTGCACTAAATCATGAAATTCTGCTACCTACTTAGGCACTTTATTTATTTGTTTATATATTGACTGTAACTTACTGTGCCAAATGACTTCTTTATGCAGTAGTACTCTGGGTTTTTGACTCAAACATTGATTGTACTTATAATTCTTCAATGTGTCCTTGACCCACTTCCAGTCTGTGTATAATGGGCAGATCACACCAGGAGAGAAGGGGGTGATGTTGGCGGTGTTAATACATGGAATAATATGGTCAGGAAGGTGGAAGCAGCTCTCTGCCTGCTGCTCAAGAGGAAGGACTCTCTGTGAAACCTTCAGTCTGTATTCAGGCTCAAGTTGGTTTTATAACCTTTTCAAAAGAAAGGAGTCTCTGCCCATAGAGAAGTATTTGATGATGTATGAAGTTGGCTATATTTGTGTCCATAGGTGGACAAAAAACACCACAGGGTGTTTTGGTGAGATTTATTCCTGCTCTTAGAAAAATAAGATGAGGGGGATGAGAATAAGTTACGTGCAATGTTGAAGGCAATTCTAAAAGTTGGCAATTAGATCAATGCTTGGGACATAAACTTGAAAGCAAAGGCTGTGACCATAAACACTTCCTCCTGTAATCCTGGGGAGAGACCTAATCTGTGGAATGACAGATCTCTATAGTTTCCAATGTAAGTGCAGAACCTGAAAGTACAAACACCTTTTTCCAAGATAACACAAATCTGAGATAAACAAATCCTTCCCCAAACAAAACACTTCAGCACAGATCATTTCTTTTGAGGGAACAGGACAAGAATGGAACACAATTCAGAAATGTACTCAGATAGTACAGTGATAAGACCAATAGAAGGACTTCCTTAGCAGAATAGAATAGAAAGTTATAGGACAAACCAGAATGAATTCATGCATTGCAAGGTCCAGAGACATTGCTTTTGAATGTTTGATCCACTTGTAGAAATTACTTACAACATGCAAAGACTGCAGGCCTTCTTTAATCTGAAGCGCTTGGGCTGCAAGAGGTTCAGCACTGTACTTTGAAAATTTGACATAAGATATGAGAGGACTGAGAGAAAGAACATGAAACATTCAGCTTAAAACAGAAGGTTACCCATCTGTTACCTTTCACAAGATCTCTGTTGTGTGCCCTGACATGCAGTGAGAGAGGCTTTAGCTTTTATAGGAACTCATCCCCCAGGTTGGAGGTCAGTGCCATGTGGAGGAATTGGCACTTACTGTATGCTATGAAGCTCATATAAATTTTATTATATCTTATATATATCATGCTGGACAGTAATCCTACCTTCCACCGTATAGTACGTTGCACTGTGTGTCCAGATTCTCATGTAATACACTTTTTTAGATACTGCTCACAAATGCCACTGTTACATATAAGTAAGAACAGACAAAAATCAGCAAAACAAACCCAAACCAATTTCAGCCTTGTGATCACTTCATGGAGGTTAGGAGATATCAGACAGGTGACAGCTGAGCTCTCTCAACTTTTATTTTTTTAATGTAATGCTTCTCCCAGCTTAGTCCTAGATCTGATACTGAAACTCAAATATTGGAATCAGAACTGAAATGCAGTTGTTACTTTTTTCTGAACGTGCCTGGCATAGACAGAAATGGTGGTTTTAATTTAATCTGTCTGAAAACATTCCTTAAACAACTAATAAATAGTTCTTAAGAAGCATAAGTAAATTGGGCAATCGGCATGTGTCTTTAATTACAATTTTAGCCTTAACAATTGTTCTTGACTCAGCTGTATAGCATTACTACCATAAGAAAACCAGCCTATTTTAAAATCTAATGTCACAGTGCAATTGATTAAGGTTAAAATGAGATTATCCAGCAGTAAAAGCTCAAGTGACTCCTAAGGAGAGCAGTCAGCATGTATACATGTACGTTTGCCAACATTCCTGGTATAAAACAAACGACTCGTTATATGGTATCTGTGTTGTGCCTGGATTCTGATTTTCTATGAGTCATCCCTTGATTTACTGAAATAGAATAAGATGAGTAAGGGAGTCAAATTATAGGGAAGAAAGTCTGCAAGCTGCGTAATATCCAACACTGTTACAGAGGATTATTTAACTTCTCTGTGCTCTTTATTGGCTCTGAATTTCCTATGAGAACCCTCCTGCCATTGGATATCTCCTGCAGGGAGGAGTTTAATAAAAACCTCATGAAGGTCAGTCTTTATTACTGCATGGACCATAGATTACCCTTCTCTATTGAATTTGGATTCATATATGACTGCAAAATTGCATCACATGTCACACTGTAAAGGCATATAGTGGGTCTGTGTAATGGAAGGGGATAAAAGCAGTTTTCCATTAACTTAGGATTGGATTTTGCATTATGAATTATCATTTAATTTTACATATTACTAAACAGAAATGTAATGTTACATTTAGATGTAACTGAGCTGGAATGTGAGGGAATTTTAAGCATTTGAATAAGGGAAACAGGAGGGAGCACATCAACATTTTTGGTTTTTTAGGTAGTATTCAACGTACAGCATCCTACAGTTACCATACCATACAGTCAGAGGTAAAACACCTCTGCAGTACTTCTTACTATGGCTGTCATCAGGGACAGTTTGAAAAATCCTTAATTTCAGCTCAGAAAAATAATCCTGAATTTCAACTCAGAAAAATAAATAGCAACAATGTCCTGCGGAGAAGTGTCTAACCTGAGAATCCTCTGGCTGTGCAAGGGAGCGACCACATATGGATCCAGTTCTACAAGTATTAAGACATAATACAGGGATATATCCTTAAGGCTGAAGCTTTTCCTCAAGACTCATTCTTTTTCAATTATTTATAGTAAAAGGATCTTCAATAAAATAGCAAAGACGTTATCTACTCAATATGAGAACTAATAAATGGTAATGCTAAAGTTGTAGTTTTATGATATTTAGCTCAAGGTACGCTGATGTGAAAAATAATTCTTTAAAAATAACAGTTAAAACTTCACCTTTGCTTTGTTTTGTAAAATCTTTGTCTATTTGTGTTTCAGCTGTTCATTGTTATATAACTGTTCCCCATGGCCCATGAAAATCGGGTTCAGTCTGAGGTTAAATTGTACCTTGTCAGAGCAGGGATGTGACCCAGTCTGAGCCACTCGGATGACTCCGTTTGTTTCCCTGCTTTGTAAATCCTTCGGCTCCGTGTACCTGCGTGCGTAGGAAGACGAGAGCAGATGTGAGGGAAAGGTCAGGGATGCTGCGAAGTCTGCGAGGCTTTCCTTTTACCTTCCGTGAGATTTAGATGCCTCCTTAGTGCAGGTACATAAAAACCATTCATCAGTGAACAGTAGTGTTTATTTTTCTCTAAGTATAGACCAGGAAAGAAAGGAGAAATACAAATCAGGCAGGATGCATGTACCAGATGACATCCAAATCCAGGGTTGAACACTGTCAGTGTAATATGCAATTAACAAGATTTCCTCACATATAGACATGTTTTCTATATCCATATCAAAGAACTGAACATCTGAAACTCATAAACTGAAGCAATTTGTGTGTATGTGTGTGTGTGCAGCTTTAGTAAATCTAAATTACAAAGTTTTGCCAACACACCAGAGAGCAGAGAATTGCTTCTTTGTGGCTGCGCATGTTTTGTTAGACTTTAGCAAAGTAAATCGTGCTGAGTTTGACATTATAACAAAGGATAATCCTTTGAACAGTTGAAGTTATTATGTTCTATTAGCTATAAACAAGGGATATACCGTGATCATTTTTCCATTAGAGGTGGGTTAGCTGAGGCTGTAATGGAGTACACAGTATTTTAAGATCAATGCCAGCACAGATTAACTGTACCATTTATCGAGAGGCATTGAGAGGGATTCCCAGTACTTAGTTTCTCCAGATGTGCCACTTTCTGATGACAAGTACTCAGGAAATGCAACACATGGCTGAGCCTACAGCTCCTCCCCACAGGGGAAGGAAACCAGCCAGAGTAGCTTTGTCTTAGACGTAGTCCAAGGTGACTCTTTGGCTCCTGTGACTCTTGAGTTCTCTTTGTTTCCTACTTGTTATCTCCCTTTTCCTGCAGGTTAGAGCTTTATGAGGACTTTTGATTAAGGAAGAAAGAAAAAAGAAAAAACCCCTGCAATTGATTACCTTTATTCTGATGTCAAAATATTTCCCAGAGTGAAAGTTTATTTTTGTATTTCCACGTGTGTTTTAGACTTGTTTCTCTGTGTCTGGCAAACATAGTTGCCAGTGGATCATTTTGAAACTGGATGTTGTCTAGTGCTTTTCTCTCCCTGGTGTCGGGTTTGTGGTTACCCTGCTCCCATTTTCTTTTATTTCAGACCTGCATTACACAGCCTGGAGAGCAATTTCTCTGGGCTGCCCACTGGCTGAGAAGCAGGGCGTGCAGGGCATGCTTGCTGTCTGGCACTTGGCAAGTCCTCTCAAGGATAGCAGTTCTGGAAGGAAACAAAAAAGGTTCTTGTTACTATATTCTCTGAAAGGAAGGGCTGGCATCAAACAGATGTTCCCATGGTGCTTTCTTGTCTTAGTGCAAGAACAAAAATGTGTTTACACGTGGACAGTGAGTAGGAGAGATACTGCCATGGACTACAACTGGACATTGGCAGCTGGGCAGACATGGAAGGAAGAGGGAAAGGACATTGGCTGGGTAAGTGATGGAACAGTTGACATACAGTCCAGACTTCATAAAATAAGGTAATTCAAATCTCATCAAGAGTATGTTCATTATGAAGCTATATGCCAGTTTTCCTTCTTATTCTCAAGGAAACAGCAAATATTCATGGATGGAGAGGAAGCTAGTTTTGACCTAATGAAAACTGAAATAAAATTGAGAGTAAGCTTGAACAATCCGGGAGCATTTAACTGGAAATGGTAAGTGGGGAATCTAGGAAGAGCCACAGTTGTTGTTCATGTGATGTTCTCTTGTTTGCAGATCAGAGATCTCATTATAGTCAATTAGGAGAAAGATGGAAATCAAAGCAAACAACTTTCACTATTCTTTTTTGTAACAAATTTGTGCCTGAAAAAAGAGACACTAAGACTTCCACTGGTGAAATCTGTGCAATGTATTTCTCCTTCAGTAGGCCCTTGGTGGGAAGGATTTCCAAGGTATTTCCAAGGAGTTTTAGGAACCAGCTCACGTTCTGAGGTTAAGCACACCTCACTTTGAGGGGTTATATACACCCTGTACTGCAGGGCAGCAGGCATGAATGGCATGAGAAAAAGTAATTCAGGGAAAAAAGTTGTTCATTCAGCAGTCATATAATTCGAGCGTGGAGGCCAGTGGTATAAATAAAGGAAAGCAATTTATGTATGTACATAAAGAACAGTGTGAGATTCCCATTTGTAAAGTCGTGTAATGTACTACAGAGGCTTTTCAGTGTGAAAGAAAGGCATCAGAAGCAATTCTGAAACATATAAAGCTGACTGATTTTGTGTAATGCTTTCCCAAAAAGAGCCATGTGAGAAAACAAGGCATCAGTAAAGGGTGTTGTAAAAGATATTAAAGCAGCATACTAACAGAAAACCTGGTGTGTATTTAGCCCAGTATTTACAAAAGGACTTATGCTCCAGAATTACATTCAAGCAGTACAACTATGGGACTTCATTGCTTCCCCCTATTTGTAAAGAAGTAATCTTTCTAATTTAAGATACATTCAAAAAACTTATTCAGGCAGTAAATACTGATATTGTTCAGACAGTGAGTTACACTCGAAAGCCTTTAGAAACTGCATGAAGCAAAACGGACTTGCCTTCAGCATGAGAAATGGATGCTCTCCCCCAAGAGCTACATAAAGATAAAATCAGGAAGTTCCACCTACCTTTCATCTATTTTTTGTATTCCCCAGGTCACCTTATAAACACTACTAGTTCTTGATGGAGATTTATAAAAATCAGCTCCATTATTTATTTCTTATGATGTTGGTGAAAAGCACATATAATGTTTCCGCTTGAGATTCTTGCATTTTCATCTTCATGAAACAAGCTTTTTTTGCTTTTTGTATTAAACAAAATGGCCTATTTAATTTTGAGACAAGTTTTGAGCAAGTAAATTCATTCAACAGTTGTGTAAATTCTGTAAGATTCAAACATAATGCAAAAATAAAAGTCCGTGTTGTAAAAATATAAAATAGATATATACTAGAAATAACATGGCTCAGTGTTTAGTTGTTAATGTATTATGAAATACAAATCAGATAAACATTGTCCAATATGTCAGATTTTGTAACTATATCAAGAACTCCAGCTTCATACTGATAAAGTCTCAATCTATAATTAATTTTTAGTAAAGCAACATAATGTGCCTATTAATATTTTAATATAGTAAATACTTGGAGAGACAAAGGAATGACATTTTAGTAGGCAGAGATATGGAGACACGACATTGCTGGCCAGATCTTAGCTCCCCTTGGGGTCCTGAGTTTGTCGCCCATTAAGCACGTTTTTGGTTTTGACTTTTCCTAAAGAGCGAGGCACATAAACTCAGCCTGAACTTTGAGATAACGCTTTTGTGTTTTGTTCCTCTTTAAAATCATTAAGTCGTCTCAGTAGGGGTTTATCTGATGAGATGATGGAGAAGAATGTTTTCAGGCAGTAAGAGGGGAGCTCATGAGTCAGGTTTACCTAGTCCCACGTGTTTTTGCAGTGCTGCACCTCCTTCCCTCGCCCCAAATTGATTTTACACCGTGAGTAGTGAAATTTGGCCTCAGCTGAAATTTAATCACCTACCCAGAGACCAAGGCAAGACAAGATGGCAGATTTGATGGCTTTTGTACTGTCAAAAAAACTTCTGCAAGGGTCTGGAAGTAGCAGGAGTAGCCACAGTGAAGGAGCCACATCCCTGCCATTTACATTTGAGTTGCAACTTGAGTGACAAACTCAGAAAATGCCATCATTGCGAGACTGAAGAATGAGCACTAGGAATACACAGGACAAGAGGAGCATGTTTTAATTATGGCTGGTCTGCATAAAAACTGAGTAAAACTACACTGGAGAATTCAATCAGTCTGTTGTGTAAAATTGCCTTGAGCAAAAAAAACTGGAGTAACTTCCACATTAGGGAGCTTAAGCTATAATTTAGCAAAGTTAAAATTCATGTAATCCTATCATCCTTTATAAAACACTGGAATTAATATTGTTTGAGAAAATAAAAAGTTAATCAATATTGCACCTACGAAAATTAATACTGTTCACACAAATAAGATCAGCCAAAGGCAGCATGTACATCTTAATCAGGGAACACAAAAGCAAGAGCTCTGGGGGGAACCTGGAGTGGTTGTCTAGGAAACAGCAACAAAAAAACCAGTATATGAATTCTGCTGTTAACAAGCAGTCAAGGTTCACGCAGACAGTACAACTTTGCAAGGGGCAAATTCTGAGAATTAGAATCTCTTCTGAGAATTCCCAGATAACATAAAGTTTTGGGAATGTCACATCATTTAGACAAACAGCTGTGATGCAACAAGCAAAAAAAGCCTGCGGCACTGTAGGTAGCCCAGGCCAGTCACCACACCTTGCATACAAATTTTTCATTTTTATGAGTTGCTGATTTTTCTCAAACCATCCACATGTAAATAAACACCAATGAAAGTCTGACAGCGACATATTTATTGTAGGTGTTAAATCTGTGCATGGCACTTGTAAGACAATATTGAGAACCAGCACGTAGTATTGTACTTTCCCAGTTGTAACAAGCTGGTGGGATGAGGTACTGGCAAAACATCATTAAAATGTATATATTTGCCTGTTTTTAGTTTCATGCACATCTTAAACTTTCTTCAGGTCAATCTGAAATGTCAGACAACTGCGACACACCAAATTTTTTTATATCAGATGCCCTTGAGTTTTGTTCCAGTCAATTATTGGTTTTACTTGTGAAAGACAAATTGAGAGTTCATGAACAAAAATTGAATCTGCAAATTATCTTGCCATCCTGGCTATCTACATTGTCCAGGGGTCAGCATTAAAGGATGAACTTTGTAAGTTGCTGTGTCTAAACAAACAAACAAAAAAACCAAAACAAACGAACAAAAAAAAAAGTATAGTCTCTGGGGTTTTTTTCTTCTTCCTCTCCAATTTGCAGCAGGGCAGTATTATGGAAAGTTGAGAAATTTAAAGTGTTATTGGTTGCAACATTTTTTTTCTGTCATCTTCTTTGACAGGTGTTTTGGAGCAAGGATATCAGTACCTGAAGAGAGTCTTTTTGCTGTAGTCAAGGAGCAGTTCCCTGTGTAATGTTGCAGCCCCCATGAGTGGCCTCCTCTCTGAGCAGCAGGTGCCTGTGTTATCTCCGTGGTGCAGGAGGAAAGGCCGATACGATAAGGGGTAATGCCAGTTTCCTTGACACACTTTGTGCCATCCTCCTGAATTTCATCTCCTCTTGGATCCCTCTCAACCACCCCACCTCTGGAGATAGGTAGTGAGCAGGGCTGAAACCTGAAGAGACCAACAGCAGCACAGATCAATCCTGCGGCTGGTGAGAGCACACGGGCTCGGTGTGTTCAGGCAGTTCCACGGGCTCTGAGCCGTTTCTGCCCGGGCACAGGTGGCGTTTGGCCGGAGTGAAATGGGAGAATGCCCAGACGGGTGAGCGCCTTCCAGCCCTGCCCCCGCAGGCAGCCCAGCACCGCCCTCAGATGTCTGGAACAGCCTCATGTGCCCTTCAGCCGCTCTCTTTTCCAGCTGAAATCAAAGTTTCAGGCTTTGTCACAAGCTTTCTCCCCGCACAAAGCATCTGCCACCTTCTTGGCAGCAGAGGGGTTTTCTCCTCCGAAAGGTCACCTCAGCTCCCAGCTGCCACCGCTGGCTGCCTTTCAGGGCTTCTGCGGAAACTTTTCCGTGTTCGTCAATCCGAAGTCTTCCCGTACTTTCTTCCCGAGGGGGTTGCCCTTCTCCAGCAACCTTCTGCAAATTTAAACTGGAGCGATTTTTCCGTGCTCACCCTGCCGCAGGTAACAGCGAAGGGCAGCAGCTGCCCCGGCCGCCCCCGCCTCAGCCGCAGGGAGCTGCGGCCGACCCGGGGGAGCAGGGGGAGGACGGAGACCGCGGCGGCTGCCGTGCGAGTATCTCCAGAAAACACGGTTTAAAGCAGCTCCCGAGGCTCCCTCCTCACAGACGCCGTGGGTGTGTGTGGGGGGGTGCCCGCATTTCCCTCCCAGCAGTGCCCGGGTTTCTCTCGCCAGTGGCCCGGCGTTGTCCCGGTCGTGCCCGGGTTTCCCTCACGAAGGTGTTCCCAGCCCTGGTGAGGGCTCAGCGCTGCCCTGAGGAGCCCTCCCCGCCTGCCCTGACCTCCCCTGGCCTGGAGGGCGTTAATATGAATAATTTTTTTAAACCACAGCTTTTCAGCCCGAACTTCCGTGCTGCCCGAGGGTAACCCCACCAAGGATGCAGAGCTGTACATGGGAAAAGGCGCTTTGGGAAGCAGTGAGGTGCCGTGTCCCCGGCTGGCCGGGGCTGGCGGCTGGGGGGCTGTGGAGAAAGGCAGCAGATGTTTAATGTCTGTCTGTTCAAAGGGAAGTGCCACGAGGCTCTTCGCTGCTCAGCCCTTCGCGGTATTTCCCTTTATGGCTGCCTCGCTTCTTTTGTTCTTCTTGGCAAGTTGAACGAGGAAGGAACTCGTGAATTAATAGAGGAGGAGGTGTCAAAATTTAAATGAATTTTTTTCTTGCTAGTATTTACTCGATTTGCAACACTTGTCACTGAGGGAAGTAATACAAGTTACTCATAAAAGAGAAATCCTATGATTCTTAATGTGAGAATTGATGAGGCGGAAGGTTCTGGAGGAAACCTGCCTTTTTCACCTCCTCCTTAAGATCAATAGTTACCCTTTGTCTGCTCTCACTGTTAATGTCATTACCTCATTTGGCAAAGGGTTCACTTCTTTTTACAAAAGCCCATAGCAAAATATGTGAATTAACTTCATAATTGATTTTGAAAGTTATAGTCACAACTCATTTCTAAACATGTATTTGTGCTATAGATGGAAAAGGTGAAAAAGTCTGGAGGCCAGAACTCTCAAAGCTCTTCAAAATTAAGCCAGAAAGCTCTGTCCTTTTTCTGTTCAGTCCCTGTTACAGACTCAATGATCTTTTGTCTTTGTGTATATTTGTTTCTCCCTTGGTACTCCACTTCAGCGGCACTCACCTGGCAAATTAATCTAAAATGAAGTTTGCAACCATATGTCTGAAGTTTCCAGGCCTCAGAAGGACTTGATTTGTGGTATGGGACAGGATTCAATTCAGTTGCAATTTTTAATACAAGTTTAAGTAGCAGCACTTCATAATTCTTTAGCCGATTATATCTAACTGCTCACAGACTACCTGTCATATATGGTGTCAGTTAATTGTATAGCACCCCATCAAATTGGTAAATACAATTTTCCTCAACTTTTGATTGACTGTCGGAAGACAAACAGATATGAATAACCTTCCTGGTATGCCACATGGGATTGCAGTAAGAGTATGGTTGTTATGTTTCAGTTGTATCAATATATTATGGATCAGCATTACAAAATAAGCCCATTAACATAGTAGAGAAACAGGAAATCACTGGCAGGGCAAGGAAAAGAATTTATGAATACCATTTCCTAAACCTTCACTCTAACCACTAAACACTGTTATCATCAAGATCTCAAAAATAGAGCACATTGTTCTTCCTAAACTGTGATAGTGTATTTTTATTCAAGGTTTACATCACATATTGTAATGTATTATGGAAGATGTTAACAAAGCAGAATTTCTTGAAGGAATGACAACCTACCATGCGAAGGCTGCTTTATTTGCAGTGCCTGTGAGTCAGTGGACTGACGATACTGTCACTTGTTGGAAATTCTAAGTGGAAGAGGCTACAAAAAACCCAGGTCTGTAGCTTCCCAGTTGTATGCAAGGAATGTGCTATCTGATAATAGGAATTATATAAATATGTAAGCACATAATTTTTTAAGCAGCTCTGGAACCAAGTTTTGCCCCCTGTTGTCCTCTTTATGGGGCAAGTGAAATGTGCATTAGATACAAGTGAGTCTGTAAATTCCTGTAGAAGAAGCCTGACCCTGACCCTCTTTCATTGTGAAGGGTTTTGGACAACTTTCATCTTTGAAAAAGGAATACAGAATTCCTCTGAGTGTTAAATGAATGAAAAATAATTTCTGTTTGGACTATGAGGAGTTACTTAATTAGTTTTCAAAACATATAACAGAAATGAGTTCTCAAAACATGGAACAGAACTCTCCAGCGCCCTCAGTAAAATGGACTAGAACATCTTTCATAACTTGTTGTTTTCTGGTGATCTGCAGCATGATGGCTGTGGAGCAAGAAGTTCCCACCTGGTTCAGGTTCCTGGTGCCTGTTAAAAGTGGTGATTAAAAAACCCCAAACAAACAAACAAGCAACCAAGAATCCTTGATTCTGTGCTAATTAGTATATGGCATACTGCAAACCAGCAAGATAACTATGGCTGGTTTAGTCAAGAAAAAAACTGTGGTGAGCATGTTGGAAAATGGGATAGGGAGATAACCCTCACAAACCCCTAAATATTACAATAAAAAATATACAGTGAGTACGATATTGGTCTCTGCTGCTTTTAGATGTGGGAGGATAATTCTTCCATTATAATTCAGGGAGCAGAGGCAGTCACAGGCCATATTTTCTCATTGAGTATTGATGGGCTGTATTTGTACACATTGGTTGGGAGTGTTTTGGATCATTATAGCTATGCCTCTTGTGAAGTGTAGGTGTTTGCATTCCTGACTCTCACAGAGCTGTGAGGGCTTGGAAAAAACAGTCTCTGAGCTAGCTGGTGTTGAATGTGCGTGTGTGGGGCTTTCTTTAGCAGAACTAGAATCTTTGCCAAGCTCTTGGGTAATGAATGAACCTGCTGAAAGCAGAGGATGTAAAGGTTAAACAGAAGAAGGAAGGTAGATCAGTGCATGTTTCTTGAGGGCTAGTTATAGGGAAGTTCAGGAATTCAAGCATTAATCATTGGGTTCTGTGCATATTTATCATGAGAAATTTTTGGGTACCTTGGAAGTGCTGTGTCCTCTCTCCTCCTCCACAATGACCCAGAACTCTATGCCAGTTTTCTTCCTCATTTTTTTCTGTGTGAAGAGAAAGCTTGTGCCCTTCCTATGAAGATCATGAAAAGGGTAATTTCCCCCTCTAGTTTTCCTCTGCATTGCTAAAGTAGAGACACTGGAGTGACTTTTCTTTAGAAGATGTGGCTCCACCTCTTATTTCCACAGTTTCTATACATAGAAAACCCACTTTCCTGTTTCTCTGGGAACTTGGGGAGGTTTCTTTAGTGTTTGAAAATGAAGCGTCATTTTCCTTTCTGCATGAGAGCGCCCAACCTGATCTTTTGGCTGCAGTGGGAAGGAAGGAGGGAAGTGCTGTAAAACACCCAAGGCTGGCATCACAGCCTCTTGAGGGATGTTTCCCATGTCAACAACACTCTTTGGAATCATTGCCTGAACCCCAGGTTTGCATGATTTCACACTTCCAGAGTGACTTGTGAAATTGGTTCTAAAGTCACTTAGTATGAATTTTAAAAAGATAGGGCATGATCAGAAGCAGACCTGCTGTCCCTTGGCTGTTAATATCAGGAAAAAAAGGTATACAAAGACCATGGAGACCAGGAACTGTAATGAAATTTGGTGGGGTTTCCAGTTTCTTTAGCTTTTACATTTATTGAGGTGATTCTTGTTGAGTAAATCTCTACATTTTTATCCTCTTCTAGGGTTTATACTCCATGTGTTTGGAGTCAGTGAGAGTGGGATTTCAGAAATGTGTCTGTTGTTACCATTGGACACCACATTTCCTTAGACTTTTCATTCTTGCTGTGGTTACTTGGTCCCTCTGATCTTTCCTTGCCCCAGCAATATTTCTGAGCGGTTCAGGAATAGCCAATACCATTGATTTGATTCTGACACTGTTGGTAATGAATACTTTGTATAGATAGATTATTTAATCATAAAGCTGTAGAACAGAAATATTCACATATTATTTCTTCTAAAAGAAGTTCTGGTCTTTACAGGGTTTTTACCAAACTTGTGTGGACACTTCCAAGTAATGGGTTTTCTAAACTATGAACTGCACAGGGTAGCAGGCTTGCCATTAGCTCTGTTTGCTTGTTTTTCAACAGTAAATAGCAAACTAAATATTAAACTGAAAATGACAAACAAAAAATTTTAAAAGGAGAATATGTGATGCAAACTCTAGCTTCTAGGAGGAAAAAGAGCAGAAAATAAAATAGCCAGATTTCCCAAATGTACATTTAATCCACTTCTTGTCTGTATGAATGCACTGTAGAATGTAAATCTCTATTTCCTCATATTCCTTTGCTGCCTTGCTCTTTATGACACATGCTGGATTCAAACTAAGACTAAGCTTTGTGACTTTGCTAATCTTTTAGTTCAGATTTGCATATAAACAGTAAGTATACAGCCCCAAAAGGAAGGCAAATGTTGCATCTATGTCATAATAAGCATTAAGGCATTTAAGGAAAAGGGAAAACAGATTTAGGGGTCTGTTATATGAAAAAGCTATTTATCATTATAGATCTCAATTCAAAGTTGTAGTCAGCTGAGTGGTGGTTTTGCAGATTAAATACTAGGGATGAAAAGAAATACCCCTCCCTTTTGTCATAAGCTTCCCTTATGACAAGAATGAACTGTCTTGCTTTGTACAGTGCTCTACTAAGATATCAAGTGGGATTTGCTTGTTCATCTGTGGGGCAGTTACTCTGTAAAATGTTTTCATCCATTTCACAGACCCATCAGTAACAATGAAGTGTTGATATGTCTAATTATACAAGGTGGGCTGTCTCACAGTTCCTGTTCTCAGAACTGTGTAGGGTCAAGGAGGCTCTTGATGTGTTCTTAGCATTATTTCCATATTCTTTAAATGCTTTGCAAGTTTATATAAGGTGTATTTTTTTAATATTTTTTAAAAAAGAATCTCATCCTTAAGAAACTTCATGTTTTCTTGAAAATTTCTTTTAAGATGAAATCAGAAAAATTAGGTGTCTCCCTCAAGGAATTACCTTTCAGTTAAAAAAAAAAATCTTACAAGAATTATCTTTTGATAGGCTTTTCCCCAGGGCTTGCTAGCTTACAGAAATCTGGCTATCCTATGAGGATTGTGTTTCCTGTCTTAGTCTTTCCCAGCTCCTTACTGCCTGTGATAGACCTTTCAGATTTTGCATCTTGTAACATTTTTGTGGTGAAGTGTAGTGGGAAAATATTCCTGCAAGATACATTTCTTTTATGCACCTTCAGTTCATGCTCGCCGGTGAGTATGCTAAATTAATTTGGTTGCTTAGATCCACCACCTGGGGATAATGAAACCCTGCAGTGCGGAGGAGAGGCAATAACACTCTGCTGTTCATCATTTCTCTGACCATTCCTTGGGAGTTCTGTTGTTGATCATAACACTGATAACAGTAAAAATGCACAGAGAATCTTGCTGGGTGAGTGTGCAGCAGCATCTCTGTAGTCTTGATTTTCCATTCGTGCCATTGAGATCTCATTTCTCATGGTGGCTCCATTAGGTTTTGAGTGGGAGGATCTTATGCTGTCCTTGTGTTTGTCTGAAACATCTGCCTGCAGTTCCCCTCTGCTACTGGACTTCTTATGGGGAAAATGGTTTTACTGTTAATTGGATCTCTAACTGTTGATTTTTTCTGGAAAGCATCTTTGACAGGTAGCAGGGTGTGTCTGTAACACCTCTGTGAGCTGTGCCTCAGTGTGAGGAAGGGACAGAAACATTCCATTGGGATTTTTGTGTTACCTGCAGAGTAATTTTTCCCCTTCGGGGTAGAAAGGGACCACCTGCATCTGTTATTTTGATGACACATTTTGTCTGGTGCAGATGGGGTGAACAGGATTTTTTGACCTAGGAGCACATGTGTGAAAGGTGACACAGTCTCGTGCCTGTTCTTTGGGCAAACTGCTTTAAACTGTGATGAACACCCAGCCAGTCACTCTTGATAAGCATTGCTTCAAATTACCTAGAACTTTGTGGTTTTTTCTCATTTCTGTTTCTTTTATAATCAGGCAGGCAGAAACCTTTCCTTTGATCAGTCATTTTTCTATTTTCTTATTCCTTTACCCCCAGGTACCAGCTTTTATCATTTCCCACAGCTTTGTGCATACAAACACTATAAACAAGTAAAGTGTCTGAGTCATCAGATATAGTTCCTCGGGGAGTCCTGCAGAAGAGAAGCAGATACTGATTTTTGCTGCTGTTGCTGTGCTTATGTTAAGAGTCCCATGACACTGGTCTGGTACTCATTTATAAGAAAAAAATTCATAACCAGATGAAGAAATTCAGGAAAATCAGAATATTTGTAATCTTCTGGTGGGTCTTATGTGCCTGCTAAAAACCAGATGCATATATAACAATAACTCTTTCCCATTGGGTTTTAAAGCAAAAGTGGGAAATAACTGCTGTCATTAACAACTACTAGATTTGCATATTTATTATATTATGCCAATGAAGAGCAAGACTGTGAATAAACTAATGTTACAACTGACAAGGGATGTTTTTTGGCTGGTTCCTTATGTGGAACCTTATTGCTGTGACAATTGCTGATTTGATGCCTTCCCAAATGCTGTATTTTCAAATAGCTTCTTCCAGGGAAGCCTCCTCAAACAATTCCCTCCAGACTTCATAGCTCCTGCCATAACACAAATTATGTTTTTTCCTTCATTTCTACAGTGTTATTTGTATTAGAAAATGGTATCTGAAGTCATACATGGATGAAATACAGAAACATTCGATGGAAGGTCCATAAATTACATATAGACAATCCTTCTTCCAATTTCCTAAGATAACCTTGCAAACTTGTAATGCATCTATATTCCAGATTTTGATTGTTATTTCTATTGTTGGAAGAGAATTATTGAGGAGTGAAAAATACAGCCAGTATTAACCCATTATAATCTTAAAAAAAGTACTTTCTATGTGCAGAAAGCATGAAGACAGATAGAGCACACTGATAGGCACACTAGTGCAGGTGAAATCAGATTTAACATCAATATCATATGGGCATCAGAATCTGGTGTACTGTAAATTATTAAACTTAATCTTGACAGTGCTTCCTGCAGCTTGTGGTCTTGGGGTGATAAGAGCCTTTAGGCAGGAGTCCTTGCCTTGTAATAATTTTGTAGTGGTGCTGGCTGTGCACTGCCTGTGGTATCAACTAAGAAAGAAATCCAGGACAGGGCAAAGAGAAAAAGGTCATTAATATGTCATAACTGAGATTTTCCTGATGTGGCTTGAAATTCATGGATGGCAAATGGAGCAAGAACTGATAGATTTGCCACAGATTTCAAGAATTGCCAGTGTTGATATCTGTGTTTCTGGGAGAGGCCTGCCCAAGGACATGGATGTTTTGGGCACCCATTTGCAAGGAACTGATTTTCAAAGGTCAGCACTAATGTGACATGTCCCTGTTCTCCCAGACCGTCATGTTTACACACCATGTAGTGTGTAAAAACTAAAGACAGCTCTTTTCTAGCCTCCTGTTTTGAGAGGAACACCACTGTCTTATTGTGATCCTCCTCTCACAGCCAACAGACACCTCCTTCAGAGCTTGCTTAACCCTCAGCACCATCTTTGTCTTGTAAGAAGGGACCAGTTAAGCCATTGCCTAGTGCTGTAGCTGATAGTTATTGGTACTGGGTAGCAGTAGAAGCTCCAAAACATACCTACTTACCTGATATGATCTTTATATTCATCTTCAGGACCATCATCCTGCTCTGAGGGCCTTGAAAACAGTGTTATTATTTACAAGACCCTTCATGTGTCTGTTTGGGTGTGCACTCTCCAGGCAGACAAGGTTAATACTGAATGGCACTACATAAATTCCCTCGAAGAAGTTCTCACTTATAATTGGGGGAGGGGGGAAATCTAAAGCAATGAAATGATGAATTATGTTCTAATAAAATTCAGGGCTTTCCCCTGTTGTTTAGCAGGTTTTTAACTTTGAGAAATGTATTTCTTCTACGTAAAATATAAAAATGCTGTGAAGTAAGCAGCACTCCCTATGAATAATAAGTGCCAGAAAACAAGCACAGATCTTAACAGGTAGAGGTGGGCCTTTGCCAGTGCAGAGTGAAATCCATGGAATGCTGTGCAGGGTCTGGCTTGACAATGCAGCTGTGTGCATGCAGGTACCAGGAAGCATTGTTGGACTGCACTCATGAATATATGGACCACAGCTCTTTGCTTACAACCTGAGGCAAGAATTTAGCTGGGAGAGCATTAAGGAATGTGTTACCTTATAATAATAAGTAGCTTATTGATTTTTACAAGAGTTTAACGAGGATAGTGGAAGGAAGAGAAGGAGGATCTAGATTGAGATTATTCTTAAGCTTTCTAGTTTGCTCTGCTTGAATTCCTGGTAGTAAAAAGACACTTTTGACTTCAGGATCATTGTTAATGAAACAGGGTAAATGGAAAAGGCAGGAAAGAGTGAAACTGAGATCAAAAAAGTAACCATCTCGATTATTAAATTGAGCCACATATTTTGTCTTTAATGAGATGATAAAAAATTAAGGTTTTTGAAATGTGGTACTGTGGAGCCATGTATTTGTGTTATAACTCAGTAAAAAGAAGGTTTTATATAAATTTTGAAATGTTATATATGTTAGTACTTGTACATAATGGTACTGCTGACAGTGCTGTGGCTTTTGTTTGCACAGCAACTAACTTTTGTTGGGGAGTACTTCTGTATTAGTTATACTTCATTTGAATAAATACTTCAAGTTCCATGAGCTTCTGAGAACAAACAACACACATGTGCTACACTGGAAATAGGCTGAGCTTGGCCAAAGAAACATTTCAAATGTATGGATAGCACTGCATTATTACTAGGAATGTGTTCCTCTCAGTACAGATTGCAGGATACTAAGTTTGACTAGGCAGGAGAAATCTTCACCAATCCTTAGTTGATGCTTATCTTCCAAAAGAAACCTGTTGGCAGTGTAGGAGCATCTTGAAAGTATCTCTGGAGTTAAGACTCGAGTAAAATAGCTATGGAGTGTTTATCCATCATGCTGGATTTCAGAAGCAAGTTGGAGAAAGTCCAAAAATACAATTAGTACTATCTAAAGAGAGTAAGTGTATGATATGCTTTGACAGCAAATCCAGCAGGTGAGAAATGTTTATTGAACTAGAAAATTATTGAGCATGAGAATATCCATCCTGTTCAGTTTGACATGGTGTGTCTGAGTGCAAGCATATTACTTGACATTGCCAAACTCAAACATGTAAAAATGTGTCAGGTCCCCAAAACTGTGATCAATTCAACATTTTGAAGCATGTTCTTGGTGGGTTTTTTCTTTATTTTGGGGGGCTATGAGCTAATGTGCCACAGAGAGATGACCTATGTAGGTTATTTCCTGTTATTTTCAACCAATATAATGATGAGAAACTTTAAAAAATAAAAAATAAAAGCTGAGATTCTTAATGAATTATTACAAAGGAACATGTTAAAGGACACCCCAGCCCAATAAAAAAGAGCAGGTCTTGATGTGTGTACAGTGGTTGGCAATGGCTGGCACTGAACTAGTTATTTGTTTTCCTTTTTTACCCTGCACCTTGGTAACGTGCTCAGGCTAATGTTTTTTTTCATCTAGATTAGAGTATTCAAACATTTTCATATGTTTGATGTGTGTTTTGTTTTCCATCCATGGCAATGAAAATTACCCTGGGAAGAGTGTGACTAGGAGCTAGGTCTGAGAACCCCAGATAGAAATTTGGGTTGATATTAGGGAGTTTTAGCAGTACCCTACACGTGACTTGGTAGCAAACAAATAAATAAGAGAAAAACCCCAGAGCTCTTTCATTCTCTTTTTTTCGTATATATTTTTTGTTTCTGCAAGATTCATTAGAGAAAAAAGCAAGTCAGAATATCTGAAGGTTTACTTAAGGTGTACAGTCAGTGGAATATGGCTCTAACTGTAGCTCCTCAGTAAGATATAAATGTCTTTTCCCCAAACCCTCATCTTGACAAAAAGATTTGGCAGACAAAATTTGTATGTCTACAATATTAGGCTTCTAGGAGATGAAATACAAAAACACATCTCTTTTTGAAAAGCATGAACTCATGCATTCTAAAAGTTTAAACCCATGGATATTCAAAAGCTGTGATCAGTAGATCAGACTGGCATTTTCTTTGAACAAATAAGAAAGACAGGTTTTAATGATATGAATAAAAATAACCTGCTAACAAGTAGAATCTTACAAAATAACCTCATCCTCATTTGTTACAAAGGACTTCAAGCTCTGTTTCAAGTGGAATGGAATTTTCAGAGTAAAATTCCAGGTTGTTGTAGATGTCGGGACTTCTGTTGTTTGTGGGACATTATGTTCCAGTTTGCCAACTTAAAGACCAGTAAGAAAATGTCTGCAAAATAACATGGCTCAGGTCGGTGCACTTTTAATATCATTGTATTTTATTTAACAAAAATGGAACAATAAGTGGAGCTGCAATCAGAGGGTGCCAAAACAAGATTTTATTTCTCATAAATATTTTATGCTGGGTGTTGAGGGAAGAAGAGGTTATGTGCTTAGTTCAGCTGAAGTGCATGCTCTGAGCAGGGTTTGGATACATGACCTCCAGAGGTCCCTTTCAAAATCAAATTTTCTCTGTTTCGGGGCTTGATGTATCAACAAAATGTGTCTGCACATATGAAATAAGGTGAAATCATGATTCTGATGTCTTTGCAGCCAACAATAGGAATATTGTAGGAATAGTAGGGAATGTTTTGTTGCCTCCAGAGTACTTCTGCACTTGCACATTAATGTATGAGAACCCATTAACACACCAGAGCAGTTCGTGGAGGTCCAAAGAGGACACAGTTGGGCCACACTCCTTGACCCACTTCCCAACAGTTGTGGTAGGTTGTGCTGGCTTTCATTCCTTGGTTAATTTAGCCTTTTCAGGCTTTGCCCAGCCCATTAGCTGTTTAACAAAGCATATTATTGACATTCATCTACTTTATTATTCCATGAAAGACACAATCCTGGGCACTTCTGCTCAACCTGCTGATGTGCTTTGATAAACCCTTCCCTTGGGAGTTGATGTCTAATGATCCCTTGCTTACCAAAGGACTTGTCACGGGGTATATGAGTCTAAATCAAAGTTTTAGGATCACTTATCCTGGGCAGGAGTGTGCATCTTGAAGCCTGGCAAACTCTACTTATTTGAGAATCATATGCACAGGAATATGTTACCAAATAGCAACGTGAAGGACAGTATAACCAGCTGCCCTGTGACATAGCTCTCTAGTTGGTATAAGAATATGAAATTATTTCAATGAGCTAAGGTTACTTCTTTTTTTCCAGCACATCAAGAAATAGAAGTATTACATGTGCTTAGAGCTCTAATGTGATTATGTCTCCACAGGATACCAGGATTTAATGTGTTGCACAGAAACTTTAACATATAGTATTAGGCTCTTGCTTACTGTATTTGCAGCCACTGTTGGGGTGACAACTTGATCTGACTCTAAAAATAACATAGATTTTGTTTGAACTTTACAAAAGAAAAGAGTATTCCTTGATTGTCATGAAAGAGGTGTCACAGTCAATGAGGCCCATTGTAGAAGCATAATTAGTCAGATGATGATCTAGCATTTGCAGGTAGGAACTAACAGATTTGTCAGTGGCTTAAGCAAGTTAATTTGGCTGCCTTAATCTATGTTTCATATAATTGCTATGACAAAGAAAGTAACCCAGTTTAATTTTAATGCCCAAGAAGCCAAGAGAAATTTTCATTATTTAAAATTAAAAATAGTTCAAATCAGTGAGATAATATCAAAACAGGGCCTTGTAATATTATTCCAGCCTCATTTCTTCAGAATCCAAAGTAGTAAAAATTTCCAGTAATTCTGTAATTTAGTTATGATCATAAGCACACTTTAAATTGGATTAAAGTTAAGTTCCAGATTAATGTTTCCTATTGCACCCCTCAGGCTGCTTCTTTTGTCCATATTCAGTTTTGATAGCCCTATATGCTGACAGTTCTTGTATATACAAAGGAGAAAGCAATTTGGAGGGCAGTGATCTGGTTCATCCTAATGGATGGTTGTCAAAATTAATTTTCCCTGAGTTCTTGCCCTGTAATTCTCAGTGAACTCAGTGATACTATAGGCCAGTCTCTATTCAGATGAAAACCACAGTGTCTGAAGATGGGCATTTGCAAACAGAAATGTATAAATATTTTTGAAACATTTAAGTCTCTATGCCAGCATTTGCTTTCAGAAGTGTCACCTTTCATATGCAGATCCATTTGCATCTCTCTCCTCACAGTGTAAAAATAACCAGTCTTAAATAATTGCAGATACTATATTGTAGGACTTCAGTAACCTGTAATCAGCAAACAAAAGAACTTGCAGTTACTCCAGTTCCTGTTCTTTGCTCTACAGCACAGTGTGGTCATTGCAGTTACTGACCATCCCAAAGGCAGAATTCCGACCCTGTGCACTTGCAGTGGAGCACTGAGCCCAAGCATTCCTGAGGCAGCTGGGACAGGATATGTGGTTCAGTAGCTCAGTTTTCCACGTTCCATAACATCATCAATGTTTGCCAAGACCTTTTCCCACAGAGCCCTGCTTTGACTGAAGAACTGAAAGGGGATGGAATCACAGAAACTCCTGGGGATGGCTAGTGCTCAGGTGACTTTGAAAACCTGGTCAGTTATTTAATGCAGCAAAGTGAAAAAAACCAAGTGTTTGTCATGGGAATTTTTAAAAACTTGTCGTAAAATTACTTGGCAAATCTCCTTTTTCCTCAGGTTGCCACCATTTTCTACCATTGGTCCTCCCCAAATCTGCTACTAGGTAACTGATGTAAAGGACTAAAAAGGAGAGTGGTATGTTTTGTGTTTGGTAAACACTACAACAGACACAGAGCTTGAAAAACAGTTACTGCAAATGTATCTGGCCAGCCAAATTGTTCTGCTGTCCTTTCTGAAGCCACAGATACACACTGTCCTCCAGAGGTGCTGCCCTATTTTCTCTCCAGCCTTCAGATGGATGGAATTGTGAGGGAGACTGAGAGGACATTTGCTATTGGCACAGAAATAAATGCATCAGACTACAAATTCTCACAGCCTATTGAAGAAAACCTATTTGTCACCACAGTGGTGGAACAAAGGTGGTCCAATTCCTCTTGTATGACGGGCATCTATTCTGTGACATGGAAATGTTAATGTTTCCTGCTGCTTTTAAAATCTGTCCCTCATTTTGACTGTGGGTTTCAGTCTTTTCAACAAAGGCTTTTTTTTTTTTTTTTTTTTGTTCAACTCACTCAATCACCCAGATTTCTTTAGCTGTGTTATACCACCTGGAATGGGAAAAATGAAATATTTACAGAAAACTGCTGTCTGCTAGAGGTGAATTATCAGATCCACTTTTCTTGGCACAGATGTTAGAAAGAACTTCATAAAGATTTTTATAATTTGTAGCTCACTGACAAGTTTAATCAATAGTTGTGTGGAGGCTTTCTGCAAAGCTCACACAGTGTGTGGTGGCTGATAGAGGTGTCCCTGTGTGTGCTGGGCTAGATGGCAACGTTGAAGAGGCCGCCTGTGCCTTAAAGCAGACACTGGTAGGGTTAAAAAGGTGCATGTGTTGGATACAAGTATGAAAAGGCCTGTTTCTCATGCTTTCTTCTTCCATGTCAGACATTTTCAAAAGAAACCTGCATTGCTTCTTGGGCAGACCGTGCTCTGGGGGGGGGTGGCAGAGCCCTCAGGACACCAATCATCTCACACTTAACGACCCAGCCAGATATCAACCTGCTTTACTGCCTTCAGCTGGGGAGCTCTCCAAGGGACTTGTCCTGCAGAAGTGTTGTCAGTCAGTTAACCAGGCAGATCAAGTGCTGTGTTTCAAGCAGAAGATGAGGTGAAGAAGGTGAGCTGTACTGGTTTGGGGATTGCTTTCAGTATTTTACTTTCTTGCTCTCATTTCCCCTCGAATGGTATCACCCAGCAGAAAGTGGAAAACATGCTGCCAGGAGTGAAGTCAACAGCATGTGATGAGTGCAGCTGCAATTTGAGCCTACCTAATTGGGAGTTTCTCTTTGTTAGCACCCAGTGTAGTTAATGTGCAAAGATGAGGGGGAGTTCTAATTATGCATTTACTGAATATAACATGTCATAAGATCATTGACAGCTAATCAGAAACTTCCAAACTTGTTCAGCATTCAAAGACAGCTCGTAACCAAATATAAACTTCAAATTTATGCCTTTGTAATGAACATTATGTAAATTCTGTGTTCAGTGACCTTTAATGAAAAACACACCAGAACCTTAGAAGAATCAAATGTTGACTATTTTCCTCTTGGTCTAATTCCTTTAGAATAAGCACAAGAGCTTTTAGGAAAAGTTCAACAATCTAATTCACTAACTAGACCTACAGCATTTGATTTGCCTTAGTTCAGAGTAGTAAAGTTCTAATTTACAAATAGGGTAAGGAAATAAAATTACTTCCACATGTTGGTTGATGTTAAATATTAGGTATTGAATTTCTCCAGTACCTTTGCTACTTTTACACTGTGCTTAGTGAAATTCAGTGTCCGGGAGCAGAGATGATGGCAGGCTGGCATTTCTGAACACAGCCCTTCCAAACAATTTGATACCAGGTCAAGTAATCAAATTAGCATATTTTGGAGGATTGCTAAGATTTTAATTTCCTCCTCCTTTGATGTCACTTAGAAAGTGGCTAACAATTCCAGCACAACAAAATGTTTTTGGATAATGTTTCTCAAGGCTTTTAGAGCCTTAATTTGAGTGAAATTTAGTTCTACTTGGCAAAGGCTGTAATACTATTCAAACTCATAAGGCTTTTTTACTAAAAAGCTTTCTCTGCTAAATGGTTATTTTTATCAAGACTTTTAAGTGCATTAAAATGCATTAGTCACATGTCTTGTTCAGTACTCATCACTGAATATTAGCTACTCAGGGCTGAGGTGATAAAAAGGTGCAGTGCACTTGAATATTCAGTAGTACATAACTTGCTGTCATGGCACCCGTTTTCAGGGACAGTTCAGTCAAGGCAAGTTCTGTCTGGGAAAAAACCTACCAGACTATCCCTTCTTTTTGCTTCTGTACTGAGCCCCTGAATGTGGAGAGCTGGCTGGACAATTCCCCTATTTCTGAGCAGAGGTCTTAATTTAAAATAATGTTACTGAATCTAAGTTGTCACCATTAGTGTCTGAATTCACAAGAGTCTTCTGGAAACTTGGCTTGCCCTGTTCCCTCTGTGATGCTTCAGTGTCTCTTACCATAAGGAATCTTATGCACAGTTGGATGCTCTGTTAAGTTTCTGCAGTGAAAACACTGGGCATAATTTAGTTTTCTGGTAGTATTAAAGTAATGAGCCAAAGCTGAGCATAAATGTGAAGAAAAGGTTGTGCGAGTTCCCCAGCTGAGAAATAAATGGTACTGATGGATGAGCTCTGTATTTGCTGGGGTTTTATTGTGTTAAACTGTGCAGTTTCCAAGTTTTTTTTTTTCTTTTAGCTTGATGATTCTTATTAACTGAGAGACTTCATAATGAAGCCTTTCTCCCACCCCCCCCGACCTGGCAAACACTGATGTGCATGTGTTTAAAAAAAAAGAGTAGCTATAATTTGTTTCCTATATAGTGTTCCTATATAGTGTTTCCTATATAGTTCCTATATAGTTGTTTCCTATAAAGTGTTTCCTATGGTCTTGTGTCAGGCTACTCCAGTATTTTCCTACAGAGAACACAGTTCATGTCTAAAGCCACAGATGGGCTGACTGGTCAGTGCAGAATAATGAAGAGGGTAAGAAGAGATTTATTTCTCTTAAAATACGTTAAATTAAATATTCATTACAATTAATAATTGATTGTATTTTCCAAATAATTCCCTTTAAGTATGTTTTTATAATAAGCAGTGACATTCAGCAGTCAGTCAGTGGTGTGTCTGAAGTATCAACACTACTACTCACACAACACTACTCACTACTACTGTGAGTGAACTTTTTTAATATTATGCTGAACAATTCTGAGTGCTGCCATCAAACATCAGTTTGATCTCTGCCTCATTAACAGACCCTGACTTAAGATGTCATTCATTCAGGTTCATGGGAGGAATAATTAAATATCCATTGTGTGGTGGTAGTTGAAATGGTAAGAAACCACGAGTGAGCTGAGTGGGAAGCTCAGTGAGAATTTGCAGTGCACCTGGCAGGTGAAGGTTGGCACTGAATATGTGCTTGGAGCTCTATTTCTGCTCATCTTTGAGGCAGAATGTGCCTGTGGCCAGTGCAGAATGAGAGAAGCCCTCAGTAGTAATGCAAAGGAATTATCTCCCCAGGAGAAATGGGGATCTTTCCATTGTAAACAGATAATTTTACAGCAAGGAAATCCTTGGGTTGAACAATCCATTTCTCAAGCTAAAGGGCCCAACTAATTCCAATACTGGCTTGTAACTTTACTTAAAAATCATGAGGTAACTTCTGTCCTCTGCAGTGTGGCCGTGGTTAACTGAGATCTGGTTGCAGAGCTGAGTCTGAACATCTGTCAGATCTCTGAGCGTGTCTTAACTACGTTGTCTGGTTTACAGCCAACTCCAATTTCTGTGCTCAGCCTCTGCCAGGCTATGTCCTAGTTTCTAAACAGTATCTTCACTATGTTTCAGTCCCCAGGGGCAGTAGCTACACCAGATTTAATTAAAACTGGGAATGCTAATCAGCAGGTCTTCCTGTAACTGTGAGATCTCACACTGTCCCGAACTTAAGTGGCTTTTGCCTTCTAATATTGTGGGAAATATTGAAATAATGCTCCTGGGCCACAGATCCCAGAGCCTGCAGTGCCAACATTCTTTACACCTGAAACTTTGGAATAGCAGGAAGTTCATTTGGGGATAGTGTGTCTTCAAACACCTCAGTGCAGGGGTTGCATAACAATTCTGTAAGGCTTTTACTAATGAATATGTGTGAGGAAGACAAAAAGAACCTTGAGTAACTTAATGCCCTTCTCTGCAGTGAATTAGATGACATTATGTGTTACAGCAGATCCTGTTTCAAGGGCTGGAGACCTCGACTGGGCAGTGCCCAAAGCAGGGCAGGGCACCTCTGTGGCCCTCATGGCCTTCTTCCAGGGTGTGTGCTGTACAGAGGGAAGCAGAAGCACCTTCAAAAGCTAGGAAATAGGAAAATGTCCTGAAGCACAGCAGTTACAACTGATAGTTGAAGTCAACAAGGTGAAGAATTATTTACTTTGCTGCTTTAAAGAAAAAGGAGGGGGGTGAGGAAGAGGGAGTAGAGTGGAAATACTAACCAACAAATGTAAATGCTTAAATTTGCATTGCTATAATGGTGTCTAAGAGTATGGAAATTTCAAGGGTTTTACTTTACTTCCACAGGAAGTTTTGTGTTTATATTTTAATTTCTGGGAACCCAAGGGCAAAGTAAAGCAATTAAAATGTTGAAGACTTAAAAATAAACTTCAGAAGCTTCAAGTAAAATACCTTTAGCTGATTAGTTGTACAATGCATCTTTAATGAGAAATAAATGAGGATTGCATTGTTTCTTTGGATAAGGAGAGGCATTAGATATCTGCACTGATAATAGAGGGCTTAGAAATAATCTAACTCAATGAGCTGCTTTTCTAGAAGAAAAATAGGAAACTTCTACACAGCCTAATGCACAGATAAGAAAAACAGTGAAACAATAAATTTGTAAAGGTCCCTTCAGTATTTACTGGAGGTGAATTTTAACATAGTCCTGTCACTTTTTTGATCTGTTCGGTAAGTATCTATGTTTCTCTGTTTTTGTCAAACTGTTAGTTTGTCTTGAAGTCTGATTTTAATGCAGACTAATTTATATTAAAAGTGCAGGCAGTAAAATTTAGAATTAATTTTGAATGATCACATGTAAACCACTACCTCCTGTATTTACCCACAGCAAACAAAATTCTATTAAAAACAGGGCTCAGAAAGAGACTTTACAAAATATTCTTCACAGTTATCCATCATGGTAGTGTATCAAAAGAAAGGGAATATGAAAAGTCCTTTGATTGGGAAGATTGGCAGCATTTGTGATTTTAAATCAATTGAATTTTCAATATGCATTTATTGTCCGGGTTAAATTGCTGCACAGTAAAAAGGAGTGCTGCTCTCTGAACAATAATTGATGTATTTCAACTCTCAAATTGGGTCACAGTTAACAGACAGCATGCTCTGTTATTGCTCTTTCTCTTTCCTTGCTTTCTTGGAAAAGTGATTGAAGCTGTAATCATTCTTGCATTGAGGCAGTGTACTGATAAAAACCAATATTTTTCATGAATTATAGATCCTCTTCCTTACTCCTGTTTTTGATGGTATTGTATTGTAGAACAACTTAAAGAACAATGTAGAAATCTGCAGTCTGAACAAAATATGCTGAAATGCACTGAATGAAGACAGCAATCCCAGTTATTGCTGGAGTTTATCTTTGGTAATGAACACTTCACCTTCTGTATGGGACTATGGGAAGATGAAATAAATTGGAATTATTAATCTTACACCATTTTACAGTCATCATATTCCTAAACATGCTTTTTAATCAAAATAGAAGGACTAAGAATGGAGGAGGAGACAATACTGCTCTACAAAGCTCATGTGCTACGTCACGTTGTATCTCAAATTGCTCCAACAATTCCATAGGTTGGGTAGAGCTTTGGAGACAGTCAGAGCTGTTCCCCTGGGAGCCAGAGCAGCAATGCTGTGGATCAGCCTGCCTTCATGCTGGAGTGTGTGCACGCTCAGAAGGGTGTGGAGGGATCTGTGGAGCTGTAAGGATCCTTGCCCTGGTCTGAACAGTGACCATCAGGGCAGTTGGGAACTTGGCTCTGTGGTTTATGTGAGTGTACAATATTAACCAGTGTTTATGTTGTTAACAGTGAACATTTGTTGATGTTGAGTTGCTGGGAGTATCTGTTTGACAAATGCCACAGGCAGAGAAGCAAATGGTCTGCAGGAGCACCCCATGCACCTAAAGAGTGCCAGGAGAGGATGGTGCCAACTTCAGCCGAGGACGATGGCCAGCAGCACGTCCTGAGCAGCTTCCCAGTTCAGCTTCATTTCTCATCCACCTCTTCATGTTCTGGTTCTGTGGGGTGACAGCTCAGGCCCTGACCTATTGAATTCTGCCCTAACCTGTCTGCACTGAGTCTCACCCATCCTCTCTTAGATTAATGTATGAGGTAAGGCCACAGGTGTGTGAGAGTCTCAAGGGGATGCTGACAGAGGACACAGAGTGAGGAGCTCCACAGACGTGGGGTACACGTATGATGATTGTATCAGCTCCTGACCTGCTCCTGCTGTAGTAAATGGCTGGAATGACACCTGGTGGGAATGGTGACTCCTTTCTGCAGCTTGGAAAAAACGGAAGAAAAAGAGGCAAAGGGAGTGGTGATGGTAGGGAAGATGCCCTATCCCATCTCTGTTGCACTCTCACTGCGAAGAGAGAGTGGAAATTAATTGCCAGACCAGTGGAGGGCTTCACATCAGCTTTTATACAGCTGAAGCAAAGTGGGGGGGCTCCACCTCCTCCTCATTGGCTATGACAGACCAAGACTTAGAATTAATAAAAGGGTAAGACTAAGTTCAGCTCAGGCTTTGTAAAAAAAATGGTTTTGTGCTGTGTGTTCTGTCAGCAGCCTCTTGGCTTCCGTGCTTGCAGTGAACTGGAGGAACCACATTCTCCTGTGGTAATATTATCTTTGTCTCACGTGTATCCAAATCCAAGCCTCTGCTTTCCTGCCTGGTGTGCTGTTGACACATTATTCAGCAAATCTCTGGGCAGGCAGGTTGGCTTGTGAAGGGCTCTGATCTTGGGTTCATTAGAGCACTCTGAGATACCTTCCTGTACTGCTGTGCTTTTTTTATATGGAGAAGAGTGAGAAAGATTTGAATATACAGAGATAATGCCATTACCAGTTAATTTAAAAGGCCAAATTGTGTTTTTTAACAATGCTATACCTTTCTAAGCAATGTTCAAGAAAGACAGGGATATATTTACAAGACAGATGTTCCAATTTCTGGCTATCCAAAAGTGAAATAATACCACTATAAATTTAAATAGGACGAGGCTTTAATGGGTCTCCTAGAGAAAAAAATAAGGTGTTTATTAGTAGAAATGTACTAAACTACCTGCATTTGACAAAGTGCTAATGGAGGAAATTACTTGTAGGGAAACAAATGAAAATGTCAATTAAAAAAAAGTAATGGCTCTCTGAGTTGTGGGCTGTGGTTATGGTTTTTTTTCTTTTTTTTTAGAGCATTGCTGGGTATGTTTTTGTATCGCTTGAAAAGGTTTTAATTTGTCTGTGTTGCCTTAGTTCTGTGTGTATTTGTGGGGGTTTTCTGCCCCCCCCTTCCCCCTTCTGTATCTGCTGCTGCTTAGCTGTACTTCATTTGGACTGGAGGCTCATTTAACATTCTGGTCTAATGCTTTTTCTCTATTATATATTTTACTTTTGCAATTTATTTATGGGGCATTTTCCAATGAAATTGTGTCCAAGAGCACAGTGCCTGCATTTATCAGCTTTGACTCACATAATCTTCTGCCTGAGTAACAATTAATAAACCCCCTTTATGTCAGGGACAATGGGATTAGAATGGGTGCAAACTACTCATGACGCCTCCCTCCCTAATAAAGGGAACTAATTTTAAGTGCCAAACCAGATAATCCAAAAAACTTTTCCAAAGAAGCCCTACAAATCTTTCATGGTTTGCCCTCCTTGCTGTGAGCCTGCTGCTGGCTGTGTGAAGCTGCCAGCAGCAGTCCCAAGCTGCTGTTGGAATGAACTTCCCTGTGGTGGCTGTGGGAGCTGCCATGTGTTTGTTTGCCTCCTGAGAGGCCCGTGTTGGGCCCTACATATGTGGCCTTGGAAAGCTTTCCTCTATTAGCTCTTTGTAGTAGATGTCTCATATTTGCCTAAGGAATTTGCCCATCAGCTGGATGTTATTTTGGTAGTGGCAGCAAACAGTGCACTCAAGTCTTACTGACTTTTTGGAAAGGTTCAGAAGCACTGTGTTCTTCAATTTGTTGCTTACAAACCAAGACTTCTCTCAAAGACTTTGTTTTTAGTCATTTGCCTCATGCTCCTACCTCAGTGTGTACTTAATTATGCAGTATTTGGTTACTTTCACAGGTTGCTCTGGTGTTCTAATACGAATTTTCCACATTTAATAATAGTCATCAAGGTTTATTTCATCCTTTTAGAGGCCTAAAAGAAATCCCAATGAGTTGTGGTCACTGGATTTTTCTCTTCTCTGCCCAGCCTTGAGTCCACTCCCTTGCTCTCTGTTTCACCAGCACTTGGAACTTCCAGTGACATCTTGCTTTAAGGTCAGTCATAAGCTGACACTGACAGAGTTTCAATTACCAACCCTGCTGGACACATGAAAATAACGTCCTCAACATCAAAAGATGGTTTTTAAAATTATAACTAGGGTCTCCATGGGTGAATTGTTTCATAATTTAACATAATATATGTTATTTTTCTTGGCATAAACAACATGAGGCATGGTGACAAAGACCTCTGCCATTTCAAATTAGCTAAGGTATCAGTATTAATTTTACATTGGCTAATTACACTAAAAAAAGTGATGCAACAGATTTGTCATTTATGCTGGTAAAAAAGCATTCCTAGTTTATTTTTTAAGTCTTTACTTCACACAGGAATGTCCAGCCACACACCATGGTTAAAAATCCTTCCCCTGACTGTACTATATGAGCAGTGAAAACATTCTCTTATTTTCCACATGGTTCTCCTGAAAATGAGACTATGAAAACATTCAACTAAGTGAAACCAGGTGGAGAATAAAAGCAAAATCATTTTGTTTTTCTCTGACTCAAACATTCCCTGTGCTCAGGTTGCTGTCCTGGGACCACAGTCCCCCTCTGGCCCTGTCCAGCTGCAGTACAGCCCCTCCCCTGGTACAAGGCAATGCTACACAGGTGATTTCACAATCTCAGGAGTCCCACAAATCAGGCTTGAAGGAGCCTCTGAGATAAACTGTTGTGACTAAAATGTAATTAAACTGACTCTTCAGCACAGCATTTCATACCTCTCACCATATTTAAATACCTGTAATACCCTCTAGGGAACATTCTTGTATGTGAGTATGCATAAAACCTGCTAGAATGCACCACTGCTCAGGCAGCACAAGTAATGTTCAGTGTGTTCCTCCTCTTCAGGTGCCACAGCTGCACCAGCTCGAATTCCAGATAACCTGTGGCATGGACTGTAAAGTGTTCAACTAAATACTTCAAAAATAAAAACAGGGATGAGTTACTCACATGAAGATTTTTTTTTTTAAACAAATCACATACACTTGCTAAAAAAAGAGGTGGATTGCAGCACATAAACTTCTTTTACAGAATTTATTTTTAATGACTTATTCCAGTGAAGAAAATATATTTTTTAGGGGTTTCAATATTCTCTAATACTACAGGAAGGCACTCTACATTGCATGTGGAAATCAACGCTCCCCTCTTGTCTACGATTCAACAAAATGACTTCTGACAACAGTATTCTGTACAGAACATTCTCCCCATGCAATTATTCCAACTTCTGTAGCAGGAATATATGCTAATTGAATGGTAGTTAAATTTCAAAATGAAAATAGTTGTTTCACATTTAGTTGCTGTCAGTGGCATGTCTGTATTAGCCTCATTTATAGACTTTTCGTTGTATAAAACTATATAACAGAAACTATAGAACTATGTAACATTATATGAAACCTTATAATGGATATAACAGAACCCCAAGCTGTGACTGCAAACCAGAATGTGTTTGTTCTCCTACTGCTGCTGGCTCCAAAGAGCTAAGAAGTAAAGGCTGGGAAATGGGGGAAAATCTGACACGGAGGTAACACGGAATGGTCCGGAGGGTGCTTAAAGTCAGTGGGAGTCTGCTGATTTCAAATGTTTTTGAGCTGAAGATTCTCAGAGCAGTACTTTTCAATGACACATCACCATATTAGCTCTGCTCTTCTTCCATGTTCCTCACAGGTCTCATTTTCAAAAAGAAAAACACGTCAACAACTTTCTTGTTATTGAGGACAACAAATTGAGAGCTGTTCTGGGACACGGTGCAGTCAGGAATCTGTATTTTAGCTTGGGGAAACTTCATGGAACTGTTTATATTTATCTAATATGGAAAAACCCCTTTGATACAGCTTACTTTTGCTTAGCAAGCACATCCAGCAGCTCTTTCTCTATGCCTTGGCTGCTCAGTTCATTTAAACTGTAATATCTGTGAACCAGCTTCTCCTCTGTGACCACCACCACTCGAAGCCCGTGCGTGTCTTCTCCCAGCTGACATCCTATAGCTGATGAAACCACCATTTCCAGTCCTTTGTAGGACCCTCCAGCATTCCTGTGGTAATGCCCAGCAAATACAGCTTTAATGCCTGTTAAAGAAAAAAGGGAGAGAGAGCGTGTATTGGGTCAGCAGTTTACAGGTGTCACGTTTACCTTCATTCTTTACATGCAGCATTAAATTAAAACTAAACCGTTTACCTGAACTTGCATTTTGAACAATTAATTAGTAAACAGAAGTAAATAATTCTAATAGTAATAAAAAATTAGTAAAACTTCATTCTGCTCCACCACCTCTGTTGAGGGTTACTGGACTTTGACTTCTTTATGCTCACTGTCATCTCACTACTCCTTTGGCTAGAGAGAAGGAACAGTTCAGAGGCAGCAGATTAAAATTAGGTACCTGCCTAAAGAATGATGCTACTCAAACATGAATTAAAAGGCAAGGATAGTGGAGCTGTATTTGTCAATTAACATGAAGAAGATTCACTAAGGAGAGTTTACCCAAGGCCAGTGACCTTAAGAAAAAGGGCAAGACAAATAAAAAACACACATGAGAAGGTAAGTGGTAATCTTTGCTCAAGACAGATGGAACAGAGCCAGATACAGCAAAGAAATCTAATAAAGCAGAAGAGGTTGTGAGTTATAAGAAGAGGGCAAGAAAGATGAGAGCAGCCAGGAAAGGCGGACACCTGCAAGAAGAGTCCAGCTCAGAATGACATGAATTAACATTTATCTAGTATGGGGTACAAACAAGGCAGGTTTATTCTGATTCCCTCTGTATTTTTAATGACTAAAGGCTGTTCTGTTCTTTTGAAAAAAACCAACATTACTTCTATTTTGGACTGTACTGGAGTAAAAAAATCACTCCCATTATAAACTTGAAAGAAATACATTTGATCTGTGGCAGGAGACAACAATATGCTATTCAGAAAATTTCTGGGTAGGTCTCATGCAAGTAGCATCCCATCTTGGTCAGGGGTAGCAGAAAAGCTAAATGACAAGCAGAAGCAGGTAAAGAGGACACCCATAATTTAAGGCTCTATAATGTATTTTGAAATGCCTGACTGAATCATTGTCTGATTAGCCAAAAGAATGTTTAAAGAAGTCCAACCATTCTTCCCCTTCTCTCAGAACATGATTTTTTTACAAAAAATTTGCAAATGCTGTCTGATTTTGTCCGACTCCTAACGATCCACGTGCCAGGTCTGCATTCCTCCCATCCTCCTCAGTAGCCATGGGATTTTTGCAGAACTTCTGAAACAATTTGACATTAAATGAATCGTGTCATTGTCACCTCCAAACCAGTAATTTCTTCTTTTTTTTCTTCCCTCTTGCAAACACTCTCTACCCACTGCTCACTGCCCTGAATGGCCTTTTGGATTGTCCTTGCAAGTCCAATTCATGCTACCAAACAGATTAAAGAAAAAGTCATTTTGTTGCTAAGTACTTGCCTTTCCTGTCAAAGTTTGCAAACCCATAGGCAGCAGAGTTGGGAATCGAGCTTCTTCCCCAAGAGAGAACGTTCTGTCATGACAGAGCTTTTCATTTCCAGCTGATGCCAAATTCCTTCACCACTGAGCCTTTCTGTGCACTGGCCATAGATGCAGCTGAGCATCACAGTCAACAGCATTCACAGTTTGGTAAAAAAATATTCACCAGCTTTCCTGCCAATTTAAGGTAGTGCAGAATTTATTTTGCATGAAAACGTGGAGGTAGGATAAATAGCTAATTTTACAAACAGGATTTGGGATTATGTTTTGGCATGCTTAGTGTAAGATCCTTGGATTTCAGACTCTCACAGCTTCCTGAAATTGCATTTAATCCTATTTTATACTGTTGCGAAACAGAAAAATTACTGGACCAGATGGCTGAAAACACTGGAAATTCTGTTGTTTATCATCAAGTGCAAAACATTTAAATTAATTTTACATTTTGTTACAGAAAGTGTTTAGAGCTGGTGTTGATTTATGACACTATTAAATGACAATTCAAACATTTTTAAATGCCTCTAAAGGACTTAGGTGTAATTTCTCTACTGAAATACAATAGGTTGTGTGCTCCTCGAGCAAAACGACACTTGATGGTTCCACATAAAGCCTCTGAAAATGTATCAATTTAATACTGAGCGATTCAAAATCCCACTAAGTATTCCCTGAAAACCATGACAGAATGATGAGCAAGCCTGTAATGATACCCAGGGATGGACACTGTGATGACAACCCCAAACTTCATTGGTTACTGCTCATATATTCCAGCAATCTGCCATTCCATGCTTAACACAAAATGTATCACCTGCTTAGTCCTGTTCAAGTGGTGGGCCAGAGGGGGCAATTTGTCAGATACCACAACCTTAAATGACATTTAAAAAAATAAAAAGCCAGCAACAACTGATTTTGCCTTCAGACAGCAGATATTTTATAAGATAGCAGAGGCAATTTAAAGCCAGAGAGCTGTAATGAGGAAAACTGTAACTTCATATGGAAATCCTTATTTCTCTAGCCAGAAAAACCTTCCATGCTTTCTTCTGCAGCAGATTTAGACCTCTTTCACAGTGAATAAATGAAAAGCAAAGTAGGTGAACCCATCTTAAGACAGCTGCCTAACATCAATTCTTTGCTTTTGTGGGAGTTAGCGAAGACTGATATAAAATATATAAACTAGGCTCAAAGTATAGTTAAAAATTAAGCAGCTTGGAAAGCAAAATATAAATTATTCTGCTGTGTGCCTGGGAAGAGCTACACAGGCTTTCATATTTCAAAATCCAAACCCTTTTCAAATAGCAAATGAGTCAAGGTGGAAAACAGAGAATGAGTCATTGTATTGTCCTTCTCAGCTACAACTTGTCTGTTACCCTATTTTAGTGTATCAGTGCTAATTATCCCTGCTCGTGTAACCTACTCATCTCTGCTGAGGGACTTACACTGCAAGGGAGGCAGCAGAACAACTCTGGGAGCTGCTCTGACTCACCTGCAGGAACCCAACAAAACTGGGGAGGATTTTTTAAATCTCGGGACAAACTCAATTAGAAAACCTCAACAGGCAATGGTGGAGTACAGTGGGCTGTGACACAAGGGGCTCTTTGATGGGATTCTGTGCTTTCCAGGTTATTATTTGGGCCCTTAAAATCATAATGCAACAAACATGCTTTACAAGTGATGCTGCAGTCACTTTGGGATGCTCAACTGCTACCACGTTGCAGGTAATTACAGTGACTGTTTGATAGCCTTCTCAGTATTTTCCACTTCTTCTGCAGGCAAGCAAAACCACTTTAGTCTATGAAAAAGTTAGGAAAAAGTAACAATCATAAACGCATAGTGAGGTGCAAACCCATATGACACTCTTTTAGTCACAGAAATAAGTACTTTGCAAGGGAATTAAGTGCTGTCCTTTTACTGGAAGGATCCGTGTCCTAAAGTAGCATCATCCCACCATTCAGAGAATTTAACCTTCGGATTTAAAAGAGAAAAAGAAGCCAAGACTTTATGTCATCATATATGTAAATCAAGCCCTGACTAAGTGCAATTAGAAGGCCAGAGGATACAAAAGTAATAAAACATTTTTAGTTATGCTAAAAATAAAATATATTCCGCTTTTGGAGAATTCAAGGGAAGATTTTCACAAACCCACCCTAGACAGAGACAGACACCAGGGAAAAAGTTTGTCCCACCAATCACGCACCTTTTTTTCTTCTCTGGGAAATACCACAACTTCACTACAATTCCACTGAACATCTGCTAACTGCCTACAGTGAGGAAGGTGTTTTGGTGTGGAGCCCGAGTGAGTTGTAAGCAATGCAACACAATAGTTGAGACCAGCAAGGATGTGATTTAAAACTCCTTTTATCTCCTGGTGGCCGTGAGAGACAGACTCTGCCTAAACAAGCTGGTGTTTATGGTACTGTTCATCCAAATCCCTCATTTTAGCATATGGATGTTATTCAGATCCCAACTGCACCACACAGGTGTTCAGTGCTGGAATGCCCTTGTGGATCCAGCTGCCTCTGCTGGAATTCAGTGTCTGCTTTAAAAAACCTCCCAGGGTAAATTCTGCCCAGACCAGAATTTGCAGGTACCCTATTTCCAGTGCTCGTGTTAGTTCTTATTATTGTTGGTGTGTTACATCCTAAACAAAGAAACAAACAGGTCACTGTTGGGTATTAATAGAAGTCTCACTGATGGTGTTTTGTCTGCAGCAGCACATTTCTGTTCACTCAACTGTATCCCACTCACTTTTGTTAGTTAGCACAAGAAGGAAATCTGAACCAGTCAATGCAATAATTCTAAGATGACAAGCAGGCAATTTACTTTGCTCTTGCTTTTGATCTTTAACATAAAAGGAATCTTAGAGATGTATGCACTCAAATTTAATTTATTCATTTCAGATGTTTTTCAGAAGTAATACTGTCAAGTTGCTAGCAACACCCCCCTTTTTTTTCCCCAAACTCTGAAGAAAGAAGAGTGTCCTGGCTGGCCCCATTTTTATGGCCCCCTTTAATGTATCCTCAGGTCAGTTAAATGCATCCTGCTATACACTAAAAGACACAGTCCCCTCCCACTACAAAAGAAAAAAATAAAAGTAGAGCTGTGATTTAATTCCTGGTCTCTTAAACAGCAGCTGGGAAAAGCATTGATATAAAAGCTGCATGAAATACTAAACAACGTCCAAAGAATGGCACCTTCACAGGCATTTCATTATTTGTTTTTTTATGAAATACATAGTGATTTGAATTTAAATGTGACTGGAGGTTTCACAGTATCCATTAACTAAAAAAAAAACCAGGATCCATTACTGCAAGACATTGTTCATACCTAATGGATTACTCATTAAAGAAAAATGGATTAAAATCAGAATAAAGTAAAGAACTGTGCAGTTACTCAAAAATGAAAGCAAGCAAAATAATCCACATGTGCTGTCTCTGTGATCATCACCTCACATCAGAAGCACCACAAACCGACACGGGATTATGGAGAACCTGCTTGGGAAGAAAGGTCTGAACTGCCAAACGAATTTTTGATCCGAAAGGACTGGAAGGCAGAGATGCACGACGGGCTCCACCCAGTGCCAGGCACCAGGGCTTGCTCTGACTGTTCTTGGATCTTGAAAACACCCAAACCCAACGAGCTTCAGGCCCGCCTACCAAACATGAGGTTTATGAATCAATCAATATGCAAAAAAAAGTCAGTGTCTTTGCAAAAAAAGGTTTAAATACAGGAATTGATTCTGATTTTAGTCATCAAAAGCTGTCCTCCTGCCATGTAATTTACCATCATTTTCTGATCAAGCACAAAATGTCCTTCTTAGTTCTCATCTGACAAAGCTGAATCTGAAAGACAAAAAGATTTACCTTTTCCAAAGATCTGATCATAACTCCTTTTTTCTGATGGAATAATCCATCCCTACTAAAGAATGAAATACCTATTTTGGCTCAAGTTCTGTGAGCCCTGAGCAGCCTATTTGGCATAAATAATTCATGACATAACAACCAACCAAATCACGGATAGTCACCTGAGGACATGTAACACTTACACATGTTGATAAGCCTTGGAGTCTTCGCCAGCTACACCATGAAATGAGTTAATAAACACTTTGGTTTTATGGTAATTCACAGTTTGCACTGTTGCTTTGGGGTTGTAAGGCTACACAGTGGCTTTGGCAAGGCAAGAGGTAAGTGCTGGGGAGGGGAATTCACAGCTCATATAGTTCAGCTGCTACCTTTGCTGCTTCCTGGATGTTCTTTCATAAGCTGAGTCTTTAAAGCACAAATCAATTTTAAGAAAATTTCAAACAAAATTCATCTTTTAATTTGGTTACCTTTTCCCAAGTCAAAACCACGATGCGAACACTTTGCTCATGGTTTCTGCTGCAGACATTTCTCAACAGGAAATTCAAAACCACCTCTGAAGACTTTCCTCCCCCCTCTCATTTCCAGAGTCTGCTTTCTAAATCCAGCTCACCATGTAAGTCATTGCAGGAGCTTTGGCAAGCTCTTGTTGATTTTCATCTTCCTTAGTTCTGGTAAGTTGGACAATTTTTACCAGCATTTCCTGTCTTCTCTTTTTCTCTGGCTTCTCTCTTGCAGCTTTGTGACCCACACCAGCACACTGTCTTAAAACCTGCTTTTCTTACAGAGTGGTTGTAAGAGGGAGTTAAACTGACTCCGTGGCCTAGCAGGGGAAGATGTCTACACAATTATCAATGACAATACACAAGTATCAGATTTGCTCTGGATGCTTCATGGAGAAGACTGAAACAGAAAGTGAAGACCAAGCCAGCCAGGCTCAGGAGCAACTGCCTCTGTACAACCATCACATCCTCCCAGACTGCAGCAGCTCTGATTTAAAAGAGATGATTCTCTGTAACTGGCCATCCCACAGCACTTCTGAGCTCCCAAGCAACCCAAGGCAGAGCAACGTTCTCAAGGAAACTGAGGCCTAAATTCACCACCCTTTTTCAGACCTGGAGATAATGAAAAAGAAGGGAAGAAAACCGTAGCTACCCCAGTTGTTAGCATGCTTTTGATCTTATTTCTGACAAGAACCAGATGAGAAAACAGTTCATTACATAAAAAGAAACTACAACTGAATCTCACACAGAAGGCAGTTGGTCTGTTAGCAGGAGAAACTGAAGTTATTTTACAGAATTTTAAAAGTGCAGCATCTTCTTTGTACAAATTATCATTTACCACCCTTCTGTGGCACCAGGGAAAAGGGTCAGCATGATTTGGACATAACTGCACTGTAAGAGAACAAAGGCATTTAGCTGTGTCTCCTGGATAATTCCCCTGAGAGTGGTAACATCCCAGTCTTAGCTTATTGTGCAGCTGCAGTCCCCTAATTCCCAGACTTCTGGTACTCTACTGTTGTTTTCCGTAGAGTAGAAAAATGTAAGGACATGGAAGACTGGGCATGTTTTCAACTCAATTTGGGGCAGGAAAGAAAGGGGACTATGGCCTGCCTTCTCTATATGGACCAACATACAGCCACATCCTTTTAATTAGTGTTTTGACCAGCCTTTCTCTTTAAGGAGTAGTTAAGTCATTATAAAATATCTCTGTTATAAACATGAAATGCTAGGCAAATCATCTTTTTCCTTTATTAAGGTATATTCTATACCAATGCAACAGTAAGATTTTGTGAAATATATCTCTTTTCCTAACTTCTTGAAAAATTTGATGTTTCCTAGTTTAACTCAAGAAATACAGCTCAAGCCCCAATCTCAAGGGAAATCTAGTTGCAACGATTACAGAAATCCAAATAGGTTAAAACAGGATGGAAAATAATGTACCCATGTTTAACCTGAAATATAATAAAAAATAATGAAGAAACATGCACCTAGAAAACAATTTTTCTCACACAATCAGATGATATTGGGCTGGAAGTGAGACTTGAACTAGTTTAAATTCCAGGGGTGTCTGACTCCAGTTTCTGTAACTACACTTACTTCCATGGCTTGAATCCCAAACCCCCTGAATTCAGAAGTTGTTTTCCAGCTCTAGTTCCTAATGTACAAAATCCATTTCTGAGGCAGGTTTGCTGTGTTCAGGTTTGCTGGACTGGCCTTGCCTCGGCTGGAAATCAAACTGCTCAACCCAGCACCATGGACAGTGTAAAAATATAGGAAGAAAATTACCACTATAAAAATAAACCAAAGAAAAGCAAGCAGATTTTCCAAATTAGGAGGAGAATGCCTGGAATAATCAGCATAGGCAATCAGTAGCATGCTTTATTTAGACTGAGCCTTCAATTAAATAAATGCTTTTCTCAGCAAAAGCAAATGAGACTGTAAAAGAAGGAGAAGGCTAAATTAGTGCAATATGAATGACATAATAAATATGTAATGGGTACAGTACAGACCTTGCTTCTCTTCCCATGCACTCGGTAGAGAATTTTGGGAAAAAAAAGTGGTTCTGACTGAGCAGTGAAATTTATCACATGGGCCAGATTATCACCCTTTAAGTGCTGATTAATGAGCTATTTTTTACAGTAATGGCAGACAGGAATCCATGTTCACTGCATTTCATTTACAGACTGATGGCTCTCCATCCAGACTGCAGGGGAAGTTCAAAGCAAACAAAAGGAGGCATTCCTTCACAGAGCTGTGAAACATGAAACTCCCTCCCATAGACCTTTGTGAAAGCAGTTTTCACAGAACAACTGATCAAATCTATAGAGTAATCACTAAATTGCACTATATTGGTAACATTAATATGATGCAGTAAGTCCCTGAAAGAAAAATTGTTGGAGGTGGGAAGAGGACTTGAAAGAAATACCTTTATTATGCACTTTTCTGTCCTGTGCTCTTCACAAGGATTTGGGGTCGTCATTCTGGTCTAATTACTCTGCTTTTATGTTAGCTGTTCAAGTTTAATGATAAAATTAGATTTTAAATAGAATTATGTTTATCCAAAAATCACAGATTCACTACACAAACCTCTTGCTCAATCAAGAACTGAAGAAAGAGGATATACAAGAAAAAGCTGATCCTGTATGTATTTGTCCCTAGAACTGCAGGAGAGAGAGAGAGGAGCAGTAGTAGAGCCAAAATGGAAGCAAGAGGAGGAGAAGCAGTTCTGTAAAGAAATAAAATTGTATTGAGTGAAAAACCTGAATGTTATCAACACTCTTGTGCCCTTTCATCATTTTCATAGACAGGAGAACAAAGTAAGTATCCAGGCACAGGGAGATGCTACTATGAGATATGTGTGTACACCCACACACATGGAAGAGTAGAAGGGTATTTTTTAAAAGGCAGTGTTTCTGGCAAATACAACCATTTAAGTCACATGGATAAATTGATCTTGAACATTCTCCCTAGAGTATCAGACACAAACTGGCTTCTCTTTCTTCCTTTCACTTGCAGCATACAGCTGCTGTCTGAAGTGCTGAACAATGTGCTCAGTTCAAGAGTAATACCTGCTCTCAGAACAATTTTGCTCTCCAAAATGCTCTTTCAGCTTCCCTACAAGAGCCCACATTAACCATTGGCATTTTTTGCTGTGCCTTTTTTCTCCCCTGGGCACGTGGTTTACCTCATCTTTTCAAGACTCCAGTGCTACAAACTGAATGATAATATTTAGTAGTCTTTGAAAACAAAATCTCTTGAGTGGAATAGAATCGATTTTATCTCACTGCAATTTGAGAGTGCTCCCATCGCCTCATCTGCTGAGCAGGTGCTGCAGCAGCAAACAAAGATGTGAAAGCATCAGTCACAGCACTGCTACCAGAACTGCTCAGTGCTCAGGCACTTCTCAGACCTGTTATCCAAAAAAAACCCCTGGCAGTTTCCCACCAGTGGAGCTCCAGTAGTAGGAAATAGTCCCACTGGTCAGTGTTGCATCAGGAGTTTGATGCAGTTGGTGGTCAGTGGGTCTGTGTAAGTGGGAGACAAGATATGATTTTACAAAGTATATCTATGTCAAAAGTATCTTTAGATAGGACAATACTAAACAGAGCTATACAGAAAAGGATTTTAGTGTCACTTGTTTTTCCTGTATAATCAGAGGAAAAACAACAGGCACAGCCAGAGGGTGATTCCACATCACCTAATTAGAGCACTGGTCTAAATCACCCTTTTGAGGTGCTGTCTGGAGAAGGTCACCCTGTCTTTCAAGTCAGGTTTTGTGGATGCCTCTGGTGACCTTTCAGGGGAATTTACTTCCTGGTTTTGCTACTTTTTCCATTTGAAAGTGAAGCTTTCTCAGTGACCTGACACAAACCCTAAAGAATGCTCTGGATTGCTGTGTGCTCTAAGGATCAAAAAGAAGTTTTAGACCAGTGGATAAAACCGATTTCAAACATTTATCCCAGAAAAATATTATCTAATGTCCTTACAGAGGATATGCATTTTGTACTTACTGCTGAATTTCTGAAAAAACCCCAACTATGCCTACATGTATCTAGATTACATCACCATACCTGAGGAATGGTCCTAAAACCTGCTGTTCTCACACAGTGATATAGAAAATAACGAATTTGGTCACTCAACCTATACCAAAAGAGCATAATTGCAACACTGAAAGAGGTTGATCTAAATTACTGAAGTTGAGAGTCTTTAAATTATCTTAAACACTGACACATAAGCACTGAGATTACTCACTCAGTGCATGGGCTTTGCCAAAATCAAGGTCTCAATGGCAGGAAGAAGAAAATATTACTCCCCTGTCAACTTTGATTACACAACAAAGAAAATAATGAAACATAGCATATGTTGTCTGGTAAATTTTAGAAACAACAGCTTTCAGCACTTCATGCTTTAACTTTGTGCTCAAATATATCTCAGCTGTGGATGTTCTTCTTCCTTTAACACTGCTCTCCTGTCACAACATTTCTAAGAGGAGAATGTAGATATCACACTCTTTTAATGAGTAAAGGTGTTAGAAGTTACAGCACCTACAGTGACAAATATAATAAAAAACCATGCCATTTAATAAAGTTAGGTTGTTATTTTTGCCCCTATGGACATATTAAGTATTTTTAACCACATCTGAAAAATTGCTTTGAAGACATTTGGATGAATATAAAACTTTTAATTAAGAGAAGTTGAAGACTGCAGGGAATTTCCTTCTGCATTTTCTACCTATTGTCTAGTGATTCTATTCTGGATGCAAAATCTCTCAGCTAGACAGACCACCTATACTCTTCATCTAACTTTGAAACAAAAAGTCTTTTTTCAACTTTGTTGGTGAAAAACCAGCTATTAATTTAGGTTTTATTCAACAGAGCTCTTAAACAAGTTCAGACATTTGCTTAAATGTTCTAGTTCATTTGGGCCATTAAGAACATCTATTACTATATTGTATTAAGTAATGTAAGTAATGTTCAGCATGTCAGTGATGGTTCTCAGGACAAAAAGTCTTTAAAAGATTGTCTACAGCTCACCAAAAATACCCATCCTTTTCAGGTCATAGAAAAAAAATCTTTAACATCCTAAGAAGATTTTACTGGAATGAGATATGTAAGAACAAGCAGGTCTTCTATTACATAAACTGCTTAATTTGAAAGCTAAAATGTTTATCAAAGACACAGGACATGCAGACCACCAGATATGTGGCTAGACTACTACCACTTCTTTATTTTCCCTACAATGCTCTGAGGAAACCTATTTCTATCAGCACTGTAAAGTCCTTGAGAGCTGAATATGCATTTCATGCAGCAGGCGAGTGACTCCAGCAGATCTTACAGCTGAGAACGTCAGGTCAGCTCTTTCACAGTTCCTGCACACAGGTTTTTTCTGCACTTACCTTCTCCATGTGGAGAAGAAAGAGCTTTGACAACTCAGGCTAAACTTGCAGAAGTTATACAAATAGACTTTCACAAACGTATCTTCACTTAAATGATAAACTCTGCCCTCAACTGAGTTGGTTTTCACAGTGACCGAAAAGACATTTTCAAGGTCAGTCCCCGGTACAATGCATTTAAAGAAAAATTGGGCTACTAGGATTTCTTAGACATGCAGCTTACAAGTATGGCTTAACTTTGCATAGTAGTAATGCATATTTACAAGTGCCAGATTTTCAATTTATAAATATTTATCATAAGGACATGATTTTATCTTTAATTAGCCCAACTGTTAAGGACACTTCTAATGTGAGAAATGTAATTCAGTATTTCGTACCAGATGTAGCCTCTACAGCTAGTCTTTTATCTCTGCTTGTAATGAGCAGATACTTAAACCAAAACCATTATGTAATCTGTAAGAGATTAGATGAGAATAACTACAGATGACATGGGCTTTGAATTTCATATCAGAATTTCCTGAAGTTGCATACTCACTTTAAAGCACCTGTGCAATATCACCATTCTGTAAGTATGTGATTATTTCCTACACATATTCATATAAATTTCTTTGTTCACACAAAGACCTGAATTTCTACACTGTCCTTCCTTTCCTGTCTCTCTCTAACCCAGTGAGTGATGGCTCTGTGTTTGACACTTCCAGAAAAAGTACAAATGTGAAAACTGGGATAGTTTCAGGTCTGATCCTGGGTTATCAACACTGAAACATGATGCCCATCTAATAACTTGCATTGCCAAACACAGCAACCCCTAAAACTGAAATTTTATGTAATTACATAACAAACCTTTGGAGTCCTTAGAAATACTGAAACAGCAACAGCAACAAAGCAGAAGGAAGAAAGGACTGGTGACAGGTTGGGGGAAGACGAATAGTGGCAGTCTGGTGGACTCATAAAAAGGCAGATTGACTTTGTTTTTCCAGAATAAACAGTTTACCAAATTTCTAAATTAACTGCTATAAGGGGTTAACCTTCTTACACTGAAAATCATAATTAAAACAACAAAACCAAGCAAAGTAGCCTGGGATTTCATTAGCAATATTCTGTGTTTTAATCCTCCAAGAACATATGAAGTGAACTGTGGGAAAACCAATTTTATGGCCAATGATATGCTGAAATGGATTGTTCTGTGGCAGAGGTTCAGAGAGCAGGTGTGTCCTTGCACATCTGTGCATCTGTCCCACCATGCCAACTCCTCTGGGCAATCCACTGATACCACTCTGTGGTCTCACAAAGGCCGTTCTTCAACTGAATAATGAAAGCCCACCTGTTACTAAGGAAACTCTGAGCCAACTTTTGATTCAGCTCATTTTTCTCAGCAGTCTGAGTCCCACTGAGCTGCCTGTTCTCTGTATTCATTTCATTAGCAAACTGTTTGATTATTGGATTGTGAATATCACCTATTGACTCACTGGACAAAAGAGCAAGCAGAAGTGTTTAAACACATTCATTAGGGAACCAAACAACGAGCTGGATCACAATGGGAAATGACAGGAGGAGCAGAAAGGTGGCACAGAAAGGAGTTTGGGAATTTCTTCCATAGAGTTGCTGGCTTCTCCTTTTGGCTTTCCCCCATCATTTGAGGCCTAGCCAACTTTTGGTTAAGCCTCTGTACACAGGTTTGGAGAATCAGTCTGAAAGACCCTTCTGGGAAACATGATAATGTAACAACAACGTTACAATGACAGTTTTGCACAACTTCTTTTACCTCTTGATCAATTATATTCCCAGTACTGAGTGTTGCCAAATGTTAGAAAAACATCTGGATGACAGAAAGCTGTAGAACAGAACTGCCTTGGTTTCCACATTAATGCTGATTTCCTGGGACACGCCCCCTGAACTAGGATTTGATTTAGTCCACAGTACACAGGCAGTCACAGAACTGCCCGACCTTCCAACAGCAATACTTCCACTGTATTAACACTGGCACAAAAATTAAAAAAGATATTATGAGGTATTCTCAGCATGTCTCCTCATGGGGAAAAAAACCACTTGTAAATCTTGAATCTGCAAATATATCAGTGCCCTGGAGAGCCCTCAGATAGCTGTGAATTTTGGCCCTGCTGATTGGAAACAGCAGGAGATTCAGAGCTTGGAAATCAGGCTGACTTTGGATGAGTCCATGCTTAACAATTATATGGTAAATTAGGAACAATATCATAAAAAATGTGCATTGTTCAGTAATCCAAATAATGTGCTCTCTTATAGATACAGAGAAAATGACACTGATGCAGCGATGGCAGGAAATTTTGAGGGACTAGCACACTCCAGGAACATGAAGGCAATTAAGTGAAAACAATGGGAACAGTGTGGAGGAGTAGCTGGGTACTGTGTCTGTCTCCATGGCATTCAAGTGGCACCAGACAAAGCTCAGGGATTTGGCACAATGTACTTGTTTAGCACATGTTCCACCTGCCCTTCATCCCAGAGGTGGCCCCTATTAGCAATGGATATGCAAAGGATTGATTTTAGCAGAGCAAGACTTGTTTTAACACTGAATATATCTGGAGTGCATTGCACTCTTGGTTTAAAATTGGCTCAGTGTGGGAGAAAGCAACCTCCAAGGTAATTCTGAATTCTGTTTCCATGTTTTATGTAAAACATAAATTCTGTATTTTTCTCCTACAGTAATACCTGATCTACCACTCTGCAGGCAGGAAAAACTCAGGTTGCCTTATAACTGCAAAATGGAACCCTTGTTAAAGAATTTTTCATGCTTAGCTTTTTACTTATCACTCAAAGTTTTAAATTTTGTTTGGTTCTTTTTTCAGGTGACGAGATTCAGTCAATAATTTTGATCGGTGGGGAACAATGAGGCTCACAAGCAGTATCTAACATTCCTTGAAAACAGGACCATTTAAGTTAAATGCATTTTGTCTGGCAGCTGAGCCATTAACAATTTGAAACAAAAATTAAAGAATAGGAAAGTTTGAGAAAATACCTGCTTTATGAAACTTTTCCATTATTTCTTCACGAACTGATTTCTCCAAGTTGAAATAACCGTGGTCTTCATCGGGTGTACTCAGAAACAGAGGGATGTGCTGAAATACAATTATGTGCTTGCATTTCTGCTTTTCAGCAACAGCCAGCTGCTCATCCAGCCACACATCCTGGGCTTGCTTCAACTCAGGGCATTGGGAAGAATCAAAGAATAACTGAGAATTCAGCACAAGAAAGAAAACACCTCCAACCCAAAAGCTGAAGTAGTCATCTCCCCAGTTCTTGCAGTAATCATCTATTGTTTCTCTTGTTGGAGAATTCCCAACATCGTGATTCCCACTGACAAACACCAGTGGTATGTCCTGGTCAGTGTTCTTCAGAACATTCTTTAAATCTTGCACTTGGTTTTTTCTCCATAGGGTTCCTAAAGAAAAAAAACAACCACAAAACATTTGAGTATTCCTGTTATCTTTTCCCACCCTCACTGCTGGCTTTTGTTTATGGAACTATGCATAGTAAGAAAATATCCTCTATTAGATGTGATCATGAATGCATTTTCACTTTAATGTTTGTATCCACTCAGCCCTTTCCCCCCTGATCAAGTCCTCAACCATTTCCAGCAGCTTGCCTGAAGGCAGGCCCTGGCCAGGAACCAACACCCGGCACAGCAGCGGGTGATGCCACAGTCACGGTTTTACACCAAGAGCTTCATCAAGATGATTTTTTTCATCTCTATACTGATGACGTGCTGAAAAAATACAGCAATTTTGGATAGTGTAACAGCACAAGGGTAAAAACCAGGTCAACTTTTGGTTTATATTTATGGCTGTGCAAAGGAATAAAAGGTTGTTGGGTTTGTTATTTTTTTCCTTTTTTTTTTCTCCTTACAAAAACTACTTTAACAGCAAAAATATAATTAGTGTCTTGTGGTGACTTATTCATATGATGAGTCTCTTTTAATAATAAGCATGCCATTAATTTCAAAGAAAGGCAATTGTGTACTTTGCTAGTTTTTCCTGCATCTCTGCCTTTAGATTAATATGCAAACCATACAGTTACTCTTCTGGTTGTCAGAAATTTGTCCCTGTCTAGGAAAATTTATCTTATTGCCAGATTAATTTACAATCACTGAAAAAAATTTAAAAAGGATTTTTTGAAAAAAACCCAGCTATTTTATTCTAATGACAATAGATGTTTTGTTAGGTTTTCTAAAGACTAATCTTTAATTAGATGCCATGGATACATTTATTATTTGTGAATTAAACAAACACATATAAATTATATTTTGTCCTGCAATACATAACATATATCTAGCACAGGTCCATTTCACAAATAAAAACTGCATTTTTTAACCAAGAAGCTGTAACAGGATTTTTACAAAAACTCTGAACTCAGGTTTCTAACACACACTTGCACACAGGTCTCTGCAAATCAATCATCAGGTACTTTTAAATTCTGTTCTATTCCTGTGACTACACATATATATTATACACAGAAATGTATAAAGGGGTTCCTGTACTGTGAGATAAAAGCTTTTTTTCACCATTTCTTCAAAATACTTATGTTGACAAACACTGAGCCTTAGTAACTATTACCAACAAATATTTTGATTCTTCCACATATTCTACAGATACAGGTTAAAGTATCATCTGATTGCTGGTACTAGAATTCTACAGCTTTAGAAAAACACTGGGAAAAAAACACATTAAAGCTAAATTATGGCTACATGTGAAGACAGATGTGAGATTGGATATGAGGTCCATAAAGTCAAAATCCACAACTCTCTTGTGTTTAACTGCTGCATGGGGTAGAAAGTTATTGTAGGGAAGTCTTTGAGTAAGTTGAGAAATACAGGCATATGATACCTGGAGAGTCTAGAAAGCAGTGGACTTCCTAGAAAAATGGTCTGGGAAAGTAGATCACTTTTTGGGACATATTAATGTAGCAGGACTGTGGTCAGTTTAGGTTAATCCTAAATTAATCCCAGAAAAAGCAGGGCAAATGACACCTCATGTTACCTGGAGAAGCTGCACTTTACAAAATAACCACCAGAAATTCCAACAGACCTGGCACGCTGCTGTCCCTGGGGTAGGGAACCTGGCTGAGACTGCTGCTTTTCCTGCCACTTTCCTATGCAAAGAGTTGGAAATTTCGAGCTCTAAATGTGGAAATGTTTGGGGAAGAAGGGTGGGGAAACGCGAGGGGGGGAGGCTCTGTAGATCTATGTAAACACATTACACCATGTTAAACTCCCTGCTATCACTTTGGGAAATTTAGCTAACAGTTGCAGAGTATAAAGACATTTATGCATAAGTTACAGAAATAATTTGCAGAATTATGTATACCTCTTCCCAGCGGTGAAATTCAAGCTCTAGAGACTAACACTTAGATTAGATTTCTCGACAGCAGGGCACTGATTCTCTCATTTAATGCAATATTATTTCTATAGCAACAGAGAAACATATTCAGTGTTTTATTGCAGAAAACAGATTGCTTGAAACGGAAAACAAGGTCTCTGCCCAAGAGCCCAGGAAATCATACTAAGTAAAGATTGTTTTGGAACAACTGTATCTTGGCTTGACCTCTTCTTGGTAGAAGGTCAAAAAAACTTCAAAAGAAGAGAAACCCAGGGAGAGAAAGGTGGGAAAAGGTGGAGTGATGTCTCAGCACCCCTTGGTGTAGTGGTGGAGAGGAAGGGCTGGACTGCCACTAACCCTGTTGCACAGCCACAAGAGCCCTCCTGAGGGTACCTCCCTCTGAATTTGTAATAGATAGAGAAGGTAATCAAAGTGGTAAAGGAGGAAGCCACTAGAAAACTACAGTGGTCACTGTCACAGCATAAAAAATATCCCTTTAATCTCTACCAGGCACAGAGCTGGCTGTAACAGTTAATTATTCCAATTATTATGAAGAACATTTCTATTTGATGACATGCATTATTTTAGCTTAGATGGAGGTTTGTTGTAGGTGAATGGGGAAATAATACAGTGCTGAGAGGCAATGTAGAAAAACAGTTTGGGAAGCGACAGGGTAGATGCAACTGAAATAAATTTCTGTGCTGTTTATCCTGGCATCATGTGCAGTGACATTTTTAAATCCCAGGCTACAATTTTCTGTCTTTATGTCAGGCTGTGTAAATAAAGTCTTGCCCTGAGATAAATGAATTCGCAAATTAATAGCCCATAAAGGGCAGTTTGGCTTTTATAAAAACATGAAAGTGAGAACTGTTGCTAGTGCAGCTGTGCACAATTTTCCACAGCTTCCCAGTCTATCATGTCTGAAAGCTGAGGGATGTGAACAGGAGCAGAAAGGTGCAATGTCAAAGTGTCTGTTGCAGAACATCTCTCTGTTGTGTATCACTGTCTGCCTAAACACTTCCAGTGTTCCTTCTGCATTGCTTAAAGGAGTCAAGACAACCAGCCTTCACATGCTGAAAGAGCAGATTTCAAGCAAGTACTTCACTGAATTTGGCTTCAGTCAGCAGAAGGAGAATTCACCGATCATTCTGCCAAAGAAATAATCCTTTAGCCACTAATCTTTAGTTACAGTTTACTGCAGTATTCCACAGTATACTGCACCTCTATAAGAAAGTGGGTTTGGTTTTTGTAAGGCTCTAGCTCTTAAAAACAACTTAAAAGCACTGTTTACCCCCAAACTGTATCTCTGCATGGCATGCTGACTGCAAGTTTTGTATGAGGCAACTCTTCCCTTACAGTGACCTCCACCAACATTGCAACTTTTCCTCCAGAAGTATTCCAGATGAAAAATTACCAATAAGTTCACAGTAGCACCAGTTTTTCTACTGATATGGATCAGATGAGGGAAAGGGAGAAGTTATAATGGTATGATGAGTTGGTACCCCAACTTCTGTGTTGATGTGAGAAGTCTAAGTCCTCCCCCAAGGCAGGAGAAGCCTTTAGGATGAAACAACCCAAGACATCTTCAGCCAACTTAACGACACGTAAAAATATAGCACAATCACTTCCTGGATTTCTAAATTAATCAGAATTTTTATGTATCTTAAAAGTGTCCCAAACTTGAAGGGAACACGTAATTTTTAATGAAAAGTACAAATTTTCCGTTTGAAAAAGAAAAAAAGAAAATTAACTTTTATGTGAGCAACACTCCCCAAAACCTCTGATATGAAAATGTTTAACCCAAGAGACTGATTATCAAAGAACAAGGAAGAAAGAGCTAAATTGCAGATGAAAATACTATACAAAATATCAGATAGAAATAGTACCTGAATTTGATAAAAGCAAAATAGAAAGTGTCAAAACACCACCAAAGAAACCTGTTCCTTCTGTAATTTATGATGATATCAGGAGAATTACTCTGACATCATCAAAGACAAGTAATTCTTGTTCAAAGCAATCACATGACTGTTATAAATAACCCACAGAAGGATTTGGGTATTTTTCTGGGCCTTACTGGGCCTTTCTGGGCCTCTTTGCTTTAATCAAAGAGTCTAATTGTTCTGAGCACTTCCCTGTTCTTCGGGTATTTGTCCTTTTTTTGGTGTGTTTTCATCACTGTCTGCAGTTGCCCTACTCCTTTTGCACGCCATTTGGAAGATTTTCCCTAGCACTATTCCCTAAATTTCCAGGGAGGAGGGGAGTCCAAGGTTATATTCACAGCTCTTTCTGTAAGTACCTTCACTGGAGGGAATTTAACTGCTAACCCCATCTCTGTGGGAAAGTCTCCTCCTGTCAGAACAGCACTGCCTTTCACCTTTGCTGCTGTTTTGGATACCTGTAGCTGTTGGCTACAATTAGGATCCTACATCACCCCCCCCAGCTGACCCCTACCCAGTGACAGCCCCACTGCTGTGCCTGTCACTTGGAGACAACACAGGTCCAAACCCCATGGTATCATCATCACCATGCTGTATCTTCCAGGCTCCTTCTGCAATTGCATCTTTATTGCACCTGATTTTTATGCACTGACATAAATATAAATTTAACTAAGCTCTAATCTTGTCACATCTCAAATAATAATACACAGTTTCCTCTGATCTTTGCAAATGCAGCCCAGCATCCCTTCAGAGCTTTCCCACCCCACAGCTCAGCTGTTGTTCCTCGCTGTGCTGCCTTCCCTCCAGCCCTTCCCCATCTCAACAGTGCTCCTCCTGACTTACCCCCTTCTCATTTGTTTACTTTTTATCATCCCATAAAAGCAGTGATTCCCTGACGGTCCATGCACAGTTAGAACACTGTGGTCTTCAATTCACTTCACGTTCATTTTTTCTAGGATGCTATAAAATTGTGATAGAAGACAGGCACAAGCACAGACAGAAAAGACCTCTCTGGCCACCCAGTTCAGTCCTACTCCTTAGTCTGTTCTCTTCACTGTTTCTTGTTTTAAACTTAAAAGCCTCCCCTCTGGTGTCTGCTTTAATGAACTCCTGCAATCCACTGCGTCATTCCAAATTATTACATGCAAGAATAAGCTGATCAATTTTAATAAACCCATTATGGTCATGTTCTGAAATAGGTTTTTTGGTTTAGTCTGTGCTGTAATAGCTAAAATGTCTCCTCTCTCTTCTTTAGACATATATTTCTAATCTTCAAATAGCCTGAAGACAATTTTAGGATGAACAAAAAATTATGCAGTTAAAAAATAATGTAAATATGGCTATACTCACTACTGAACAAACCAACTACTCAGTCTAACTTATAAAGGACCTCATCTCATTAGTTCCACTGAAAAGCAGAGGCTGGAATACTCATTTGTCTACAGCTGTAAGCAACTGATTTTTTCAGTACATTCAAAACAAGTAATAATCTGTTCTGAGACACAAAAAGTGATCACACTAAAAAATTTCCCTGCATGAAAACACAAATTACATTTATTATATAACTTTGGGCACTGAAACAAGAAGAAAATTTAACTCTAGTTTAAGCTAATAATTAACAATTATTACATTAAAGCAATGACAAAACCCCAAAGTGAACAAGGGAGCCTATTAGGGGATCAACTGCTCCTTGTTCCAGTGCAGGACATTAAATATAATGACTGCAAATGCTGACATTTTTCTCAGTCCCAGCCACACAGGTGCCCACTTAACAATCTAATTCATGGCATTTACTGCTCCATGTTCTGCTGTGAAAATAAGTATTATCCTTCCTTAAGCTCAGCTCTGCTCTTATCCTCACTCATCTCCCAGCAATGCAGAGCTGTCACAGCAAGCACAGGCCATCACTGCCTTTGGGTCTGTGCTTCTGATGAAATCATCACAAACAGGAAAAAATATCCCAGTGCTACAGGAGCACAACAATAAACTTAATAACAACGAACTTAATACAAAGATCTACTGCTCGTACTAGATTTTCAGTACTGATTTTATTAGCTGTATCATAAAATGTAGTGTTTGGGAAAACAGTGTAACGAATTATATCTGAAAGATTTTAATATCTAGAGAGTTACTGTCAGCAGGATTTCTTATTTCAACTGTGGACTACACCAGGCACTGTGGTCTAAAATACAAATAAACACATACTTGCTGAAGATTAGATATTTGGATGTGACAGCCCAATGGTATGAGATTGTTGAACATGCATGGAGGATCTCTCATGCTTCCCTACTCTTGGGCTGATGAGAGCAAATTTAATTTCACAGTGAGCTGTTTGGAGGCTTTGAATGCTCCATTAGGTTTTACTAGAATCAGATAATTACTATAAAATGTTTATTTATGCAACCAGTGTGACATTCCTTGAAACAGTTATTATTAGATGTTTAACAAATATTGTGTTACTTATCCAAATTCTTAGACATTATTAATTAATATTGGCATAAGAGCCTGAAGAAGAAAACACCCGAGAATTATTTTGGTTTGGACTCCATCCTACCAAGCATATCAAAGTTAGGTTACAATAGCAAAAGAAATGGATGCAGTGAGTTTATTTAGATTAAGCTACCTTACTGTCAGGAAATTAGGTCAGACCTAAACACTGCCCTATTGATCAGGCAGTGACATATTAATAAAAATTTTATCTTGCATTCAAACAAATAAAACTTTTATCTACAGCCTGATTCAGTATAAACATTTCAAAGCCTCTGCTTCTACCTTGCACTTAAAAAGTCAGTCTGTGTCCTTTCTCCTTCATGCTCTATTACAAATCTCCACTGACAAAGATTCAGGAATTGGGATTTAGCTGACAATTTTGCTGAAACTGCAAGTGACAGTGGAATACAGCTGCCTCCTCCCCAGCTGTGCCACACTGATGGGAGTTCAAAAAACTACACAAACTTGCTTTTGTTAGTAAAGCAAGCAGCCAGTTCAAATGGCAAAGAAAGCAAATACAGTAAAGGTGACATGCTTACAGTTATTTTTAAAGCTGGAACCATATTTGAGACACCATTTTTTAACCCGTTCATGCCTGTTACACAGACAAATCAAACATCAGCATTCATGCTCTTGCTTTCTAGAAGAGAGAGGGATTTTTTTAAAAGAACTGTTGTACTTTTAGTTAAAATTAAATCTTTATAAAATACCTCCTTATATACATGTCTCCCTTAAAGACTAGCAGAGCAGCTTGATTTTATCTGGTAAGCTTTTTTTTTTAACTTAATGTTCCTTTGTTTTAGCAAAATGGGTTATTTAATGGTAGTTTAAAAGAAATAATAAAAGCAGTTCACAGCCAGATTTACTGTGGTAAAATCACCTTTTGAGAAACATATTAAGCATTATCAGGCATTTTTTTGCCTTTGTAGAATGTCTTACTAATTCACTGTATATAACATTAACAACTTGAATTGGACCTGACATTTCTCTGTAATTTATTCAGTTCACAAATGTATAAATGGCAGCTTGAGCATTTGCATGCAGATTTCAGCATTACATTCAGATCTCATCTTGTGTGCAAAACCCACCAGCAGCAAATCTCCAGCCTCCCAACAACTCAGTCACTGAGATGTGACCAAGCGAGTTTGTCTCTGACGTATCAAACACGAGCAGAGCAGTCTGACTCCTGCAAAGGGCACCGGGCTGAATCAGCTGCACAGCAACTGCAAATGTGCAAGTTTGCACATTAAATCTCTGGGAAAGATTTCCTAAGAAGGAAGAACATACACATGCAAATGACCGTGGACTTTATCAAATAAATTAAAGTTGGGAAACTCGACAAGTACCTCAATGTTCCTTAAAATGTGCCTTAGTAAATCCCAAACCAAAAGACAAGTGGGACTTCCTGTGAGGTACCAACTACCAACAGTATTCACTGACCTTTGGACTAGCCCAAGAGAATTTAGAATATTCACAGTAGATTTTAAATGATACTGCTTTGACCAAGAACATTTGCTACAGTGTGTGCTTTGTCCCTGATTTAGAAAATTGAGCAAGTTAAAGAGTTTTTTTTTGAGTTACCCTTTAAGGCAGGTGTTTGCAGTGATACTAAATCTTAAATCATAGGCTGTAGTGTATCTACAAAAACTACACTTTGGAGGAAGTTATATTAATGTACTCAGTATCTACCAGAAACAAGAGACAAAGATTTTGGACCATGACAGTTGCACATCAAATTTGGGCACGGAAAAGAGGCTCAAGATAATCCAGTTAGCAATTATCCCAGGAGAGAGGATGCCTTCAAATGTTACAGTGATTATAAACAGAAATGAAGCCATACCGCTGTCTGGTCACCAGAACCATCAGCTCTGATGTTCCTCAGCTCTGCAGCTTGTCTGCTCTGAACATAAATAACTTCACTCTCTACTGTGAACGTGTCAGAGCTCATAAGGAGGTACTGATGGTATAAAAGCCAGTGTGCCCATCTCATCTTGTATTCTGATCATCAAATTGTCAAGCAGGAGTCAAATGGAGACATGCTGATTTGAAAACCTGTCCCTTAATTGCTGTCTAAATATGAACTCAGAATCCTGGTATTTGGCACCTGCTTTTAAAAATCTCGCTGCACATCATTGCCTGTTTTATTGTACGAAGAAACACTGCATGGAAGAAAGAATAGGGTATATAATTTTGAGGAGACATGCAGCCAGCAGTTTTGCTTTTCACATAAAGCACATACTGTTGCCCAAAATTGTAATTAGCTGAATTGAGCTGATATGACTTACTGAGGCTTTATGGAGGAGTTAAGAGCGTTAGTGAAACGTGTGAATTTGTGGGGGAAAACAAGTCCCAGAGATGCACAGACACACACAGAGCATGGAATGCAGCCATGGGGAGCTGGCTGGCATGTGAGAAGGTCCCAGCAGAGCTGGGCACTCTGGAAGCCACAGCAGGACAGCCACACACCCCAGCTGGAAGGCAGGGGCCCACCATGCTTGAAGAAGAGAAAAAGCAGGGAAAAGGAGAGAGGAATAGTAAGGGACACTGAGGCAGGCAGTGCACTCGCATCTCCTGTAATCTCACAGAGATTCCGTGACAATTCTCTCCCAAATTCACGAATGTGCTTTTTCCAGGATGCCAGCCTGTGTAGGGTAAGTCTGTGCCTTTTCACCACCACACACAGCATGCAGCTCAAGGGCACTGCTTTCCCCAGCTGCAGCAGGTGCCTTGCCCTACCTGGCTGCCTTTTTTCCCCTTGTTATGCTTAAAATAGTCTTTTTCCAGCCTTGCCTTAATGGCCAGCAACAGACAATCAATGAGCTGCTTATAGTTTGGGGACCTCTGTTTTCAGCTTGTCTGTTGTCAGGGCCTGTCCCGTCACCTCATGTTTAAACTGTTCACAGCAACAACACACACCAGGGCTCACAGCGTGAAACATTCATCAGATGGCACAGTAAAAACATGAAAATATGGAACAGACACATTCCTGGAAGATCTTACAATCCAAGTATGGCCCAATAGAGAGAGCAAGAGACACAGACAGCAAGCACACCAAGGAGCAGTAAGAAAACATTATTAAATATGACTGCAGCTCTGTAAAGCTGATTGAAACAATCAGATGTTTCAATTTGTTCAATTTACAAAAGATACATTAATAAAAGCATGAATGATTTATCGTACTTTAAGGTACCAATATTCTGACCTACTCCATGTTGTTACCCTACCACGATGAACAATCAGGCTTTGGCTGACACTGGTGAGTTAAACAAAAAATATCCAATTATCCAAAAAGTTGGACAAAATTTAGTTGAGAAGCTGCATCTACCCAGCAATAGTCTCTGTAAACAAATAATTTGAAACACTGTTACATTTGTTCTGTGGAAGAGCACAGCTAAGTGTACCAATTTGAGGGCCACTGCTGGGGTCTAAGATGGCACAGAGTAGTTCTAACTCCAGCAAACACAAAAACAGCTCCTTGCACCTTCTCCCTCTCCCTCCCTCGCTCCCCACAGCCTTGGCCTTAGAGGAGGGAATGCAGCACAACTAATTGGAGAGAGCTAAGAAAGGTAAGTTTTAAAAAACAGACTGAAAGTCTCTGAAATGAGTAAGACCACTTAAATATTTTATCAGCTATAGAATGAATAAAAATCTATTAAAAAAAAAAAAGTCCCACAACACCAGACCTTAGGAATAAATAAGAAAGCATGAATAGGCACAACTGCTTATACTGATGTGCACAAACTAAAAAGCAAGATGGAAAATTGCTTCTGAAACTAATGAGAGAAATGAAAGTATAGGCAGATTAATTAAAAAGAAGTAGTATCAACCTAATTAATTGACAAGGCATGGCAGAAGAGCAGACAACAGAATTCTTGTACTGGAATTCAATGTATTTCAAATACAATGGCTTAGTCTCCTGCCATCACTTACACAGCTGTCTAGATTGACTTGTTCTTTGGAAATGGATATAAAAAAGAAGGAGGATCCTTCAAAAAAATGACCTCATAAATGGCAGATGTAAGTGATATGGGCATCCTCCTCCTGCCCTCCTCTTAGCAAAATAAAGGCATTCTGAAGTAGAGCACAAGACTTATGGCTCTGACCTGTCAGGTGATGTTTCCACTCATCACAGCAGATCTAAAGGTTCCTTCACCAAAATTAAATGTTTCAGAACTGTGCTATAAATAACCATTTGAAATCCGTTACTTAAACAATTTAATAATATAAAACAAAAGTAGGGGAAAAAAATAAAGAAAAATATCACTACTTAGACTTAACTGACAGAAAGGGTGGATGTCAGATTACAGAGCACTGCATGACCTGGGCAGGAAATGTGTATATTAGAGATTATGCCTTCACTTAACTAAAGGAATCAGTACAAGTACTAGCAGTGTATTTCAAGTACTCAATTCTAGTGATTCTGACTTTTTGTAATTAACATATACACACAAATGAATCTAAAACTGCAGGCATAAACATTACTGGCTCACTGATCCATTATCACATTGCTAACAGATCAAGCTTAATCAAGTTCTATCAGGTTTTTTTTTTGATTATACACATTATATTAGACAAGTCTCATTTCATTTAGCCTCTAAACAGCTACATTTTATTACAGTCAGAGTTAAGTCAGTTTGCAGCACACTTGCTGTCTTTTACCCACGCAGGCAGAGCAACTAATGAAAAATAATTAAACACCTGGTCTAAATACATTGCATAAATAACTTTGCTGGCTAGAATTATCAAGTTACTGACAGCAGTAGCATTGTTAATAAAATGTACTTAAACCATTTCCTCCAAAGGAATTCGGCCACATAAAAACAGCTGCCAGATTCCCAGCTTCACAGTCAGAGTTTCTGGGTGGCTTCAGCAGGGTGACCTTGGCTGCAAACAGCTCAGTTCTCTGCTGTTGTGACAAAAGGTGGTGAAATGCAGACACTGTTTCCTGGACAGCAAGCTACACCTGAAGTATGGGATGAAGAAGGAAGTACAATGCTTCATGTTAAACTAGAACAGGAAGGAAAGGCAAGAAAGAAGGCAGGGGAGTTTGCCCTCAGAGTTTGGAGGGCACTACTCTATGGAACAGACACCAGCCTTGTTAAACTTGGGTCAGTGGATCAGAGGAGATCTCAGCCACCAAGAGTGGGATTTTTGCTACAGACCTGGCTCTTCTGGGAGACTAATCCCCCTGATACCTGCTGACAGCAGTCCAGGAGGAAGTCTGGGAGAACCCCTTGACACAGAGGGGCCATCCAGGCCCCACTCTCCTGGTCCTGCCACTCACAATCACAGCAGTGCTGGGGGTTGTGTTAATCCCTGGCAGCCTTGGCTGTAGCAGCCACTGAAGACAGAGAGCTGACCTGGGGCCTCAGGACAGCAGACTGGCTTATTAGGGGAACTGGTACAGGATCCTGGAGGAGACTGCTCTGAAAGGTGAGTTTGAGAGCATTGACATGTCTTCAAAGACAAGCTCCTCTTAACACAAGAATGGTCCTTCTGGATACTGAGGGAAGTGGGGAAAAAAATGTAGGCTGTAAGGAGAATGATGTGGCTAAACGAGGAATTCATGCCTGAGTACCAATGAAAAAAGGCTGTCAAAGGGAGCTGGGAACAAAGACAGACCTGAAAGGAAGAATATTGTAAAAGTACCTGGTCATGCAGAGCTGGTCAGGAAAAGCTCACTGAGGGCTGAAACCTGTGAAAGGTGTGATCAGCAGCAAAAGCTTCTACCACTACTTTAGCAATAAAATAATAAAGCCAATACAGGCCCCCTGCTGAGGGAGGCAGTGACAAGTGACTGGCACTCACACCTTCCTCTGCCTGCCTTCACTGAAATGGAGCTAAAGGAGCAGAGGAAGTACCAGTGACAGAACAAGTATCTCCCGAAAAGTTTCAACCCAAGGAAGCCCATGGGACCTGCCAGGATGGATCCAAGAGCACTGGGAGCGCTGGCTGGTGTCAGTGTGAGGCACCTCCCTGTAACCACCCTGGCTGTGGAGTCAGGATGTTGCAGTCTGGATGAGTGGAGAACAAGATGGGTGAGGGACTGGCTGGACTGCTGGGCTCAAAGGGTGTTGGTTAATGGAACAATATGGGAAGTTGTCATACAACAAAATAGAAAGTTCCAACTTGATATAAAACACTTTCAGAAATTAACTTCCAGGGGTTAAGAAAAATGCAGTGAAACAAACACATTATCCAATCAACAATATTTTGCGTTTTGCAGATTAGCATTTTAGCCACAGTAAGTTATATTATATTTAATGCACACAAATGTCTTCAGAAGTAAGCCCTTCATTGTCACGGTGTATCTTGGTGTAAGCATCGAGGCTACAGAAATTATATTCAGTGACACAGTTGCACTGTAAGGTATTGCTTAAAATTCTTGATTATGTACCACAATATTAGTGTTACCAGGAATAGATATCCTATTCTTGATTATGTAATCAAGAAAAACTTCTGAAAATAATTTTCAGACTACAAACTACTTTTAATCAGCAGTTAAATACCAAGATATGATTACTCCGTTGCTCTAATGACATCTGTAATGGATTCCAAGTGCTGTGCCTGATTGCTTCCCAGCTGATCAGGATTCTGTTCATCACTTCTAGCTGTTGGAATTCTGAGATTTCTTGGAGTTCCTGTGCAAAAGGCTTCCACATTGTTCTGGCTAAATGACTACAGTGCATGCTTTAAAACAGTCACCAAAAACTTTACACTTAGTACTCCAAGATATAATGTCTTAAGAGAAGCAAGGAAGATCTGTTTTGTCCCTCCTTTTTTATTGACAGGCATTGATTATAAAGCAGTATAATCCAAAGAACTTGTCAGACATTGGCCAATAGATCATAAAACAGAGCTGAACTTCACTTTCTCAATAACCACGCTGCAATAGCAACTGACACACCTCCAGTAATGCTGATGTGTTCAGTTTTAATACAGGTGATACACAAGTGATTTAAAAGGCCATTTGAGACATGAAGATGCATGTACAAATTCACAACTGTTAAACTTAAATCAGTGTCTTGTCTCATGTACTTTCTCATTTTTGCCTACTGAAAAAATGATTTTTTTATCTTGCATTTTATTGAACATAAGGGAATTGATAGAGCAATTATTCTTGGGAGAGACTCCTCAGTCAAGAAGTATGAAATAATTACAGTACCATTCTACTACAGACATGCATTACATAGGTCTAAACATCCTTAGCTAGAACAGTGAAAATATTTAAATTTCTCCTCAAAAAGAAGAAATTTCAACTGGTCTTCAGTTCTGCAAACATTTATATGCTCAATTTACCTGAAAATCTCTATTTGCTAAAAAAATTCTTAGATTCTCTGTTTGCTGAAAAGGTAGGATGTAGAACACCCATTATTTATACTGAATTTCCTTCCTCTTATAAGGGATACTGAAGACAAAATATTTGGAACACTTACACAAATTAAAAGTTCTAATCAAAATATTTCTTAAAACTCTGCTACAGGAAGGACAGATGATCTTTAAGAAGAGATTACTTTATGATTCTGGGTTAAACCTGAACTTCCAAAATTAATGGAAGCACATAAACCAACAAAACTCCATAATGGCACACTTTATCATCAAGCTACTGAGGTGTTACACAGTAGATTTAATCAAGCTTAAATCTGTTGGTTTTTACACTTTCCCACTCTTTCAGAAAAATTGTGTTCTGATCAAAAGTAAGTCTGTAGCCTATAAATAATGTCAATCAATTTGACAGCTAAGCTTTAAAATTAACACTGCAGGACACTGAAGGAATTAGGGAAAGGTCTCCAACATGCTCAGAACGTTGCTGTGCAGCAAGGGCTGGGGAGCAGCACTTCAGGTGCAAGTGGAGTGCAAGGCAGAGTGTTACATAAAGCACACAGGACTATTTGCAAGGTCCCTTGGTGGATTGCTGTGCTCCCAGACACACAGCCAAGGCTGTGGGCAGCTCTGCTTCTTATCAAGGCTAAGAAATGTCAGACACCGTGCTTAGATCTGCTTTTCACACCAGCTGGCATCAGGTAACATCACTTTTTATTTCACTTCCAAGAAAAGTACTTCTCTTCTTCACATAGATAATACCACCAATCTGTTTTAAAGTTGTAGCTGTCAAACTTTGTAACTCACCTTTCTAGATGGTCTGTTGCTCTTCCTGAGTGTATGCAGAAACACACTGAGCTCAAACTCCCACAGCAACAGGAGAGAACTGCTAAAACTTGAATTCCTTGACTTTCAGCATTTAAAAAATTTAAATATTGAAGCATTTGAATTTATTAAGCATTAGAAAGCCAGAGAATTCTCTGAGCTTTACTCACTTTAGGTACTCAAAAAGCCATATCCATTTTTTATTATTTTCCTGGCATTGTTTTTTCCCAATGGCTACTGCCCCTATTTATCTTCTCACAGCAATTTGTTTAGGGAGAAGTAATTTGAATGTGTGTTCTTAGGACTTTTATTTCAAAGAAAATTTCCTAGTGAAAAGAAAGCAATTAACTAATGAAAGTACAGCCCTAAAATGAATGACACGGGAAGTCGGACGAAGAAATTGAAATAATATCTCAAGAATCATCCACAAATCACACTTCTTTTCCAAAACACCAAAACAGCAGCATACCAACTCCTACAAAAGACTATTCTGAAGTCAAGGAAAGTAAATTAGCCTTATTGCCAATCTGAAATACAAAGGGAGTTCCAACCCCCATTCTGCACTTAATTGCCTTACCTGGCATTCCATGGACAAGGTCTCCACACAACACAAAGAACTTGGGTTTAGGGTTTAGCTTGTTAATGGCCTGCACTGCTTGCTCTGCTAATTTGATTTCTTCTCCCCATTCATCATCTCCATTATCAGTGTCTCCACATGTCCAAGCTTTCATCAGTCCGAACTGAGGATCTGCTCCTTGGATGAAGTAGAAGGGCCCCTTCCACTGGCACTCATCATCTGAAATGAAAAGAGGGGAAAAAAAAGAAAAGTTAAGCAGTAGAGACACTTAAAAGAGAATGAAAGTTTCCATGTATCATTAAATGGATTGTTCTTCACCTAAGTAGGTTGACACTGCTTCAGCAGAAGTACAGAATTCTGTAGTCACTCATACAGGGCAAATATAAAGGCAGAAGTACAAACTTTTCCTCTAATGGGTAATGGAATAAATGAAAGTATATTAATCTAATTATACCACACAGTAATTACAGACTGATTAGAGGAAAAGTATGTGGAGAATTCAGCAAATAGCAAATGGAAACTACAAGACTACAACATAACACAAGTGTGTAATGTTAGACTTCATTTGATTCTTTTAAGACTCCAATTATTGCTTCTTTAATTAACTAATTAAAACATACAAAAGTTTCACATTTTATGGTTCCAGTAGACTTTTCCTTAAATTATTAAGGATTTAAATGCTTTTTGTTCTCATGGCTTTAGGGAAAAGCTGGAACTGAAGTACAAACACTAGCACACTGGTTTCTCCAGCTGTTTGTATGCATTCATTTGTAACTTGAATGTTTCAGTTTTGAGAGCTGTATTTGGCTTAATACATTTACTGTTATTGGAGTTCTTTTTAAACAGCATTTAAACTGTTAAAAACTCACTGACTACATTAATCTACAGCTGAATCTAAAAAGAAAATGATACAGCAAATTATTTAAAATTAAAATCTAATCCATAAATATATTTCCATATTATGTAAATCTGATCTGAAATTCAGTTTGAGGCAAAACTGGTCTTCCAGTAACAGAAGCAAGCAGCATGTCCACCTTGAATGTGCTTTTGGTTTCCTTCCACAAGAACTGGAGCTTCTTACTTTGCAAGAAGGGGGTTATGGTTCTTTCAAGGAAGGTTGGAAAACAGAGGTCAGAATTCCTTCCTGGCACCGAGGATATGGATAGGCTGGGTGAGGGATAAGGAATGTGGGCAACTCCCAGAAGCTGCTTGGAATTGCCATCTGTTGCTATGGCATCAGATCATTTTGCCAAATGAAAGCTTCCACACTTCAGTTAAAGTAATGTTTAATATCTAAACAAAATTATTTATATACCAGCATTGACTTATTTGAAATAATAATCACGTATTTTATAGGTAGAAACTTTTAGCCACTCATTAGCTTTTAATTCTGAATTAAAATTACATAACTTATTAGAAGAACTGAAATGATCCATCTATCCATGAGTTTGCAACAGAAGCTTTATGGAACCAGTTGAGTGACACAAAGCAATTTAGGTTTTTATTTTATGACTTGCATGAAAAGATATGACTGCCATAAAAAGCAGCTTACATGCTGCATCAAAGGCACTGTTTGTGCAGAGAAATCAACTTACAGTTTTTATAAGTGGAAAACCATAGAATAAAAATCAGTTAAGGAAGCTTGCATAAGAAATCCTTAATGACCTTTACAAAATGAAACTGAAAAAAGGGAATGTCTGAAACAGGAACTTGGTTCAGAGGAGTGGCACAATTCTCAAACTCATTAAATGGGGAAAAATACCAAATCTTGGAACAACATGGCAGGATTTTTAACACCTGTCCCTTTTCTGGACAGTATTGATAATCAACACTGAGCAAAATCTACTTGTTTTGTATTGATTAATCTCAAGCCAGGAATTTTTACTGTAGTAGCCTAAGTAAAATACAGAAACATTTATTTATTTTTACAGAAACTACTCAGAAAAGAAAGCTAGTCTTTGTTTTAAGTATCAATTATGGCCAGGCTGTGTTTCCCCTTCTGGAAGGGAATAGTGTCTGTCCAAAGGCAGCTGGAGCACCTGCAGCAGTCCAGGATGGGAGGCACAGGCAGCAGGACTGGCCCAGGGCCCAGGTAACAAGGAGCTTCATATATAATGCTTGAGCACACAGCAGTCTGGCAAGCAGACAAGGCACATGCACAGCTGATGCAAAACAGGTTGAAAAGCCAGAGCAGGGGTTATTCTAATATAAGCTTCATGGATATTTTATTTTCCTGACTTATGTTCATGCCAATACAGGAACTGTCTAGGTTTTAAGTACCTGAATGTTTCCAAGCCTGTGCACAGATGCTCTGGTTTGAGTGGGTGAGTGATGGTCATGTGAGGCAGAGAGAGAGACTGATAAGATGAATTTGAAAAAAGAAGTTCAGTACACAGACAGAATCAAGAAGTGGCAGAAGAAAAGAGAAACAGAAGATGCAGGGGTGGAGGTGGTGAAGAGTGGGGAGAAAAGGAAAGAGATAGGAGGTGAAAAAAGAAAGGAACTGAAAATGATGCAAAGGTATATGCTATATTCTCCTGTAGGAAAGAAAAATATAAAATGAAAAAAGTGAAGCAGGGACAACAGAAGAGATCCAGGAATCAGGGCTACCATAAATAACATTTACTTAAAATGCTAGTTTAATTAACTGGTCTTAGTCAAATAATTCAGTCAATAGCTGTTTCTGTGGCATTCAATAACTTATCAAGTAGCTACAAAAATAAGAGTAAGGTTGAATATTTTCTACCTTTGATTTGTTATTTGATCAGTCCAACTAGAAACACTATTTAAAAACAAATAACCCTAGTACTTACACCAAATTCCATTAGCTTATTAGTTATCAAGTGGTACTTAGTGATTTTATTCCCCACAAAACAAAAGTATATGGGAACAAAATAAGGACACTGTTTAAACTTACTACTTGTTTTTTTTTTTTTTTTAAATCAGGAATGTGCTTTAATTACTATAAAGTACTATAAATAAAAGCAGAATATCATGAAGAGAGTTGTACTGGTACAACACTACCAGTGCAAACTTGCACCTGCTGCATCAACCCCTAATCCTGTTCTGAATTCAGCTCACCCAGGAAATAACTCTTCACTGCCCTCACTGGTCTGTCTTCAGAGGAGTTTATGCAAGTTTTTCCTTATCTGTGGAAGGCATAACACCCATCCAGCTGAAGTTCCAAGTGTTGCAACCAGTGCAATTTTAGTAATTTTACTTAAAAGTCCAGGAATAGGCTTGGACAAGAGCTCTTTCAACAGGCAATATGGTGAGAGGGCAGCAAAGTGGAAGATGGTAAAAGCATCTTCCACAACCACAGATGGATCCAGATGTCTTCTGCCTGACAATTAAATGATTGACCAATGAACCCTCTCCTGATAATTCTTAGCAAAACTTCTGTACCCTACTTTTCTCCCTCACCAGCTGTTTGTTGGCCCCCACAAGCAGAACAGGTACTGTAGGCCATGCAAAGGAAACTCATCTGCCCAGTGTCAGGCACCACAAAAATCTGTCTGAGCCATTTTTTGGTCTTTGCACTGAATCTCAAGAGTGCTCAAAAAAAATCATTCTGCCTCTATGCCAGGGGAATGCCAAAGTCTGGCAGAGGGAACTAACAAACAGCATTGGATGCAAGTGGTGGGAAGGGGAACAGCTGTTTTTGCAGTAATCATCCAGTCACGATCCACGTCCTAGATGCTACTCCTTCAGGTTTCAGTTAAACAGCATCTACAATCACTATCATCCCTTCAAACGTAGCAAGCAATGGCTTCTCTGGGAATAACAATAACATTAAAGGAACCTTCTCACTAGGAGTTTCAGTTTTCAAGCTTTTAGCTGGGCTAGGCAGTTGTATTACACAAGGTGCATGCTAGGTAAAGCAATAGGAGATTAGGATTCAATCAATAATTTCTTCTGCCTTCTCCCATCACAAAATTGAGTGGAGCTGAGAATCCCTGCAAATTGGCTGCTCATTCCCTTGAACACAGAAGCTGTTTGCAACTTCAGAATTTACCATAAAAACAAGAAAACACAAATGCAGCAAAGAGTCAGCAGACTTCTCCAATAACTGATGCACACCCCCTTTCCATTTCTGAAGGACAAACCATGTCTCTGGTGCTGCTCTTCCACACTAAGCCACTGAAAACTCCTATTTCAAATTTGTTTTGTTCCCAGGCCTCCTTAATTGCTGTTTTGCTGATTGCCACAGAATGTCCAACTTCGGGATATGTTCTGCCTCAGTTTCAATAGCTTCCTACTCCCTTTCTGCTCCCGTGCATTCCAAAGTACAGACAGAGGATCGATGCAATGTATTTTTAGTAGCATTGCCTGAAAAACAGTGCCAGCTGCTAATTTTATCTAAGGATTAATTCTGTGAAGGACTGAAGTAGTCAGCAGCAATTCACAGGAGAAATCCTCAGCCACGGATTGTGATCACAGGCAAAAAGACACTTCAAGGACTTAGGTGGGATTTCAGCTGAGCCTCACGATTTCTAGAGGACAATAGCTAACATTGCTGGGCCTTTATTTCTTCCCCTTTTGCTTTTCCTAGTTCTCCTCTCTCTTCTTTCCCCATCTCCAAGGATCACAAACATGCATCTATAGAGCACTCACAGGAACCACTGGGCTCTGACAGCCACACAGTACAGGTGGGATTTCCAGCATTTCCCTGGGGAGATTTTTTTAAAAAGTGCACTCGTTGGTTTCAGCAGTATATTCGTTTTCTTCTTCCTCTACACTCCGCAACATTTAGTGGAAACAAATTAGTTATGAAAAGTTACTCCTGTCCATAGTCTCTCTCTAGATGCCATCGTGTCAGAGGAGAACGAACATGGACACATGTCCAGTGCCTGCTCAGTAAGCCATGGGTAATAATAAATAGGAAAGTGCCCTCATTGTCATGTTGGGTTTGGCAGGAGAAACGATTTCACTTTTCTGAAAGATGAGAGAACAGCAGAAATAGATACATGGTTCCTGCCTTGTGCTGTCTCTGAGTGTAATTGTGAGACTTTTTCTAAGTAAAATTAAGCAAGAAGCACAACCTTGGTTTTCCAAAGAACCTAAATGCAGGAAGGGAAATGGAATCTTTTAAGTGAGGTCAGTATGTATACAACATAGACAATACAATAAGCAAAAATTTGTTTTTATTACGTTCAGTCCTGAAATAGCTTGAAAACCAATAAAGGACTTGCACTAAATTATTAATAATTTCTTGTTATTTATTAAAATATTATCAATAGGTATGGCCTAAAAACCCTATCATTATTGTCTGTATGTCCAAATTCAAAAGATTTCCATCTAGTGAAATGAGCATTTCTTTCAGCTGTATTTTCCATGTGCACCTGAGGGTCTACCAAATATGACTATTGAAGGTTTTGAGGAATGACTAAGGCAACTTGTTGAGAAAGGTGCAATTTTTCGCATCAGGGAAAAAAAACCCTTCAAAACAGGTATCAAAACATTTTCAGAGAGAAAATAAAACCTTTTAAAGAGTAATTATTTTAGAAATTATGTACTACAGAAATTCTGCTAGTAGAAACACTTAATGACAGAACACAGTTTCTCACATAAATTAGCCAGTGCTACTATTTCCAAAAGACGTACTTTCAAACTTCTTAGATAATTATCAAGGTAAGAAATGTCCTCTCAGGCACAGTTTATTTGTACTGAGGGCTACAGAATGCTAAATTCTAGTCATGCCTTATGCCCACCCCCAAATTTAACATGTAAACTCATTACAAAAACTTTACAGCCCAGAACTGTAGGTGTGAAGGGGGGTGGCTTGCATAATGACAAGGTGAAGTCACAGAAAGTTGCTCAAAACCCACGTAAAAATTTGCCTAATTCATATGAGAGTTGGAGACAGTATTGGGAATGGAATATGCAAGCTGGGAAGCAGTTCTGATCAGTGCTCAAAAATATTACTGTTGAAGAGCTCTAGAACAGTAATCGTAATGTGCCAAGATCCAACACTTATGTGAAAGCAGGAAAAAATAAGAAATCAACTGCAGTTGTATTTAATTTCAAAGGAGGGCGAATTATATGTAATTATGATGCTTTTAAAAAGTGCAAAAATCCTTGAAGGCAGCATGGAAACTATTCAAAGACACTATCCCAGAGGCTCAGACCATATGCACAGCTTTCACTAAGAACTTCAGAAAATCAAAAAGAATCCAGACAGTCTAAACAAGTTAAATAACAGCCTTAAGGAAGATAGTTAGAGCAGGACAGCATCCTTTGAAAAGCTTAAGCATCCAAATAAAGAAAATAAAAAGATTTTATACACTGGGAGGTTAGATACAAAAGTCTGAGAAGTCAAGCTAAAAAAAAATGAAGAACATTTCAGCATAAATCTGAAAACTAATAAAGCCTTTTGTAGAGGAATTAGGAGCAGGTAGCCTGCCAGACACTCACCAAGGTTAAGAGATGTTCCAGACACCAAGATGCACCTAAAGACAAAGGCTGGGCAGAAAAACAAGGTACATTTTTGTATGCATGTTTATTGGGAAGGAACCTGCGAAGATCTGACGTGAGAATTCTTCCTAACAGAAAGTGCATCAGACCTGTCTCAAATCAAAATACCAGGAGGTGATTCAACAAAGAGACATGAACACTAAGAAACCACTCAGATGAGGTGGCATTCATAGAACTCCTCAGAAGTGAAAACCAGCTCCTCTGCACCAAAGAACAGGAAGCTGGCCACTGTCACACCTGCATTTAAAGGGGTTTCCTGAGCAATCTGGTAATGACTGACTGCAAAACTGGCATCTGTACAGGCAAGTGAATGGAAACTCTAACAAAGACAGTAACTACTGGGCTCACTGATTCTTCAGAAAGAGTAATCAACAGCTTTTACATGGACAAGGGAGATCCACTTGATCCTGTCTCCAACAGGCATCTAAGAATTACTCACCAAAGACTCCTAAGGAAGTTGGGTCTTGAAATATGAGAGCAAGTCCTTGCATGCACAGAAAACTGGTAAGAAAAAAAGAAATGGACAAGATACACAGATCCCATCTGGATGTTTACTGGGACCTACACTGCTCAACAGCTTCAGAACAATCTGTAACAGCAACTGAATAGCGAGGAAGTGAGATTCGGTAAAACAAAGCCATTTTGGTGGCCTGAAAATCATGCCTGGTCGTGAAGAACTGGGGAGAGATTTCTTAGACAGTGACAGTCCAAAAGAGCTGACCAACTTCAATGCAAAAAATGTACAGGATAGTGCACATGGGAAAAACATCACCAACTTCATATAAACTACCATAGTTCTAGCAAGTGCTACAAAGCAAAGTCAGCTCAACATTCAGCAATGGTAAAAAAGAATTGGAAAGGAATAGAGAACACAGTAAAATGAAAAAAATATGAGAAGCAACTGAATAAATTTGAAGAGTTTGCAAAAGGTTAGTGAGGGAGGCATGACAGAGGAACATAGAATCACACACATAACTGAGAACGTGAGTAGGCAACACGGGTTATTTGCCTGCTCCAGATAAAGGTTTTGGAAGCATCAAATAAAACTAGCAAAAGACAGGTTCAAAGAGACACTTCTAAACCAGTTAAACTGACAGTACTATCACTTCGTTAGTTACTTGAAAAAAGTGTTTACCTACTTTCACAGGAATTCTCTGCACAGCATGCAAAAAAAACACTTAACAAACCAAAACAAAATAACCCCATGACTTTTGGAGAGAAGTGGTGAAGACAGCATTTACCCAAACATATGGTCCTGTTTCTTCACTAAAATACTAATAGAAGTAGTTGACATCTGAAGCATAATTTCGCACGAGTGGAAAAGACAGATAATTTATTTCAAAAGTAAAGCCAGAGCATAGAAAGGTCTCCTGCCAATAAAGTAGGATATTTGTGCACTGTTTACTGCTGTGTCTCATTGATTACATGGATAATTTAGGTCACTAACCTCTAGTTCCTGATTCACGTCCCATAACAAAGAGCAGGTTACAGGTATAACATCCACATTACGTAAAAGCAGACTGAACAAATATCAGGGTGTAGAAGAGTGATTTTGCAGAAAGGGTAATAAGAAAAAAACCACAATTAAGCTCTCAGTGATGGGTCTCAAATTATAAAAGGAAAAGGTGTGCCAAGCCATAGCAGTGGCAGTAAATGCTCTGTGTAGCTACGAGTTTACACAGGAGTGAAACCTAAAGACTGAGGAAAGCAACAAAACACAGAGAACTGATTTGCATCTTAAACTGCAAGAAATCTTGCTTCAATGTTATCAGCCCTTGGTTCTGTTTTTTTTTTCCCCAATCATTTAGTTGTGTTGAACTTTAGTCTGTTAAGAAAGGGCTAAGTAAATTATTTACAAAGAAGTATTGCATCCAAAGATGGTAGCTGGACAATGGTCACCTAACAAAGCCTGAACAAAATTAAAAACAACCAGTGGTAAGAAAAACGTCAATTAATCTTTAAAGAATTCCAAACAAGGACACTTCAGGAGAAAGAAGCACACTCGGAAAACAGATTCCCAAATGACATATTTTCTTCCATGCTTATGGCAATTTTCAAGAAGTACTTAGATAAAGCTTTTATTCAGAAATTTTTACACTGCTGTTGAACATTCCTTTTGTTACAATTTCACCATACAGTTGATATAACTAGATGGCTTGTCTGCCATCTGTCCCCTCAGCAAATGCTAGGCATTCTGTTCCAAACCAACCAGACCATCTGCAATTAATAGGTTGCCAGAATGACTGTATACGTATACTTCACATGCTCCGAGTTGGTGATTTTTCTTTATTTGGCAACAAGCAAAGCCAAATATTTCCAGCGAAACCCAAGAAAATACCACAAAACTGTAGGGACTGAATAGCCTTGCCGACCTCACCAAACCAATACAACCTGAAATTCATAAATACAAGGAAATAAAAGACCTTCCACGCACGGCAATAGGAAAAGATTTCTTAAAACAGAGTTAGTTGTGCCCCTGGGAAACCTTCGTACACTGTAGAACCTCCATCCTTGGGAGACTTTTACCAACAGGTGACATACACAGAGCTGTCCAACACGCTCCCCTGTCAGTCCAGCCACAGCCACAGGTGGCTGTGCCAGCGTTGGCTTGGCACGGCCTCCTCACTTATTCACCTGGGGAGTCTGGAATCACGTCCCCAGAGGAGCTACAGCCGAGGGGATCCCAGTGCTGCCTCCGCACAGCCTGGAAGGGCCTGGGGAGGAACCGTGCTGCTGACCTGCACCCTGAGACAGGCTGGACGTCCCTGAAGGAAGCGGGACCTTCCCTACTTGCGAACCATTGCACGACTGCCTTTCATTTAAAATAACAAAACCAGTGACCTACCAGTAACCTGTTCGGTCACCCTTACAGGTACAAACACACGCCAGCACAGCGCTGGTGCCAACACAGGCTATGCAGGTCAGCTTTAGGAGCACGGACAAGCATCTGAAAACGACTCTGGCGCTGGGCACCGCCGGCATCCTCAGAGAGCCAGAGCGCGGTGACAAACCCGGGCGGCCCCGGCCCCGCGGGGCGGCCACAGCCTCAAGTCCCCCCTTGCCGCGGCCGCCCCGCGCCACCCGCTCCCCAGCGCGGCCTTCCGGGCGCCGACATCGGCCCAGAGCCCCGGCCCGGCCCCCCTCGCCTCCCCTCCCCGGCGGCAGCTCCTCCCGCCGCCGCCGGGGAAGCCCCGGGCCTCCCTCCGCACCGCACGCCCCTCCCGCCCGGCGGCGCGGCGGGCAAGAGCCGCCGGTGCCCGCCCGCGGTGCCGCCCGGCGCTGGCCGTACCTGGGCGGAAGGCGGTCAGGGTCCTGCCGCGGGCTCGCAGGAACGCGTCCCCCGCCGCCGCCATCGCCCGGCCCCGCGCGGCCGCTGCCGGGAACCGCCGCCGCCGGGCCCCGGGCAGAGGGGGCGGCACCGCCTCCGCCGGGGGCGGCGCCTGGCGCGGGCGGGGAGGCCCCGCGGGGCCCGGTGGCGGCGGTGGCCGCGCTGAGGGCGGAGGGGGCAGCCCGAGTCGGGCGGGTGCGAGGGCAGGGAGCGGTGGGCAGGTGGCTCTGGAGCGAGCGGCTCCCATGGGACAGCCCGAGCGGCTCCTCTAGGACAGCCCCGGGGGCAGCGCGGCGGCTCCGGCACCGCCGTGTGAGGGGGGCGGCCGCGGTGGCTGCGGGTGGGACCTGCCCCAGAGATGCGCTGGCTTTTCAATGAGTAATAATAAAGTAATAGATCTGCGTCCTTTTCGGCTTGTTCCTAACCTGCGAACTGACGGAAACCGGAGTCATCTAAAAGCATTGGCAGCTTTCCTCTGGACCTTGATGGGTTGTTCTCCAGGTCTGGTTTCCTCAGTGTTTACTCGCTCTCACGAAGTTGGACATCAACAGCAACGTCTCCTTGAAAAGGAAAAACAAGTTGAATGGCAAAAGCGCAGGCACAGTGTCTCTGTGCCCACTCCGTGTCACTGCCCCCAGCCCGGGCGGGCCCTGCCTTTACCCGTGGCAGTGCTGGGCAGTGACCAGGGCCCACAAGGCTCCTGTTTTTCTCAGTACCAAGGTACACAGTCAGGTGATGACTGAAATACATGGGTGACCCCTTGCAAGGCAATGTTTTCTGAATCCTTTCTGAACTGCAGTCCCTTTTTGACCCAGCGATACAGGAATGATAACATGGTTGTGATTTCTCAGCTGAACAGCCGGGACCTGATTACTCTGCAGAGCTCTGAGTGCCTCTATTCATTGTGTGAAATCTGTCACTGACGTGCTAGATAAGGTTAATGTTGTCAACTAAAATGTGTTCCTATGGCTAGATTATTTTCCTCTCTGTAAAATGTGGTTATTATTATCCACAAATAAAACCAGCTTCAGTCCTGCTTGTAAACTGCTTGATGATCATTAGATGGAAAGTGCTAGAGGAAGTCTTTTTTATTAAGTAGTGTTTGTCAATTCCTCTCTTTATGAGGCAGCATGTGGTATATTAAGCAAATAAAAATTAAAGTGCATTTTTGAGTCTCAGGTGCAGCCCATCTAAATATCCTAACACCATCAGAGGTGATCACAATCTCATGGTGGAACTGCTCATGCTAATATAAGAGCAATTGGCTCAATCATGGAAAGAAATTTTTTACCTTTTCTGTTTCTTTTCCATTTTCTTCTCATCTGCTTAATGGGGCTGAGTAGCCATAAACCAGAATATGTGACTGCTGCGTGACTTCAGCTAAGCTCGGGATGAATTTTGCAAGTGAAATACCGTCAAGATCAGGCCAAGGAGTGTAGCAGGAGCACGAGTGTTTTGGCAGGACAGCACAGTGTGGTTCTGGAGTGCAGGGCCCTGAGGTTGTGATCAGCACACCTTGGTCTTATTTCACCTGGTTGTGTTGCTAAAGGCAACCATTTTTCCTGTCAGGTCATGCATGTCTGAAAGATTGAATCAGACCTGGCAGAGATGTGGATTCAAAGACCTTCTAGATTTATCTAAATCTCTGTAATTACACAGCCTTCTTTTTCCTAGGCGTGTGTAGGGGGCTCTCCTCCACGAAATTCTGTTGTCAGTACTGTACTCGATCTCTTTGCAGGACGGGTCATGGATGAGCCTTGGGGTGCTCAGCTCTTTGTGGGTGATGGTGAAGGTGAGTAGACAGCCTGCCTATGTAGCCTCCTCTTCAGATGGAATCCTCTGATATTATATCAGTGTTGAGTATTGTCTGCTGTAATGAGGATACCACAAGGCATTTCCATTTTGTAATTTGAAACACATTTTCTTCTGATTTTGCAGCCTGAGTGCAGAAGTGTTTTCATCTGCAGAAATAAAGGGACATTTGCATATAAACATGAGAACTGAGGATGAGGACTGCGTGTGCAGGAGGGGGATTTCAGCTCTCTCCTGCTTCCTTTACTCTGCCAAATTTGAAGTATGCATTTTTGAAGCCAAGATCATGGACCAAATACTATACAGCTAAACTTATTTTACTATGACTAAATCGTTTAAAGTTACTACTGATCTATATTAGTTTAATATAGACTTTCATGGACTTATTCCAGATGAGGCCTAGATAAAGCAGCAGAATTTTGTCTTAGGACTTGATTTGTTATACAAAGTGTCATGAATATAATGGCACTGAATAAATAATTTACAGTAGCATGTGCCTGGTCTTATTTATAGAGTATAAATTGAGAATAATTTATATTAACTAACATAAAGTTAGTTTGAGCATACAGAGGAGAATACATCATTCTGGAAGGCCATGCAGTACATTGAAAATAAGAGATAAAAAGTGGGAAATAGAGGCATTGAAAAGGAAATGCTTATATAAGATTTAGCTTTAATAAGGCCTGTGATTAGAATAGTGCAGATCTGTGGATTCCAGATCTTTTAAGACTTTCTCTAGTATGGATTAGGTCATGCTTGGAAGTTCTGAAAAATCCAGTAACAGACATGCTACTTTATTTCTCACTGCAGTTTAAAGGAAGCTTGTATGCACTTTGAGAGACGTAGATAAAGAACCAATAAAACTAAGTATTAATAAGACATGAAAATTATGCAAAAATTTACTATCTCTGTTGAGCAAATCATATAAACAGGTGTGGTGGTGCCTCCCCCTCTACCCCCAGTGGGGAGCAAAATAGTCAAAAGCAGTGGCTGAAAGAGGGAATCTTTTTTTCTATTGTCAGCAAATGACAAGATGACAACAAATTACAAAATGGGAAGAGTACAAGAGGTGAAAAGGACATAACAAGGTTGGTCTAGACATTAGAATTAAAATTACAAAGCACAGCCAGATATGCAGATTTGAAAGCAAACTATTTTAATCTTATCCATACAACAGAATGACTATCTGCCATCTGGAATTCAGGGAGTCCAATGAAGACCAGAGGTGTAAACAACACACACAGTGTTAACATCTGTTTTCAGTGTGTGCTGATATATATGAGTCCTTGAGGGATAAGTTAGAGAAAATAATGGAAATTGATAAAACCTGGTGATATAAAAAGGATCACACATAACTGTATTTGTTTAGAAAGAGTATGGACTTACACACACTGAAAATAAATAATGCATACAATGGATTTTCTGTTTTCTATGAATCTCATTTTCCGGCTCCCATAAATCCTTGAATAGGACAGCATTCCCAGCAGATGTAACATTTTGGAAGGTTTGGCATATGATACAGCTCCTATTCTTCTCCCAGGAACAGCTAATGGATACAAATCAGTAAGTTCTGAAAACTTAGAGTAGTATCTCATCTATCTCCCACTCTAGCTCCTGTTCCATTGCTGAGAGTAAGACTCCAGGATGACTATGCCATTACAAATACATTTGGCAATCTGAGCCTAAAACATTACAGAATATGATAAAACTTAAGGTCTGCTTCTTCGATGTTCAATACAAACAAAAAATGAATTACTACACTAAAAATGAATTACTACACTAAAGAGTGCTATCCATGTTAAAAAAAGGTTCTGTTAATATTTGGCCTTGATACCATTTTCAAAGGACCCACAAAACAATATAAAAAACCATTAAAAGTGTTTTGTGCAAACCAGCTTAAAAAGATTGGTTGACCAGGACCAATATTTTGTTGCTAGGAAGGGAACAATGATGACATTGATTATTTCCACAGTAAAGAGTCTACAATGTAATTGATTTCTATCTGACTCATTTAGTGTGGGCAGGCTCCATTTGTTCAAGAAACCTGTAATATATTCCTTGAATCACTGTAACTATGAGAGATATAAAAGTTGATGTAATGAGTTAAACACACTATTTAACTCAATTTGTTTTGCACACTGAATTCCACTTTCTGACACAGATACACGTTCTATCTAGAGCTACTGGTCCTCTTTCTAAGATGTTTTGTTCATTTTGTGTGCTGCCAAATATTCAAGAGTTCTACTTTATTCAGGGTGCCTCTGATTTTAGATTTCCCTGTCCTGAGATTTCATTTTCAGGTACACTGAGTACTTGCACCTTTCACTGAGTAATTGAGACCTGGGCTGCCAGCAAATTAGAAAGTCATGACCAGTAAAGACTCCAGTGAATGAGAGAGCTAGACTAGAAGGAATTATTTGATCTAGTGCTTATTTTTGAAGCATTAAGTGTCTACTCCTGAAGAGCCATGGATGTTCGGGTCATGAGTTTGTACTGAAACTTCTAGACAGAAAAAATGTGTAGGAGTCCAGGAGGGCTAGAGCTAAGTGAAAAAACCCAAAGCTTTAATTGAAGTACCCATTTCCAAAGTTATGCAGAAAATTTGTCATTGACTGTCACCTCATCCTGAACTATCTCAAAACTTTGTGACTTAAATGTTCTCCAGAATTAATCCTGTCAGAATTGGACAGCATTTGCCTTCTATCTAAAGTTCATGATTCATGCTGTTTATCAAGATCTGTCCAGTCAAAAATGGAAGGGAATTAGGCATATAAATAAATATTTAGTCTATATACACACATATGTATCTGGGTGTTTTTAGAGTAGTGCAGGTTTCAAGTATATACTATTTGACTTGGTCTAAGAAGAAAATCCAGATTTAAGAGCTTTTATATCACATCTTGATCTCAAATTTGGACTTGTTGGACTTTTCTTATTTTAAACAAACAGATTTTCCACTAATGTACAAACAAAAGCAGAAATCTGGCAGAAGAAGCAGTATTTAGTTTATGCATCTGTATGCATGACTCTCAGATTCCTTTCTCCTTCTTTGCTGATAAGTGACATTTTATTAGAAAAAAATAAAACCCCAGATGATCATTAAAAACAGTTGCTATTTTTGCAAAAAAAAAAAATCAAAGAAGCAGCTATCCTTCAAGTATTAAAATTCAATAAACAGTCAGAGGACTTAGATTTTTTTCAACTAGGAGTACAAAAAGGACATTCTTGCTTTACTGTTACGTTGTTTAACCCAAAATGCATTGCAAATGTACTGGATGAATCTCTTTGTTTCCTTGCTCAAAGCAGAAATTTATTTTTCAGACTGAAAAACTAATTTTTAAGTTACAGGTGACATGCAAGAGGTTTGGGTGTTTTGAAAAAACTGATACTTCCTCTTTCTTCCTTTATTTTCTTTTTTCTTTCTTTCCTTCTTCTATAGAGATTTCATCCTCTGTCAGAAAAGGGGAATTTTGTTTTGGTTCACCGAAATTTTAACCAAATATATTTTTGAGAAGCACAGGTACATCACCATCTGACAAGACATAACAAACTGGGTAGAAAGAAACAAGGACATCAGATTACTCTGAGGAAAAAAATTACTGATTACAAAAAATCTGTGAAAGAGAAACCACTGTCATACTACTTTGCAAAACTGTAGCTTCTGCTACAGAGTGAGGTTTGACACCACCAAAATGTCCTCTGTGTAAGTGGAAAAGGCACATCAATCAGGCAAATAAATCCTCCTCTTAATTGGCCTTCGTGGGTTCCAGACTGGCACTACTCTCTGCTCAAATCATTCTCTAAAGCAGCAAAGATTCTCTCAACTGCTGATGCAATCTCTTGGTAAGGCTGTGTTTTATGTCCCCTAAACTCTTCACAGAACTCTCATGCACATTAGTATTCACTCATATTGTGTGCCAGGTTTTGCATGTGAAATAGATCTTTAAACTGACTTTACCATCTGTGATGTCACTAATATAGCAGTCACTGAACTTCCTGAGATAGGATGACTATGAAGGATGCATCTATTTTGCCACAGTTTTCTATAAAACAAAATGTTTTTCAGTAATTAAAGCTGGAGATGAACAAAGAAGGTACTCCAGGAAAAGCACAGATTAATTTAAGCATAAATGACCCATTTAAGGGTTTTTTTTTTGTTCAAATAATGACTGAAGAAAATGAGTTCAGAGACTGATGAAGGATGCTGAATAGGTAATTATCGCTATTACAAACCTCTTAGTTTAATTTGTAGGAAATGTGATTTGAAAATTAAATAGTACTTGATTTTTTTTAGGTTTCAGTGTGGACTGTCTTTCAGCTGTGTATAGCACTTTTGTTTTTTCAGAATTTCAAGGACCTTTCCTTTCTCATTAATGATTGTATGAGATAACCAGAAGAATCCATTTTTCAACAGTATTATCTCAGCAATAAATTACATTTTCCACTTCTCTCAGGTTCCTGGTCTAGAGATCTGTAGGTGTTTTAAAGGCCTTGGGTAAAAAGAGATAAAGAAAAATCTGAACACAGGTAGAGGCACACAGAGGCTGATTTATGAGTCAAGACATAACATGCACCACAAAGCTTCTACTTTTAAAATTAATAATAGATGAGGACAAGACTGCATGCCCTACAAGGCAAATGTAATCCACCTGTTTTGTACTAGCCCTTCACTTCTGTCCTCCTTCATCGTGTTTGCAATGATTTTTTCAGATTCCTTCCAGTTGTACTTATTCATAACAAGTAAGGCAGTGACAGCAAACACTGTCTGTATTCCCAGAGTGGTGTTCTTTCACATTTTTAATGCTCCAGTATTTTTCAAACCTCTGTTACAAATGTAACAGAGTCCAATGTCCAACCATATAAAAGCAGGCTAATTGACAATAGAAAAGTGGCTTTCCTGCTCTTTGATTATTTTTTCTGGTTTAAAAACAATGGAGAAGTAAAATTTTATTTATGGAAATATTGCTTGGTCTTATTGATACATTCCTACATTTGCTGAAGGGTAATCACAATAAAGATACGTCCCCTGTACAGCAGGCAAAATATAAAAATTAACTAAAGTGCCTCTTCTCCAGATGACTTGGAACCATTAAAGCTCATTTTGATGTTTGCCAGTTGGTTGCAGGCATAGGAGCAGAGGATGTGTAGAAGCTGTGTGCTGTGTGCAACAGGAGGCTAACAGGGCTATCAGTGCTTCACAGATTTACTCTGCAGCAAATTTACCCTGTGTCCTTGCAAAATAAACCACAGCATCCATTTCTGCTTGAGACATGCAGGCTTTAAAATCAGACAAAACTTACACCTTACTTAGGAAGCCTGGTCAGGCTCATTTAATAACATGGTGGAGACATTGTTGTTCCAGAGTGGCTCTGGGAGTGGGGAAAATTACACAGTGTAATCCAGAGAAGCAGAGAGACTGAAGGCCATTTGTCTGTAGGGATGCCCTGGACACACAGACATGTAACAAACCGTGTTAAACCATGACATCCTGGCAACACCCATTTGACAACAGACAGTCTGGCTACAAACTCGTGGTCTTGAATTTATGCAGTGCCATGGTCTTACTTTATAGACCATGGCACTGGAATAAGTGATAAGACAGAAACAGCATAAAAGTAGTGAGGCAAGATTAACATTTTTGTTGAACATGGTGGGATGGATTCATCAACCAAAACAACTTTTTTGAATAATTGACTGTGCTGAATTTTTCATTATAAAAAAAAAAAGCACAACATTCATATGGTGCAATTACTGCAGTGTGAAACATGTTTGAACTAGAACAAGATAACTTTGTCATTGGGTAGGTAAATTCCTAGTGTCAGGAAATGTTCTCCTCCCCAGGTTCTAGGAATTATGTGCCTAACATTCTCTTGCAGCACACAGTACAAGCTACTATTAATAATATATCTATAGCTGAACATAAGGTATGGAGGGAGTATTTAAAATGTTTAATTATTCAAATGAAGGAATTAATTGACTGTGCCATTTTGCAGTTCCACAATATTTCTAAACATTAGAAGAGCTCAGCGTGCTAAGAAGAATATAATAAGTGCCTGGGAGGAAATAAAAACTAAAATAACTAGAAACTGAATACTTTCTTAATAACTGAAGCTGTGGCTTACACACTGTATATGCTGTCATTTGGAGTTATATACATAAATCAAAACCACGATACATTCCTAGGTATTTGGGCTTCTGAATGGAAAGAAATTAGATAAGAAAAATATGAGCTAATCATTCCTAGTAGAGTGTGGTGTTTGCATATTAACAACCTAGCCAAGGCTCTCACAGGGATGGCAATGTTGCCAATTGGTGTTGGTATTTACCATGTGATAGCAAGAACATATAAATTTACTTTTACTGTATTTTAATGTTAGTATTAGCATACACAAAATCAGAGTAAGATGGGTGGTTATATATGCATCTCCTCCCTACAAATCCTTTTTATTTAGTATCTTGGCATGAATGGAAGTAATTTTTTCAGGGAAAAGGTACATCCCATCAATAACTGCAATACAAGGCTTTGGTGTTTAGGCTTAGACTTTCAAGGGGTGTCTCCTTACTCCCATTTCACGATGAGTTCCATAACTCAAAACCCTTTCAGAGTGACCTTTTGAGTGGCAGATGCCATAAGAATTATATTGTATTCCAGTGAAAACCTTGAAGAAAGGCCTTGAATGTTAACAACTAATCACTGACTGGAGAGCCAGTGGAGTACATCGAGTGTTGTAGTACTCATACTTCTCCCCCTTCAGTTTTGAAGAGCAAAGTGAAGTCCAAATGATTCACATTAAGATTTCTGAGACAACTGTAAGCAAGATGATATTGTGCTCACCAAAGAACCTCTCCTTTCTCTTTCTCTCCTTCCTTATATCAGTCTGGAGAAGCTTATTCCTCTCTCATTGTTTCTGTTAAGTAAACAAAACAAAACAAAAATAAATAAATAATAATAATTAAAAAAAACAAACAAAAAACCTCACCCCAAAGCAAACCAAAACCCACCAGAAAGCAACTGTGAAAAGAAATCCGGGACAAGTTCTTCTTATGCTGAGAAGCTCTAATTTGGTTCTGGTTAAATTTGGTTAATCAGGTTTCTGCAACTCAAGCAAATAAAGAGTGAAATTCATCCTGGCTGAAAGGAGGCCTGGCCTCGTTTAGATCCATTAGAATTTCATCTAATACTCTCCCAGTAATTACTATTTCGTCCAGCTTTTGAAGTGCAGCTGTTTTGGAAGTATCCAGGTATATAAACAGAATATTTCAGTAGCTGAAACACATTCAAAATTAATTTCTCAGTGGAAACACTGAATAAGAGGTTTATAAGCTGTGGGGACTGGTGTCTGCTTTCCCCACAACAACAGTTCTTCCACCTCCTCTTGAGAATCCCTGGTTCTATTTGTGCAGGTGAAAGATCAGCACCTTGTCAATACCAAGGACACAAAGTAGTGTAAAATGCAATGACATTCTTGGGCAATGCAACTGGGGAGAATCTGTACATTCAAAATAGCAATGCTTACTATTTGAAACTTAGTAAATATCTCGAGAAAGATTTTGTGAATCAATGAGATTGCTATTAGTTTTCACACCTTTCCTGTGAGAAAAGAGAATTGCAATATTTCTGGGTTCTTACATAACCTAGTCTAGCAAGTATTTATCTCATCGTATAGATAAAAAAACCCCAAACCCCTCATCCTTAAATAAATCCTATATAAATAGAAAAAGTGCAAGTTAGAAGTTAACTTTGAGGGCTTTCTGCTTGATCTTCTGAATAATAAATCTCACCTGACCAAATATAATAATACCATTCTGGGTAAAACTTGTCTATGATGACTGAGCAGACAGATAAATAAAATATTTTTTTCCCAAGAAGGAGAACTCACATTTATTTATCAGCTAGGGTTTAGGGGAGGGTTTTTTCAAGAGAATAATAGGCTGTATGAGTGTCATTTCTGAAAAAATTCGTGCACCTCTTGTACAGTTTAGACTAAATCAAGGTAAAGTAAATCAAAGTAAAGAGAGCATTTTGTGGTTTCTGCAAGTAAATTTGTAAAGACCAACAAGACTCAACAGATTTTTAGGACAAAATCATAAACTTGTTGTGGTGAACACCATGATGTGTGGGGGAGGAGGGAGAAGTGCCAGCTGGATCCATCATCTATCTTGGCATTTATACTGTGTTCATCACCATGGTATCAAAACACCTTTACAAGCTCTAAGTGTAATTACATAAAGGATCTCTAGTTTCTCCTCGTGTCCTAGGAGGGATGGCTTTGTTGTTGTTATCATCGTTGTTATTATTATTATTATTAAATAGGTGGGGGAAAATAAAGGATTTTACATTCTATTTGTAAGGAGGTGAATTTGTAATTGTTTCAATATCATCAGGGAATCAACTTCCCACCTGTATGTGAGTTGCCAAGAAAATTATATCTGTCCATGGTATAGAGATGACTCTTCCCTTGTCCCAGAGCATTCCAGCTGTAGTGAAGGGTCATGAAGTCAGTGAGAAATAGCCCTCACCCTCTTCACTGTCAGGGCACAGAGAAGTTGCTCAGGATGGATGTGGGCAGGAAGGTACAAACAAGGCTTGTTGGATACGCTGCTGATTTTTATTGTTTCCCCAGCAGTGTGGGCAGATTCCCCCAGCTCTGCCACAGCTATCCCTATCCCTATCCCTATCCCTATCCCTATCCCTATCCCTATCCCTATCCCTATCCCTATCCCTATCCCTATCCCTATCTCCCTATCCCTATCCCTATCTCTTTATCCCTATCCCTATCTCCCTATCCCTATCCCATCCCTAACCCTATCCCATCCCTATCCCTATCCCAGTGCCAGCAGAACATGCCTCCTTTGGGCTTCCAGAGACTGATGCACTGGATGACCAGAGAGCTTGGTAAATACATTTTCAGCAACATGCAGCTGTCTGCACAGGACCCTAAAGGTGCATAGTATGTGAAAACATTAATTCCTTAAATATTTCTACATTCTCTAATATAATAAACATCAGAATGTGGCCTTTGTTGTTTTTGTCTTGACCTTTTCCTTTATGGTTTTTCTTTTCTTTTCTGTATCCTTTAATGTTAGATTTTGGGTTTGCTTTCATTAGGAATAACACTAGCATTATAAAATGACCCCATTGAAACAAATGGAATCTTATGTCCTATACAGAACATCTCAATGAGAATAAACTTATAAAATCTTGTTCCTTAGAGTGGACTCTTCACTCCATAGATTTCAATGGTAATATTCCTGTTAACACTAATGAGTCAAGACTTTGTCCTTTGCATACAGCTGTCAACAAGCAACTAATGAGAGCCAACAGACCTAACACTAAAAAAATCCTTTGCAATGAGATGAAAAGGTTAAAAACTGGCCCCAGGTTGAGGCTTTACATGGAGGATCTATTTCTGATCTTGCTGTGCAAGTGTTTTAGTGTTTTGGGTTTTTTGGCTTGAGCTAAACATTATGACCGAAACAAGTGAGATAACTGGTATTAGAGTTATCTGTTCTTTTTCACTTATGGCCACTGTATGTGTTGAAATACTTGCACTGTTTGTGTAGGAAAGTGATCCTATTGTTCAGCCATCTAAATTGTCTGTTTGGTCATCATATTGTCAGGGCTCACTTCAACTGTTCTAGTTTGCATAGAAATTATATGCAATTTCCTTTAAATTTTCTTATTTTTTCTTTTTAAAGAAGATCAATCACTATATTCACAGGGAGAAATTGTTAAACTGGAAAATCCTATTTAAGAGTTCAAGGTGTATAGAAATTACAAAATTGACTTTAAAGAGGCCAGCTTTCTGTCAGGTGTGTGGGAGTGAGTGACAGACTAATTCCCACACACCCAAGAAAATATTGAATTGTCCTTTTATCAAGTATTCTGTTACAACCAGCCCTATATATGTGTATATATATAAAAGTAAGTATATATAAAAATAGGTATGTGTATGTAAATATATAAGTAAATATAAATATAGAAGTATACATGTATAATAAATATAACTTTTATATATATATATACAATTTCCATATTACACAGAAGTATTCCTTTTGCAGCTTCTTTACATTTTACTCCAAAGTAACTTGGCTATTTAAATTACAGATTAAATAATCCATTATGAAAACTGTACTTTCTGATGACAATGTTTTTTTGGATCAAGAAATGTGTTTTACCTTATTGTACTCTGTAATAATCTCCTATATCTGTGTTAGGGAGCGGATATCCTAAATATGTTATTAGCATTAGATTATATTTAGCAGATTAGATATAATCTGCTGGTTTAAGTAAACACTGCAACAAAAAGATACCACTGGAATCTGCTGTCAGCATCTTTTTGCACCACTTCTTAAGACTCCCTAATGTGCATTTCACATTACAGTTAAAATCCTTTTATTTGTCCTATTATTTACCCAGCTGTGGGATCACTGCACTTTCACAATAATAAAAAACCTCAGGGCACATATATGTTATAAAACCACAAAAAAAATATAAAAAATATGCTATTACACATTATTTACTCCAAGCATTAACTTTTCACTTTAGTATTGACTTGATACAAAGAGCAGGGAAACTAGATTGATGCCTTTTCATTCAGAGGGTATTACAGAATAGCTAGAGAGATGTTCTAGATAGATATTCCAATTCTGTAGGTATAAAAGAGTTGCACTGTGCTGAGAAATATCAGTGATGAATGCTGTTATCATAATCAGAATGCTCTCTAGAAAGAAAACATAAGGAATCATAAGGAATGGCAGTTACTCTTCCACCTTGGAATCTTCATGGGTTTTTAACCATCTGTCAGGATACCTGGTTGATAGACGGTTTCTTCTCACTGGCTCTCATGCTGAAGGACAGAGAAGCAAATCCCTCTGGAGCCAGCTTAGTACTGCTCTTTACATTTGGCTGTCAAGTGGAGTCAGGAAGGGACAGTCGCTGCCATCTGCCTAAAAGCGTGGTCTGGGACCTGTACTGGTATTTGTGCACATCAACAGTTTTCCAACATATGTGCCTAAATTTAGTTTCTGAATTCATTATTGGGCTTTCAAATATGTGACCTGGTTTCCAGAAGTACTGACCACTCAGACATCTGGTGATTTCATGTAAGCTGTGATTATTCAGCATCTCTTGAGCAAAATCACTCAGTGCAGTTTCCATTTTAAATCAGTGTAAAGACAGTTGTTGAATTCAATACACAGTGAGTTGGTCTGTGGATGTTTAACCTTTGGCAACCACATTTGACACTCTTGTCCAGGCATTGTAATAACATAAGTGAATCTGATAGCCTCCTGAAAACTGGTGACAGCATCACCTGACAGTGATAGCAGTGTCACAGAATTAAAGAGGAATCACAGAACTCAGACTGTTATTACTTTGTACCTCTTATTTAATCTGTCTTGTGACTTACCATTTTAAAATCCTGAGCATCTTCTAACAGTTAGCATCCTTTAAAAATGGAACTGTCAGAGAAATTTTCTTATTCATAAATCTGAAAGTTCCTACATCTATATATTAGTACTATATGTAAGACTAAAAATAAATCAAGCTTTGGATGGGCATGTTGTGACAATGATGCAGAGAGACATCATTAAAGCTTATTATCAGGGAAGCACACTAAAAAGGTCTAATTTTCAGTAAGAACTTTTGATTTTGGTTGCTTGACAGTACATTTTGGAAGACATGCAAAATATATGGTGGCTAAAATATTTTGTTAGTTAAGTAGTACAGCAACTTTACATTTATGTGAAGAGCAAATTCTTCCCTTCTGAGGTTTACAGCTCACTTCTATAGCCCTTGAGGGTTATTAGTGCTAAAACTGGCAGACTTTAACTGACTCATTAATTTGACTTCTTGTTCTCTCTTCCATCCAAGGATGTTCCAGGCCTGAGGAATGCACATTCTAGACTAAACTTGTTTACCTCTTTATCTCAGTGACTGAGCAGTTTTAGAAGAGGTATTGGTTAGATGAGCTCCTCAGTTGTTCTAACATATGCCAGAGTCAGACAGCAGAGGATCAGAAAATTTTCTCTGCTCTGTGTCCTCTTCTGTGTCTGAGCACAGCTTCTCTATGCTCAGATACAATATACAGCCTATTATACTCCCTTTAACCTTGACAATTTTTAATGCTATTTTAGGCCTGCTTAGAAAGACTTTCTTTCTGCTTTGAAAAGCTGAACTCATGGGAACAAAGGTGGTTTGGTTTTCAGTTGGAAGGATACAAAAGCACTTCCAATTTTTTTGATCCTTTATAGCCTTTTTTTCTTTCTTTTTTTGTTAACAAGACAAAGATTTTGTTGGCATGACTTTGGAATGAGCTGCAGAGCCTTCTCTGTCAGCTGCAGTAATCCTCAGACACCTGGCCAATCACTCCAGATCTAAATTCCATGACAGTCTAATTTATAACAAGCAGAAACGTACTTTGTTCACAGGTACTTGCAATACTGTTACCATTCAAAAGTACCATCAGTTTTGCCAAAGAGAGGACCTGACTGGCAGCTCTCCTTGTTCCGAATCAAAGCAAGAGCTGTGCAACAGGTGAACCCGAGGGCACAACTCATTTTTCAGCTGTACTGCTGGAAGCTGCTTTAGACAGGTTGGCCCTTTTTTCCACTGCTGTATACTGAAGACATTTGCAGTATACATGTATTTCCCCTTGTATATTTGCAAGTACTCCATTTACCTTCTAAATTTATCTGAATTTTTCTGAAATTCCTTTGAATTAAACTGAAGCTAAAAAGAACTCTCAGGATTTCATGAAGTCCACTCCAAATCTGGATGCTGTCACTGCCTGCCTCAAACTCAATTGTAATTACTACAGTTTTGGTTTCACAAGAAGACTGAAGAGAAAAATATTAGGTTATTAAGGTAATTTCTACATTATAGAATTGCAATAAATTATATTGCTCCTCAGTGAGCCATAAAAAAGAAGTCTCTCATGGTTTTTTATTCATGCAGTACCTCCTGGCTCATTAAGATCTCTTGATGGTGATCCCTTTGCTACATGCAATGTATATTTTTTCAGACTTGATGACAATAACTAAAAATGCTCAATGTCTGTGAGATGTTCCTGTTAAAGTTTCTGTGCATTAATAATTATATACGATCAAGTTCCTTCTGTCCTAGCCTGAATGTGCATCTTTTTTAAAGAAAAGGGAAAGGTTAGTTTAAAAGACGTGTGCTCAGCAATTATGAGAGGAGAAGTATATTTAGTGTCAACACAGTGCAGGTTGGGATTTCACACGTTGCTGCTCTGATATGATATTAATGACTGCAGTTACTGGTTAAAGGAGCAAAGCCTTATGAAGTGTTCTCTGTAACTAAAAGAAAGGTCTAAAACAAAATGCATTTTGACCATTCAGCAAGACTAATACCAGTGGGAGAGAATACCCCTCACTGAGCAATGTCAGAACGTGGGAGAAGCAAATGGGGCTGTCTGGTGCATGCTAATTCAAGAATGTAGAGTTGTCCAAAGCAAACTTCTGTATTGTGTCATTCAGGACTGTTTACAATATTTGTAAATCATGGGACTGTATTTATAAACGTAAAGTTGTTTGTAGCCTCCTTGTTAAAACACATTTTGCTTCTTTAACTCATGTTTGCTAAGATACCTTTTATTCTTGAACAGTGGACACCTTCTAATGTTTACCTGTGCTTTTACAGACTAGTGATTGCAGCCCTGCTGCCAGTCGGTCTGCTGAGGTAGAATCATCACCTCTTTTGTTTTCCACTGGTAATACATTTTGTGTCTATATATCCAGACATGCCACTTCAGTAGGAAAACACTACCAAGGAAGCAGACATTGACTGCTTCATTCCAGTTTCCACATGACATTTCTTATCACAAAATACCTTTCACATCAATACTGTCTGAGATCAGGCCTGTCTGGCTGCTTTTTTTGACAGATTCTCACAGCTCTGGAATGTCTGTTAATAATAATGATTGAGCTATATGGCATTTCTTGGGAATTAATGATTGGCTAGAAAGCTCCATTGAATCAGTGCTCAGCAAAGGACTACTTTCTCTAGCAGGTAGTCAGTCCCAGAGAAATACTCAAAGGTTATCAACATTGTTATTATTAAGAAAAATAAATACAGAATTAAAATTAAATATAGAATTTGGAACATAATAATTGCAATTGCTCTGTATATTCTAATTGTTCTATACTCTTCAGATTTGTCGTCACCTCGATGTTCAGGTTAACTCATTAGCTTTCTCTCCTAATTTCACTCCTTTTCAAACTCTCTTACTTACATAAAAACACGCCTGCAAGAATCAGTTCTAAGACTATGTACAATTCCAGACAGAATTCAATATATAGAGTATGAGTCTATATGCATTTATATAACTGCCATGTGACATGAGTACACATTGCTACAGAATTTGCCAGAAAAAAGTGCTTGTTTTCTATCTTAAAGTTGAACAACAAGCATTGCCATTGATTCATATTGTCTTGGTGAAAACAAGTCAAAGAAATTAGAGGAAAAAGATAATAAGAATTTTGTATAAGGTTGGTGCCTAAAAGAATTTCACTTAATTAAATGGATGTGCACTTGAGTAAAGACAACTCTGCAGGTTCTAGTTGAAACATTCACCCTCTCAGTTGTTTCAGAGGCAAAATACATTCCTTATGGGATAAATCTGTAGAAAAGTAGGTAATTATTACTTACCTTAAAGCAATGTCAAAGGGAGAGGTCTTGAAATTCTTGAAGTCTTGGAAGTGATGATGATGGTGCTAAACTGGGAAATCTTTCATGTTTCTCAACCTGTTGGACACAACTAAAATAAATGAGACATTTATTGACTGACTTAATGGAGAAAAACTTTATAACATCACGCAATAACCCAAGATATGTCTCAGTACTGTGTGTAATACACATTTCTCTCAACTAGTTTTCTTGTTTCCATTATTATAATTAATGGGTTTATGTTTTGATCAAGCAGGTGTTCTTACAACTACATGCTATGAAGCCATTAAAACACAAAACTGCAGATCTGGTAAAAAGGGTTTGTGCCCCAGCCTAGAACAACTCCAGTTCATTATTAGAATTTTAAGACATGGTACAGCTAAAAATAACTTCACTGATAATACAACTAGCAGGCTCAGAGAGCTCAACAACTAAAGTAACATATTATTAGGGATAGCATGATTTTTGGGTTCCACAGGTCTGATCCAAAGCCTCTTGGTGCCATAGGAAATATTTTTTTCCAAGGAGCTTTAATCATCCTCATGTTTTTCCCAAGCACATGTCACTTAGGGTCGAATTCTGATCTCATGGACCTGAATCCCAGAGATGTTAGGTTCTAGCCTAAATCCTTTGGGCTTCTTTTTTATATGGGGATTCTTAAGGAAAGCCCCAGGAACTTAGCGAAACAAGAAACTTGTACCATATTTAGTCAGGATTAATCACCCATAAAATAAATCGGGTTTTGATGTTATTATTTCCACACATGTATAGTACTAATCATGCAAAATATTTAAGCAGCTTTTTAGCCATCAAATCAACAGGGGAACTTGCATAATCTTAAGCGCCTGACAGGACTGGACCTGAAATGTCTCTAGATGCAATAATAAGTATGGAAAAGATTCATTTTTTGCAGTATTTTCAGCACTAACCGCATCACAAAGTGTTAAATAATAAATAATAGCAGAGAGAAGTATACACGAGGGAGGAATGATATGATTTCAGAGGAGACTTGAAAGGGGATGTTGATGAGGTGGAGGTTTTAAGAATTAAATATTAAAAGCCAAAAAGGCTGGTTTTGGCTGGGGCTGATTGTTTTTCTCTGCTAAGAAATAAAGGGGCTTTCTAACCTACCTCCTGGACAAAGATGCAAGGCTTACTGTCAAACTGTTCAGTGGAATCATCACTGTACTTAGAGTCTATTTTTAAGAGAAGGCAAAGGATCGCAATTAGCTAACTACAGCCCTCTCCGATTCCAAACGTCTGCTTTGTCCTCTGCCTCACCTTTCTGTTTATTTACCGCCTAACAACTCCACACGGACTTGGCCGAAGTTCCTGAAGAGCGCCAGCGCTACAGTGGGAGAGGGAGGGCGGGCTGGCACTGCAGAGCCCCAGCACACCAGCCCCTTCCCCAGGGACCACAGCAGCCCGCAAGGCCGCAGCAAGGCAGCCACAGACATGCCCCGAGGAGAAGGGAAGCTGCTTCCAGCACCAGCCCACACTGTTAAATCACGCCATAAGGGGCTTATTTCCTACATTTGGTGGCAGCATAGTATTCAGGATAATATTATTGCTACTTGCACAGGTTACTGCCAAACCAAAAGGCAGAGATGACAGAGTTAAATAACACTGATGGAGAGTGAATCACTAAAAAGTCTTTCCCAGAGTCAGTTCTCTGTTTGGGGGAAGTTATTCCAATTCCGTGTCTCGCAAACAACCCGCAGCTTCGCTGTGTCCTCCGGAGCCAGCCGACTGACATTATAGAGAGATTTTTAAATAAATGATGTGCAGGGGCAGCTCATGTTTAGCAGACAAAGCCCCGCGCGGCTGCAGGGAGTGCGAGCACCGCCGTACCTGTGCTGGGCGCGCCGGGGCGAGGGCAGCGCCCGCTCCCGCCCGGGCGTAGCGGAGGTGCGGCCCCATGGACGCCGCTCCGCCCGCAGCACCTGCCTTTGCCTCGCAGGTGAGTGGATCTCCGGGGACCGCTCGGAGAGGAGTTACCGGGGGAAGGAGCGCTCTACTCATGGGGAGAGGGACGCGCCACTCTCCTCCCGCGGAGCTGCCCCGAGCTCGCCCGAGGAGCCCACCCCGCCCTGCCCGGGCTGCCCTGACCCCCCGAGCGCGGGGCGGGAGGAGGGACGGGACGAGGAGGCGCTCCCGCGCTGTGGGAGACGCACCTGTGGGGAGCGGGAAGTGTCTTATGTAAGGGATGGCGGGGAGCGGGGCCGAGGCGGGGGTCGGCTCTGCGGCGGGGGGAAAGCCCCACAGCGGGGCTGGGAGAGAGGGAGGGAAGGAAGGAAGGAGGGAGAGGAGCCCGGCGGGAGGACGGGCGGGCGCGCAGCGGGCTGGGCTCGCCGGGCTGCACCGCGCTCTCCCTCACGGCGCATCTCCCTTTCCTTCCCGCCGGCTGGATGCCGCGGCGAGCCCGTCCAGCCCCCCGCGCCCTGCCCCGGCAGCCCGGCCCCGGGCGGGGCTCGGCGGCTCTCTGAGGGAGTTGTGCGAGGGACCGCGCCGGGCTGCGCGGGGGAGCGGGCGGTGGGTGCTCCAGGCAGCGCGGGGAGGCTCCTCGCTCGCCCTCTCGCCATCTCCCCGCCCCTGCAGCGCCCTCGCCTCACCCCTCCCGCTGGCGGCCCCTCCACGCCCCTCTCGCCAGCCCGGCGCGGTGCCCCGCACGCCGCCGCCACCTCCACCCCTCGGTCCTCCTCCTCCTCCTCCTCCTCCTTCTCCTCCTCCTCCCGCGCTCCCTCTCACGCGCGCTCCGCTCCACAAGTGCCGCGCGGTCGCTCCCCGGGAGCGCAGCGGGAACGGGCTGCGGACCCTGCGCGGGGGCGGCGGACCCTGCCCGGCCCGTCCGGGGCTGTCCGTGGTGCTGGAGGCGAGCGCGGGCTGAGCGGCCGCCCGGCCCCTGACGGAGCCCCTTTATGTTCAGCTCCTGGCGCAGCGCAGCATCCAGCAGCTCGAGCGGCGGCGGCGGCGGCAGCAGCATCGCTGAGCCGGGGCTGGGAGGCAGAATGGAAGGCTTTATTCGGCTGCTCTTCGGCTACTTGGTGGCGGACCTTCTCACGCTGGTGTGTCGGGCTCAGGAGAAAGCTGGCCAGCAGCTGGGGAGCTTTGTGGTGCTCTCGGGAGGAAACCACTCCAGCCTCGGGGAACAGCTGGACCCCTCCGAGCCACCTCCCACCCCAGACTTCTGCAGGGGCTACTTTGACGTGATGGGGCAGTGGGACCCCCCCTTTAACTGCAGCTCGGGGGAGTTCATCTTCTGCTGTGGCACTTGTGGCTTCAGGTTTTGCTGCAAGTTCAAGAAGACAAGGCTGGATCAAAGCACCTGCACGAACTATGAGACACCATTGTGGATGAACACTGGGAAGCCTCCTTCCCGCATAGACGACCCTCTGCATGACCCTACCAGGGATAAAACCAACCTCATTGTCTACATCATCTGTGGGGTTGTAGCAGTCATGGTGCTGGTGGGGATCTTCACCAAACTAGGGCTGGAGAAGGCACACAGACCCCAGCGGGAGCACATGTCCAGGTAAGGCTGAGTCCCAGGCAGCAGGGTCCCCTTCCCCCCTACCTCCTGCCCAACCCCTAGAGAGGAGAGAGGAGCCCATGTGTTCCTGGGAGACAAACAGCTCCTGCCAGGCAGCTGCATTCCCCTGCAAGGCGACCGACAGAGACCAACTTTGCTGAGCAGAGCTCCTGTGGTTCCCCCAGCCCAGGTTATCAAAGTATGTGCATTTGAGGAAGACTAGGAATAATTGTGGAGTCTGCACAGACAGTAGTGCATTTTTATCTGCAGTGCCTGACCCTCTCCCCAACAAGATCCAGCAAGTGTTCCCGGATATACTGTGCGTGAATAGAAAACCAAAAAAAAATTCTGAAACCAGCAACACTGAATTATAGAAAGGCTGATGGGTTCCCTCTTCCAACTGTTTCAAAGCTTGGAAAATGTTTTTACTTCTCAACAGAAGGATGTAAACAAATGCCATCTCACCCTCCCTCTCCAGCTGCAAAATGTTTTTTGGCAGGACCTTCCCTACTCCCCCAGCCCTTGCAAGTGTGTGAGCTATTTGTAAAATTTCTAAGCTGTGAAAATGAGTCAGGGTGGAAGGGAAGAGGAAGACACAAAAAGGAAAAGCTATTGTAGAATTTCTTACCATTTTTTCAGTTACTGTTGAGAGGTAAAAAATGGAATATGAAAGTCTTGTCTCATCCATGTGTGCGTGTGTTATAACTCTGTATCCACGGTGTAATGGCTGGATTATATCAAAGAGAACCTCCCCCACCTAGAGTTAGACATGCTGTGTACCATCTACTCCAGATCCTGGCTGCCTAGTGGTGGATAAGCAGGTGGGCAACTCGGGACAGAGCCCAATGGCTTTAACAACATATTCCAAACCCAGATTGTCACAGCAGTTCAAAATCAAGGCATAACACATTTGTCAAGTTTGCAGCCTGTCTGATTCTTTATGCTAATCCCAGGCACATGAAAGTAAAGCAGATGGGAGAAAGGCATTAAAAAAGGCAAACAGCTCCATTAAAGAGTCTAAATAGATCCCAGCATACTGGGCAACTTTAGTGGTGAAATGCAATGAAAGGATACCTTCTACTGGACGTGCAGTGTGATAGAAAGCTTCCTCTTGCCCTGACTACTCTTGGTGTAGCTCACAATCTTTAAAGCTTAGATGAAGAGTCATCTTTGAAAGACAGTCCAAGAGATCAACTCAACACCTGGAGCCTTATTTTTTTACTGAAGTTTCTGCGTGACTTTTCGATTAACTGCTTGTCTTGAAATGAACAGAGAAAGTCACAGAAATACTCCTGCAAATGCACCACCAGTTCACGAGCTATTAATTGCTATTTATAAACTGGCTGATATGGATACGCTTTTACTACCGAGGAAAAAAGCACACTGCAGAAATTTTAGTCAACACCGTGTGTCAGTGACACTTCTGCAAAGATGTTTTTTGTTGAGCAAGGTATGATAAACCATTAGACATTTAGAATATTCTCCACAACTAAATTGAGAAAAAGAATACAAAGGTCCCAATTTATTTTTTAAATACTACTCTTAAACTACAGAGATCTTTCGGCAAAAGCTCTCCCTTGCTTCAGCCTCTCTGTAGTGTCTTCGTGCAGACAAAAAAGCAGGGCTTGTAAGAGTCACAAAAACCAGGACAGAGTGAAGTTGTAGCCATCCCTGCTTCTTATGGCTTAAATAGGTCCTGTTTCTATGAGTAGAAATATGTGCTACCTAAAGTACAGGTGTGAAATATTCTGAAAGGATATTCTGTTTTAGTTTCTGGAAATAGAATTACGGGGGATTGGAAAATCATTCAAGTCATCCTGATGTCCTTCAGTCATGTACACTGAAGATTAGGTTTCTTGGAGTGGTTCTTAGAAAAGGTCCCCTGTTACCCTGATTACTTAACAGTATCTGCGATCTCGTACTTTTCTTGCCATGAAAATGTTCAAGTCAGGATTATACAGAAACTTGGAAAGTCATGATCACATGGAAAAACAGTCACCCACTCAGCACACATAATAGCTAGTCATGTTCTGAAAAAGCAGTGCTATAGGTTTTTTTTTTTTAAAAGTTCTCACACTCCTATTACAGCTGTGGGGTGTGTTTACCATTAATTTGAAAAGGAATGAAGTTATTAAATCCCTTTGGCAATCTACAAATATAATCATTGAGGGAAGAGTTGAAGTAACCTCTTAGTCCTCAAATGTGTGTTTAACTAAAACATTTAATTCTAGCTCATTTTACACTATTAATGTCCTGAAAAAAAAGCTGCAATGCTTAAGAAATAATTTACCTGTTCAAATATTTAACAGTACCAACAATCAATATAATATGCACCCTATATTCATATTCACCTTCTTTTATAACATTCATCACTGCAATATCAAAAAAAAAATCCCAAAAAATAACACATATGGGGTTTTTTTCTGTGCTGAACCTTATTAATAAGCAGAAGAATAATGCATCAAGAGTGTCAGGTAGGCCAAATTAAAAGTACTAAGTGTTACTCCATTTTGGCTGGCAGCAAGAAACACACAGATGCTGATTTGTCATCTGTTTCCTTAGCTAAGATTGTCTCCTTTCCCTTCCCTAGCCAATGGCAACACGAAACACTTGAATCCTCTTCATTTCTGTGAACAAATTCACCTATCAAAGGGATGGTTCTGCTTATAAAAAAAAGACAATGCATAATGGAAACGGATTTTTTTGGGGGTGCTGATTTTTTTAAGAAAAGTGAACAAAAGATTATAACTGGTGTAAGTTATATATTTCCATTTTTAATTTACGAAAAGTATTTAAAAATATGAAGAGAGACCTCACATGTGGGAATAAGAACACTGACTTATAAATAGGAAGCAAAACTGTGCCACACTTATTAATTCCCTTGCATTATTTCATCCTCCAGTCAGTAGATCTGCTGTTGAAGTAAGACACTGGTGTGTGTAAGAGTGGTACAATGTTAGTAAAGGAAACTTCACAGTCTTGCTGAACATAGTTTCTATACACCTGCCTTTCACTAATTTTTTTTTTACTACTGTACCAAAACAAACCAAGAACAGTCCATTAATGTCACTGAGTTTTCCTGAAATATTTGACAATGGAAAAAGCATTGGAGGAATGCATCTATTTAGTGAAAACAATCCATAGGAAAAAAAAATCTCTATTGGACAAGTCTGTTTGGGGAAAAAAAGGGTCAAGATTTGTCCTTTTTTAAAGAGACCTTTGTTACTTCCTTTTGTTTTGAGAAAAAAGGCCAGGTGTGGCACTGTTGACATTTCCTTCTCCTCAGATCAGGGCTTTTCAGTCAAACACCCTGAGTGTTGGCATGGAACTGTAAATCTGGAAGAGGAAAATGGAGAGGGGAGTTTTGCAGCATTAACTCTGCACTGTGTATTTCCTTTTAGACATCATACCATAATGTTTTGTTTATATCATTCTCCTCATTTTTAAATTTGTTACATTAGAAGGAGATAAATATTCCCTTCAGCTACAGTGTCCAACAACTAAGCAGTAACAGTGGTATCCAAACAGAGGAACTGTTCCTTTTCCCTCCTGTTTTCTAGGAGAGTAAGGCAATCAGATGGTGTGTGCAGGCAGATCTGGCCAAGGGAATGAGTGTGGCAGTGTTGTGCATGAAAGGACCCAGAAGTGATCTGCCAGCTGAAGCAGATCTAGAAGCCCTGTTAGGCATACGAGGGCAGCACGTTCTTGCTGCTTAAGACAACGTCAGTGGGCCTTCCAGGCTCCACCAGTTAAAGTGGAAGAATACTCTCTCAAAAATGAATAGAAGACAAAACCCCTTTACTTCTGTTTCATGGAGGAGATTTTTCTGTAAATAAAACTGCAACTTTGTCTTCTTCCCTAATCCTTGTGGAGAATGTGCAAACAAGCCAAGAACTGAAAGGACAATATTTACAATCATGCTCTACGCTACAGCTCCTGTTTTCTGAAGCAGTGCCTCTGACAGTGTGTGAGCAGCCTTCCAAACGTTGTGAACCATCTCAGCTCTTCTTTCTTCCTTCACAATGTGCTGAGCTCACGAGTGGTCTTTTGTTGATCATTCAAAAGGTGTGTACCTGGGGCCAAAAATAGCCTGACTTGTCAAAATCCTGAATTCTATGTGTGAAATTATTTCCCTTATGGATTTTGACCCAGTTTTGGAGGCACAATATGACAAGTGACCTTTCATGAAATCACCTGTTTCAGCTTCTTCAAGCTTGTACTCATAAGGGAAATGCCTGGCTCCACATGCTTTATAACACCCCAAACCATTATTATGTGTCCAAAAAGGAAAATCTTATGGCAAGGGAATTGCTGAAGTTTTGTGATACTTGGATAGTTCATGAACTCCTGTGTAGGCAACATTTCTCCACTTCAGTAATGTTGCAATCAGTATCAACACACAGGACCTAATGATTTTGCTCCCTGATTTAGAAGGTTATCTTGCATTTTGCATTTCCTTAAAAAAAAATCATTTAGTATAGCAGAGGTGTGGATAAAGACTCTCTATGTATATATAACTTTTCAATGGGACCCACTCTAACATGTTCTTCAGATAATGATCAAAATCTAAATGACTCTATTTAGGTGAGACAAATGCATGAGGGTATTATAACAGTCTGTTGGCCTGTGTTGAATTTTTCAAAGTAAACATCTATTCAAATATCTTGTCATGTACTGGAGCACAAGCCTCCCTTTATCCATTTCATTATATGGGCAAATCCCTAAAAGAACAGAATGCAGGTACAGCATTTCCTTTGTACTTCAGTGATACAAGCTGCTACACATTTTGAACTCTCCCTGAGATCAGTGGAGAACAAGGACAAGCTCTTCATTTTATGAGCTATTCTGCCCTGGCTAACACAGTATAAACATGGGTGCTGTGTTGTTAAAAATAGAACTTGGTGGTGAGTAGTTCCTCTTTTCTTAATACAGGAGTTGAACAGCTAATTCCTTAGAACCCATTTGAAAAAAGCCACCCTAAAATGGTAGAAAATGTAGCATTTCTGTGGACAGGCAGTAGTTAATCTGCCATCACACAGGGTGTTATTTAAAGTCTACAGAGAACAACATTTACCATCGGATCAAGGGGCAATGAGGAAAGCATTTCTGAAAACCCACTCCCACAAAGTTTTAACTCCTATATTGGAGTTTGGAACTTTTATTTACTTTTCTTCCCTTCCCAGAAATGTGTCCAGCTGCCTCTGCAACTAGAAGTAATATTGATGTCAATAATTTCCTCTGTATAGAGACATATTTGCATAAATTGATGAGATATTTAATGTTTTTGGTCCCTACTTATTTTAAACTGTATTGCAATATAATGCTTTCCTTCTGCATCATTTTATACATGTCTTTGTGAGATTTCTTCTGTTGAATTTTTATTATTCTGCTATGTAGGCCAGCTCTGCTATTTCTGCTGGATAAGCACTGCTTCAAATGGGAGCATTACTCTGATACCATTAATCATTTGGTTACTGTCTTCTGACCTTTTACAGTATCAACAGAGTATTCTGTAACATGTTGATCACAACTGTAACTAATATTTTAATAACATAATGCTAGCCATAAACACAATGAAACATCAGTATTGCTCAGCTGTGTACCAGAGCTATTCCTGCAATCAGAAAGCAAGATCCAGCTCAGGATTCCTTTCTATAAATTAAATGAAGCTACTTTTTAATATTTAAAAGTACAGTGCTACTTGATCAAGAAATCATCATGTCACAGAAGTACAGTGGAGGAGCTAGATGGAATTTACCATGGCTATCAACAGTGAATGTGCTTATTTTTATTTATTTCTTAGTTTATAAGCTAGTATTTCTTGATGCAGTATCTGGGACACTGTATATAATTTTGCAGAAAATTAAACTAAACTGGGCATAGTGCCCAGAAAATGCGTCCATGCCCTTAAAAAAATAGCTCAAGAGGTCTAAAAATTAAAGCTAGTAAAACACAAAGGAGGTAAATAATGGTCCATGATGCATTGACCTGAATAGAAAAGGCTTGCATTGAACCCTGAAGACACTGGTAACACACACTATAACTTTCCTTGGCCTCGGGCAGCAGGTTCTGCGGGTTGGCCAATGGTTTCCTGGGCACACAGCTCAGCGGGTGGCTCTGGGCACACAGCTCAGGGCTAATGCTGCTCCTGCACAGGGCAGTGGCAAACCAGCACACAACCACAGACTGAGTTAGATGTTGCCATGCTGAGGGTTACAGAGCTTAGAACTTAGTGACTCTGGATCTGCAGGGCTCACCCAGGGCTCATCCAGTGCTTATCTGTGTGCCTAGGAATGGATTTACACTGGGCAGGACACTCGGCAGTGAAACAGGTCCTCAGAAAATACACCAGAGCAGGATGAGTCTGTCAGACACTGCCTGGAGCTCTGCAGACCGAGTCCACAACCAGCATCAGGGCCTGGCTTAACTTAGGAATCCTTTTGCTTGCTCTCTCTTTGCCAGCATAAAGCTTTCATCCTGTTTCTGAACTGGCTTCAAAGGAGCAAGGAGTGTTCTGTGCAAGCTTTGCTCCATCTTAATGACTAGGATACCCATAGAAGTTAGAAAAGACATTTCTAATCTCCCCTTCTGTATGAGGAAAGCTTAAATCCCTGCCTATAGGAAAATCACATGACTTTTCAACTTCAGTGACAATTTTGTATGAAAATTGTGAAGACCACTGCGTTGTGTGGTGCTCTGTGCAAATGTATGTGTGAGAATTTACTTTGACAGGCCCTGTTAGTAATCAGGTATGAAGATAACTAGTTTGTGAAAGGCACAGATGTGGGCTGGGTGCTGAGCTGCTCAGTTTGACCAAGGTGGCAATGTTACTGAGCACATGCAATGGCAGAACTCTTCAAGTCTCAACAAGCTTAAATTATGTTCCTCCAAAGCAAAGGCAACTTAAGAACTTACTGTGGTTCTGTGTTTCACTTCTAGCACACTGTCTGAGACAACCTAAAAAGAGCCTTAGGTGTGAAGTCTCACAATGAATCTGCTTCCCTGAATTTGTTGTGAGGGGAGCTGTTTTCTCTAGCAGACATTATGATCAGCTTCCTCTCGAACTAAAAAAGAGCTTGGAACATATTGGTGATGTCTTACAGATTTTGCAGGTTCATTCTGGTTTTGTTTGGTTTTCAGGGCTCTTGCTGATGTTATGCGACCTCAAGGTCCTTGTACAACAGATCATATGGAAAGAGATGTAAACATTGTAGTACATGTGCAACACTATGAAAACATGGAGACAAGACCTCCTCCAAATAACTTACGTAAGTTGAATTATAACTTTGTCAATATCTGGAATGCTGGCACTAAAAGGAGCATTATGAAACAAATATTGGTGGATGTCAAATGAGGATCAAGAGTACATTGGTTCTTGCAAACCAGAAATATTCTTTAACTCACAATTAGAAATATTTAGAATTTCCTAGTGCAAAGAGTACAACAGTGAGAGAAAGAAATTTTGAAGAGGAAAATTAGTTATTCTATTTAATTTTATCTAGTTGTCTTGTTTGACTAATATTGATTTTGTACCTTTGTCTCCTTCTACCTGGTGTTTTTGCTCAGCTTACCAATCTTTGCCTTATTCTGTGTTTTGTTGTACTAAAATACAAACTGTTAAGGTTACAGCCAAATTTAACATGTTTCATAGGGCTGTAATATCCAATAAGGAAGTGAGCTTATTAGACTGTTACATCATAACCACTAGGAAAATAATTAAATACTTTCCTGGATAGTATCAGGTTGTATGTGGTTTTCACTTTCTTAAGGGAAAGATGAAGATTATTATTTTAAGTTTTAAATAATATTTTAATTCTGTGTCTGCTATTACGTGTTTATGTTATTGAAGGCACCTTGAAGAAAAAGGTGCACCTTGGAGCTTCAGAGGAAATATGGTGACATTTCAAGTGGTTCTGAAGTCCTAGGCAACTTATTTCTCAGTCTGTATTAGACAACAGCAGAGATCTTTCTCATGCTCAGATACATGTTAGTCTTGTGATGAACAATGCCACTGCAATTTTAATTTGGATACATATTTATGTATCTTATATTCAACCATATCTTAAATATATATACATATGTGTATATACATGCTTACAAATTATAGATATATTTACAAATTCAAGTTCAGGAAGGTTTAGATTGTTAGGCAGTGGATGGCTTTGTTCTGTGCTGTAGATCAATGTAGATGTGCATTTTGCTGCAAGTATACTTTTACTGCCTTGGTGTTTGGATTTTGAAACATTTAAAAAGCATTTGCACTTGTATACAGAAAGCAGAAAATTTGCTTATATTTGAAGTTTTATTTGGACTGCATTGTGGAGATAATGTGAGATTTTAGTGCCTTTTTTTTTTTTTTTTGTGGAAGGGTGTAAAAACAACAGGAGAAAGTGCAGATGTCTGTGCTGGATGCAGTCCTGGTACCTGTTTTGTGGGAGAGGCTGAGGGGGATTCCTTATGTAACCTGTTACAGAGTAATAGGAGAGAATTTAAGCTGTGACTCTACTAAAGGTACCCCCTGCAGCGGGGTGTGACACCTCCTCTGCCTGCCCTGCTCCCCAGCAAAGTGCTCCCAGCTGGGCGGGTGCAGAGCTGCACTGCAGAGGGGGCAGGGTGTGCACACACCGCAGCCTTACACCCCTAACCCTACACAGCAGAAACTTCTGCTGCTCTGTCAGACGTGCTCAACCCCTGGAGTGAGGTGGTTGACTTTGGAACCTTCAAGGAGGATGGGAATAAACACTATATCTCTCTTTGCTCTGTCTATAAGCTCTTTGCTGATGCCTGAGCCTCCTATGGTCATTTTTTCAAGAATGGTACCAAATGGTAACGAAGTTTGGGTCCAATCTTTGTTTTTTCTCATGTGTGAAATGTTTATTCAGAATCCCAGTTAATGAAGGAGCCAGAAAGTAAAGAGGTCCTTACTGCATTGATTGTATCTAGATTTTTGTACTGATCACACTGAGATATTTTGCTTAAAACTCTTTGTATACTACAATATACAACATAACACAGCAGGCCTTTAAACTCATTGTTTCTTGGATTTGAATTCAGATTTAAGCCTTGCTTCTATGAACTCTTGCATAAAAATGCAACTCAGAGCCACATAGTTACTGCATCAAGGAAGAAAAAAAGATACATTTAATAGGATGTTGGTTTGTGATGATCCCAGCCACCCATACAGCTCTGTCTCAGAATATGGCCCTCTGGCACAGAGGCAAGAATTCCGTGTGAAACAGCTCTTGCACCACTGCAGTTTCCACCACAGAGGCCCTGCTGCTGCTTTGGAGCTCTCTTAATCCATTGGGCAATGGAGAGGGCAGTCCCAAGACTGCTTCACAGGCAACTCAGGCATTGCTGCTGCAGAGGGAACCCTCAGCAGCCAGCAGCTGTGATGGTAACTGCTTCACTCTTTAATCAACTTTATGCATGAAGTCAATAATCTTAGATTGTTCAGTGCAAACCTTCAAGTGGTGAAATTACTCAAGGTATTCTATAACCAATATTGCATACATTTACTTCAGAGCAAGTGGATCATTGTTCTATATTTGTTGCCATTTTATTCTCATAAACTCCTGTAAAACATGCCTAAATGACCAACTAGAATTTGCCAGAACATCACAGATGATTGAGGTCTGTTGAAAGCATGTGCATTTATGGTGCAGGAAAAATCTTTATAAAGACAAATGATTAGGACAAGTTTTCTAAGTCAGTATTTTAGCAAATTGGTATTTTATAGTGGAGTTCTGAAACACTGCAAGAGTGGATATTGCTGGCAGAAACTTTGGCAGTGAAGCATTACTTACTACCAGTGCTGGAAAAGTAACAGACTTTTCTGAGGTATTTTTACAAGCAAATAAACCAGAGTGAATTACAGCTTTCATAGAAATTCTATTCCAGGTCTTTTCTTATACGGAGAAAATAAAATTGTATCAAATTATTGTATCATAAACTTTAATATGTATTTTCAAAGTTGTCCAAGTTATCACTTTCTATCTACTTTCCATCTCAATATTTGAGGCTGGTGTACTTTTCATGTTGGTCCATAGACATGAAGAGGGCAGGAGGAATTTCTTAGGCATTGTGTACCCCTTCCATTTGTGTCTTTCAGAATACTGAAGACAAACCACTGAAGGCCAAACATTATTAAAAATGTTCTAGTTTGAATGTTCATTTGCTCTTTCTGTCCTCTTGAAAATATTTTGCTGATGTTGCCAACCCATTCTGAAAGTGTTTTATGAAGGGAAGCTCTTTTGTCAAAATGACAAACTAAACATGATCTCTGACACTGAAAATGAGTGTGTTTCTGTTTCTGGACTGTTTGTTACCAGAGGACAGAATTTCCTGTGCTGCCTGCAGTTAGCACAGCTATTTGCCAAAACCCTCAGGCCAGTGGAATCCAAAAGATCTCTTTCCAGCATCTTGCAGTTTACTCAGTTCCTTGTCCCTTCTCTTCTGACCCCAGAAAAGAGCAGACATATTGGAGGTTGTGGGAAAACACAAGTTTTTTTTCTTTGCCCACGTTAATCCAGGCAACCCAGATGATTTTTAGTAAAAACTATTTTTTTCTTAGTGGTTGTTGGTTGTCTTAATTTTCTTCCAGTATTGTGCTTTCCTTAGGATTACTTTTCTGTTATTTCCCTTCATTCATACACGTTAGAATGGAGTGGTGCTTTGTAAACAAGCATTCAAGTCTTCTAACAAGAGATGTTAAATAAAATAAAATGGAAAAAAAGGGGGACATTTAAAAGCTATGTTAAAAACATAAAACCAAACCCAAATCTTTCTGCTGAATTTGAGTTGTTGTGTTCATCTCTGACTTTCATGAATCTTAAGAAAGCAGCAGCATTCAAAGTGTTCTCATCTTCTTGTTTTTCTTTTTTTTTTTTTTTCTCCTTTTCTACTTATTGTGTTAGAAGTAAGGGATTTATTTAACTTGTTGGGATTACAAGACTGCTGTAGTGGGAGTTAGAAGGCTTTGTAGCTTCAGCCTCATTTCTGAAACGTGATTACTGCTATTATTTCTGATTCATGATCTATGATAGCACAGAGAAAAAATACTGAAGTTAGTGCAATCCACAGGCACTTTTCCTAATGATCAGTAAAAGCTCTGTTACTCTTTCCCAATAACTAGCCTTGCACTAGTGAATTTAAACAATTTAGGCTGGCTCCCAAGATAAAGGTGACTTTAAAGGGAAGCCAATTATAGATTAAGGAGGTTTTAAGATGAAAAATGCTAGCTTTACTTAGTTTGACATGTATGAATTATTCCTTTATTTTGAATTTAACTTAAAAAAAGAAGTGGATTTTAACTCACCATTCGAAGAAGGAAGTGTTGCACTGTGTCAAATGGTGAATTTTAATATTGGCCAAAGATATGCAGCCCATGTGATTAAAATTACTTTTCTTTTTTTTAAATAAATGCAGCAATGTGTTTGCTGCTGCATTTGATTGTCAGTTGTCCTGGATACAGACTCACAACAAATGCTAATGCTGAAAACAAAGCCAAGACATTTCTGTAAGTGGTGCCTTATGATAAGTTAACTTTGGTTTTTTCTTTATTCCTGTGTTGAGACAGTAGGCATTTAAATAGGAGGGTATTTTTTGAAGTTCTTGTATATTAGAATAAGCATTCTGTATTGCACATTCCTGTGCTTTCCCCCATTTCTGTAGGTAGAAGCTCAGGCTGTGTTTTCCAGTGAGAGGAACCGTCACTAATTTCCCACTGTGAAAACAGTTAGAATTTGCAAGAATGTTTTGTGGTCTCTTTCACTCCCTAGTGAATATGCTTTTTTTTATGGTTGTCTTTGGCAAACTAATTACTTTTATGATTAAAATACCTAAACATGCTTACACAAGATGATTCATTGTATAGCGTTGCCTAAATGTCCTTCCTACTGTCGCTCATTGGAAATAAGTGCAGAGGCTTATTGAGAAACTCCAGTACAGAGAAGTGCTGTTGTTCCAAATGCAAAGCTCTGGAAGTGTATCAAACCTGATAACTAACTTGCTTACACAGTAACTGTTGGGCAATTAATTGCATGATACTGAGGTGGTTGAGAACATGAAGGCACAAAGTGCTTCTGGTGACGGGGGCCTTGAAACTTCACCCCAACCCTTCGGACACGGGGCTGCAAAATCCAAAGGACTGAGCAAATAGCTGTGTTTGGCCTGGTTGGAATCTAGGTTGTTTGGCTACAGCACAAATGCTTTTTTTTGGGCTATATGCATGGGTCTAGCCCAGAGGAATTGCACTGTTTTCTTCATAAACTTTAATTGGCTGTTTGTCTGCTCACTCAGAAGGACAACATAGGGACAGAGGAGTTGAGCTGTACAGACGGGGCTCCAGCCGTGTTTTACGAGTGGAAAGATGGACAACACTAATAAGTTTTCAGCCAAGAAAAAGACAGTTTTAGCAGAATGACAGAAGGAGTGAAGAAGTGCTGCTGATGGAGTGCTCCAAGACAGTGAAGGATGAGGGAGAATAAAATGTCCAACTTAACTGAGGACGTCCTTAGTTCCCCAGAAGTGACTGTGCTATGACAGAGGGCAGGGACTGTAGTCAGAAACTATTGGGAACTTGCTTACATTTAAAGCCTGAGTCTCAGTGTGCAAACCTCACTTTACTGGGGTTTCTGTGATCTATACAGGAGGCACCTTAACACTATTAAAAAAAAAATCTCATAATTTAGACTAAATACCTGAACTAAACACAGGTTTAGGGAGAGCTACTTATGGCATTCTGATTGGCATTCCCCACAAGGAGGAATAAGTTCACATTTAAATTATACATTTTACAAACTAATCATCCAAGAAAAAGCCCAGACTACTGTCATCAGCAATGTCAGAATAAATACTGTTTTTTTTAAATACAATTTCTGTTTGAGATTAGAAGCTGCAAACTGCTTTGTCACAGTTACCTTGAGACCACTTTTAAAACACCTTTAAGTTAATTTCTAACTGAAATCATGTTACAAGTAGAATTTCAAAGCATTATCATATTAGTGATAGAATTTTTGTTAATATAACTACAGCAAAAGCAACACATTCCAGAAATCCAGAGCTTCCTTGCTGGAATCCAAATTTCCCATATAAATGAATTCCTCTTGCAACTTAGTCACTGTAAGACAGCAATGTTTAATCAGTTCTGCATGTGTGTTTAGCCTCATAATCATTAATAGAAAGTTTTTAATTTTATTCTAAAATACTTCTTGTTAGATCTGATTTTATTGGAAACTCTCTGAGATAGCCATGGATCCCACCTGCAATTTTAGTTTTGAACCATATTGGGTAGGTCTTCATAAGCTCTGCTTATGTAACCATTTCCATTAGAACTGAACAATGAAGTTTTTGCTCTATCTTTCTTCATTTATTTTACAATAAGAACAATTAGATTAGATTACTGCCTTGCATCCTATCATTTACTTCTATTCAGCTTTTAATTCAGAGAAATTTGACATCTCTTAATAAACATATTCATCAATGTAAAACATCTTTGGGAGAAATACAGTTAATCACTGACATTATCCTTCAGTGGCAAGAATTAACATTATTGTAATAAAAATATTAAGAATATATTTTTACATTTTATACTGTAGTTTAAAAGGCTGAATGATTATTTAATAAAATAAAAATATTGGCATGACAGACAAGAGCATTGCTGTACTAGACTATTGTATAGGCAGCTTTGAGTCACCCAACAGCAGACTTGAAAAGCACATATAAAGGATGAGACTCATTTTGCTGTCATTGGGGTGCAGATTAGTACTTTGAAATGTTGCCCAATAGTACAGGGATGTATTTACCATCTAGAAGATGAAAAGTTCAGCATCTTTGGAAAACAGTGATGTGTTTCTCTTGTGATTCCACTTCCACTTTGCAATCTAAGTTTTACTCATTAAGTGAGGTGCTGTTCCTATCACCTACTACTCAATTTAATATCTAACATTCTGTTTTGTCTTTGGGCAGGCATGCTGAATAATAGTGTCCTCAGTGTGGAATCACTTCCAGTCCCAAATATTCCCACTATTAACCCCAACTCTCAGCAACATCAGCCATCAGTGCTTCGTGCCTCTTGCATCTTTCGTATCACTGGGATTCTTGATGTCAAAAACTGGTGTAGAGAACAATGCCAAACTAGTGGGGATCATGGTTTGGAAAAATACCAACAATCCAACACCACAACTTTTCTATGACTGTATTCTGCCAGATTTGTGCTCCTTAACATGAAGAATAGAGGCTGATACATCTTATTTTTTGACATGGCCAGAGTCACTGAAAGGCAAACAAAAAGTACCTTTTGCTTTCACTGTTGGTTTGCCAGCACCCTCACACAAACTGCCCTTGCCTTTTCCGTGCCAAAACAATACTGTTTTTAACTGCTGACTTACAGCTTAATCATCTCTCTAAATCCTTGAACTCCCACCCTCATATTTTGTTTCAAAAGTCATAGATTTGTAACAAAAATGATAAAACCATGAATTCACTAATATGTTCATTTCTGTCCATGCATTCAGGTGCAAGTGTTAACTATTTTACACTGGTATATCTGCAGCTAAAAATATAAATTTTTATCACTCTGGCTGAGCAAAGCTTTGATAATACTGTATTTTAGATGTTAAAGTGCTCTTATCAGAAATTTAACATTCTTAATTTTTCAATCAGTCACACCAAGTTTGCCAAGCAGAATCAGTACAGTGGTTGCAAACTAAAGTAGAAGAGGTTGACTGCATACATTAAAAAGCTTATGAATACACATCCCAACATTACCAGGCATTCGTGAGATGCTGCTCCGAGAGAAATTTGCACCAACTTCAATCTACAGTTTCAATCACAAATGATTTGCAGTACTTTGTTCTATGATCTCTGCTTTACACCATAACTTTCCTTGAAATGTACACATTGGCTCTGATTCCAACTTAAAGTCAAGAAGGGAACTAAGTGTGTTTAATATTTATGAAATAACTTTTAAAAAAAGTTTTATGATAGAAAAAAATAGTTGGAAAAAAATCTCTGGAACTACGATACAAAACTACATTAATAATCATTCCAAGATGATTAAAATGTGGATTTTAATGTAATCTTTCATTTTTAGTTATCACATTTAAATAGCTTTTAAGATCCTTCCAGTAACATAAATTTGTTTTTAGCTCATACATCTAAGTAACATATCTGTGCACCCAAGCTTAAGGCTCTAACTATACTTCTGAATCCATAATGAATTTGTAACATAATCAAAAATAATCCAATTGCCTTTTACCACCCACTCTTACCAGTTAAAGGAAAGGCACATTTGATAAATAGTTATCTATAGACACACACATAAGCCTAGACTAAAGAGAATGTGCCTGACAAAGTCTGGACACCACTGGAGTTACCATTTGTTTAGCTGGAAGTGTCCACAATAAACTGTCTCAAACACGGGTCAGCTTTTTACCCTGGAAGGTTTGTTCTCACTGTGTTAGTTCACCTTTTACACTACAGCCAGGAAAAGAAAAGCCAGCCTTTCCCATGCAGACAGTTGCTCTTCCAGGGCTAATCTGATCATTTCTGAACTGCTTTATTGTTTTCTCTTAACACATTCTCCACTCACACTAAACATTGTGCTTCCTATTGCTGTCTCCTCTGCTGCCCATAATAAGCTGGTCCTCTATGACTACAAATACTGTTTGATGATGCTGGATTTGATTGTTTTAGAAAGCCTGCAGCCAGCCAGCCTGGATAACATAGGAAAAAAGTCCACAACACAGAAAAGTACAGCAAATGCCTGCCAGCATTTAATTTACCCCCGGGGCACTGTAGATGAAGGACTTTCAGCCCTGGGTTCCAGGGTGTGACTCTGAGGTGGGGTTGGCACAGCCTGTGAGCCTCGCAACAAAAGTAGGATTTTGACAGTGCTTGGAGTAATGGGCAGATAAAGCCAATTAGATGAAATTCTGATTGGTCAAAAGTCATAGTAAAGCATTTGTCATCTCTAATGGCTCAAGGATTTCACCCAGGGCACTACAATTCATGTAGGACCTCACATACACCTTGTTGAGGGGAATTGTGTTTTTGCTATTCATCTGGAGTAAGGAGAGAGATAAAGGGATACGCAGGAAGTTTATCTTATGGCTTTTCAAAAGACCCCCATGATACAGCTTAAGGAGTTCAGTGTTGGAAAAGGAAAAATGTTCACTGCCAAAAGCAATACAAACCAGTCAGGGGAAGTGCAGTGAAAACTACCAAATAATTTACCAAATCAAACCCTCCTGAGAAGTGTTGTGAGAAGCCAGGAGGCTGGAAGAAGTTTTCAGCTAGACGTATTTTCCATTTTTGTTCTGATATTAGGGAAGTGTGGGAGTCTGCAAACAAGGAAAATGTCCATGCCCTTGGCACACAGGAGGAAGGGAACCTCTTGTGCTCTCCTTTCACGCTTGTCCCCTTTGGCAGCACAGCTGCTGTGGCTGAACAACTGTTGTCACCCCCAGGAGGCAGAACAGGCCTCTTGGAGGGTTTGTGCGGACACCAAATTCCCAACCCCTGAACCCTGGCACGAAGCACAGTCACAGGTGGCAGCTTTCACCTGAGTAAATGGTCTGAAATTTTTCTGGAATGTTACATGAGTAGAGCACTGAGCACAGTGGGTTTGTTTGGTGGAGGCCCTTCCAAGTACGGAGGGATCCAAGTCAGCACGTTTGCAGTGGGGGAGTTGCCAAGCCCAGACTAACTGGTCTGCTGCTCTGGCCAGGGGGGTTTGGCCTCTTAACACAATATGCTTATGTCATTCAGAGGCAAATTACTGGATGAATTCTTGTGTTAAAAAGAATGAGGCCCATTTATAGTATTTTATAAACAGCTTCCAAAAATAAATATGTTTTTTGTTTTTTGCTAATAGCTTGGCTCTACCTCATCAAGTGACCAACTCTAGTTTAAAGAATATATTTTGCATATATAGTAATGCTTTAAACTATTTGCTGTTTTCTCAAAGCTGTAAGATTGGAGAACTGCATTCCTCCTATAGTAATCCAGATTCCTGTTAAAGTTTCAAATTAATTTCTGAACAGCCATTGGTACTGTGAGGAAACATTCCTTATCCTTTGTCAAAGCCAAACCTGACCAGCACTTTGGTTAGAACAATTTCAAGTTTCTAGTCATAGATCTGTAATTAAATTGCCAGTAAACACTTAGTCAAATGAACTTCTACAAGGATTTTTAAAGTAAAATAATTTACATTAGATATCGATAACTTCTTTCTCATAATTTTAGCACTTATTTTTCTTGGTTCTTGTTTTTCCTCCTTGCTTAAAAATTTCACTTAAGAAAAGAGGTCTCGCAGAAATAATTAGCCCCAAATTTCTCACAGAAGCAATTAGTTTCTCACAGAAATAATTAGCCCCCCAAAAGATCTTCAAGAATCCATAGAAAATCAGAAGGGATAAGACATCTGCAGAGGGGTTTTGCCTAAATTTTTAACTAGAATAAAGATATCTTTAAGAGCTATAATATAAAAATTCACTTACAACAGCCATCTCCTTATTCTCTAGTATGTGTCTGAGATTAATCTCGTGTCTAGAAGTTTTTGCATCAAAGTCAGTAAACAAAGATTTTACCTTGGGAGCCCAGTATTCTGTTCCTTAACCATACAAAGGTATGACTGTGGTGATAGAGAAGTCAGGCACTAAGTCTGGATAAAAATGTTTGTACAAACTCAGTAACAAATACCAGAAAGTTCTGAACCTTTAAAAATATTAAAAGTAAAATTATTTATGCTTCTTTGAAAAAGTCCACATTTTAGCAGATATATTCTAGAAGATAAGTATATAAAATACAATTTATTTAAGCTAGCTTTTTCTACCATTTGTTTATTATATTAATAATTTAATGCACTCATCTAAGAATTACCTAATTTTTTTTCCAACTGTGATCCTATGACACTTATAGAGAGGTCTAAATAACTTTATGCAAATAGAGTAGGCTTTTTTCCTCTCAGAGTAAGCAAATTACAGCAGAGAAAAGAACAGCAGTGCTGCAGGGTTCTTTTCAGGCACATACAAATGACACACTTTATATTATGATGATCCTGTATTGTCATAGTCTAGCACTTCAGAGCCATTAACATTTATTTGCGAAAATCTGGTTTGAAATATTTATTTGCAAGCTACACTTTATTTCCTAGGTGACACCTTTTCCATCATTTCTGCAAATATAGAGAGATAGATGAAGATGTTTCTGGAACCAGAGACACAGAACTAGAGTAACGCTGCAAAGTGTGAATCACCTGTCTGCCCTGTGCAGAGGAAAAGATTTTCAGATTTTATAACCGTCAAAATCACCCAAACATTTTTAGAAAGGAAGACAAATGGTCCATGAAAATCTGGTCTTTGTAACTTAGTGCTTTACTCTGCTGAAATTGTCCACTGGAATAACACTAAAGTTTCCCTTTCCTCTTTACCACCTCTCATGTCTATTAAGAAGAGGAAGGACTGTTCCTCTCCCTCCAGCCCCTCTGCATCTCAATAACCCATATCCAGCACCTCAGGTTCCTCTTGTGTTTCTTGATTTTGTCTGGGCAAAGAATAATACTCTTTTCTGCAGTTACTCATCCTGGTATACATGTACTGACTGATCAGCAAGCAGAACAAACCAAGCAAACAACTATAAAGTTTGTACTTCAGCCTTTTGTCTCCATTCAGCCATTTGTTTTCCTAACAGCTGCAGAAACATCTCATCCTTGAGATCTCAATAACACCAAAAAGGGCAAAGGAGTTAAAAGCTACTAGAGGGAGTAACAGATAGCTAGACAAAATAAAAATTACATTACCCATGTTCTCTTTTAAGAACAATAAACCTTGAGTTATTTACTGAGTGCAATAAAATCCTACAGGGCATTGTTAGCACAAAGTTTGGATCCATAAATCAAATAAGTATTGAAATTCTGCTCTGAGAGTCAAATAGTGAGATCTATTCATCAGAAGCCGGAAATGCCAGGAAAACAAGAAAAGAAGGATAATCTATGGCACATCCTCTTCCCCGTGGATCAAAGAACTTATTTCTCAGGATGATGCCTGCCTGGTTGTAGTGTCTAAATTAACTGTACAAGAAAGTCTGAAAGAAGTCAGAATATGTCAGAAGGTCAGAGGAAAAAACAAGCTCAAAACTTTACAGATGATTTATTAATTGCTAATTATTCTTATTTCCATTTTACATGATATTAAGTGTGTGCTAGAAGCTTCCAGATGGAAAATCCACACAATAGTTAATGGAGTTCAAAAAGCAGCATTAATCCTCTTTTATGGCTTGCAACACTCTTGGGAAAGAAGATGCTGCACAGCTTCAGTGATGCAAAAGTCACTGGTGGTAAGCAATCTGAGGCTAACTAGCAAAATATAAAGGGAGAAATCCTAAATGCATATTTCCCTTTGGGAAATCTCTGTGTGTAGAAATGGATTAACTTTCCCCCTATACCTGTAGCCTATATGGAGTTTGAGATCAGTGCCCCCTGAAGGTTGGTGACCATGAGCTATAACTTTAATACTCTTCACATATAGACACTGACAACTCTTTTCAGCTTTGAAGGAACTAACAGAAGAGGAATATTTTTTTCTTAATTATCACCCCAGAAAATTAAAACTAGAACCATATGCATGTCATAGTCTGACATCATATACATGACTGAATCCTGGCAGTCCATATGTCACAATCAATACTCCATCAGCTGAAGATTCTTCCTGAAATATTCTCACAGTAACTTGCAGCCATGGATTTCACGGGGTTTGACCTGTGTGAGATAATTGCAAGTGCTATGCAGGCTGCTTGCTCTGTCTTGTGGGTTTGATATCAGTGACAGCTCCTAACTGTGGCAATCTCACCAACTTTCCTCTGATTAAGACATGCAGCTTTTTTTCATCATTCACAGGACTAAAACAAGTACAGGTTTCTTCCTGTGTTGAAACAGTTCCTGCCCCCCCTTCACGTCAGAAATGGTGAGGCCTTGCAGCTGGAGCTGTGTCCACATAAAGCAAACCTGACCTTTTTCCGGTCTGACTGCACGCAAGCTGAATGCCTCTGAGCATCAGATTATCTGTGTGCTTCACGTTGCAGAAAGGTGTTGCAGAAGCCAGTGCAGCGCTGGCTGTGGTCCAGCAATGCAACATTATCATATTTGTGTTTTTCTGTTTAGATCCCTGCAGCTGGCCAGCACAGATTGCTGCTGCCACAGCTGGCTGAGGTGGTGTGCGCTGCTATCGCTGCCAGTCAGAGCAAACGAGGTTTGGCAAACTACAGCACACAATATCAGCCAGCCTGGCAGATCCAATTCAGAGTGAGGATCAGCATAGCCTTAACATAAAGAAATGCCAGATGAAAGGGTAACTTGCTCAGAGTGGATGTATTGAACACACAGGATGAGAGAAGCTGTCAAAGGGAGATGACAATGAAGAGCCTCATTTCACAAAGAAGATGTCAGAAAGCACACAGAGAGAGTGGGTTTGACTTAAAATGCTCTGGAGATTCTTCTTTTTTTTTTTTTTTTTCCAAAAGGATTCAAAATTTCAGAACTAGGTAGCGTGGAACACCTGGAGCAGCCTACGTAGCCCAGCAAACTTTCAGAGCAGAGCTGGAGCTGCAGAACAGATTTTTTTACCCCATGGGTAAAAGTACCTGCACTGAATTTTGACACTCTATCAGCTTAACTTGTTTGGTGGACCTTTGGATGATAACCATATTACATTTTTCTTTTTAAGCCACAGTTAAATAATATCAGAAAATGGGTAAGCAAAAATGAGTCTGAAAACCAATCTCATCATATATGCAATAGTAATAACTTAATGACTTACCCAGCTGTGACTCAAAAGCAGTCCAGGCAAAGTCTCATTCTCCACACCCCGAGGAGGATCCAGTGGATGATGCCATTTTTTCAGCACTCCTTCTCTCTCAATCTCTTTCTTGCCCATCAAAGATTTCTTGCCTTCATGTTTGTGATTCTGCCTTTCTGTGCCTGATAGTTGTAATGAAGATATGCCACAGTTAGTGACAAGGCAACTATTCTGGAAAAATACTGCCAAAAGAGATGAAATGGGTTTCTGGAAGTGATCACTAATATGCAAATTTATGTAATGCTCTGTAACTTACACAAAAAATCATATTTGTTTAGATGTCACCATTAATTAAAAAAATCAATGAAAACACTTTAAATGAATGGAAGAAAACAACTTACAATTAAAATGTCATTGCAGCATAAGGATCTATAAAGGTGATATGGGAAAAGACAGCATATGTTTGTCTCAGCTTCAACACCAACTCTAGCAACACCAAGTGTTACGAATTTTTAAAAGCTTGAAGTTGTGCTACTTGGCTTAGAATAACAAATTGGTTTTTAAACAAATAATTGCATTTTCTTACATACTTTATCACTTCGGGACAGTGCAAGTCTTTATGTGTTCTACAATGGAACATGACATTCCACTTCAAATTTCTGAATTTAGACCACTTACACACAAAGTGTGTATAAACTGTCACAGTATACACAGCAAATACATTAATATATATACCTCCACATGTATTATGTAATATGTAACATGTAGCACATTATGTTCTCAGTGCAGCACTAACACTGGATCAAAAGGGTAAATGCAGAGTAACACAATGGGTTTTTTTCCCCAGCTCTGTAAGCAATTCTCGTTTTGCTATCACCTTGCCTTTAAGTATTAGCAGGGAAAGAACCTTTATATGAATATAGAATCAAAAAGTTCCTTCTGAGAGATACATTTTCTATTATTATCTGTAGCCACAGTTACAAGATTCCCTGTACTAACCCATTGCACATTCTGCAGCAAACAAATGTATTTTAGCAGTGGCAGCAAGCTCTTTTCATGAGCTTTGCACCCATTATTTACTATCCTTTGTAATTATAGTACCTATTAACTCTACAGGCACAAAAAAGTCAAGAAATTTGTATCTTCTGATCTTAGGATTTAGTGCCACACAATGTGAAGGTTACAATAGCATTCTGATCCTGATACAAAACCAGGGTAAGTCAGGTATTGTCTTTCATTGTCTTTGACAGTCTTTGAATTCCATCCACTGTGTTTTAAATAAGTATGCTTGAGATGCAACAGTATAATTTGTACCAGCATAATACTATAATAATAATTTCAGAAATATAATACAATAAACCCCATCATTGTTTTCATAGTCAAGATATTCCCATCTCATAATCCAAGGAAGCTTGTAACAATCTGTTGTATCACATTAACATTATTACCTACTCTGGAGATGCTGAGATGTAATTTAAAACAGAAACAACAGAGTATTGGGGATAAGGAAATGCTGATGAAAACCTTAAGGATTTCTAGAGGTCACAAACATCCTGGCAGTTTGCCACGATTACAGTTGCTGACTAGAGAACACTTTCTAGTTTCCTTGCAGCTCCAGGTTAACACAGTTATTAAAATAAACACTCTGAAAGAATTAATAATTGGTACTAATCAGGAGTTCATTTTAAGGGAAGAACTCAAAGTTTTCTAATACCTCTAAAGCTTCAAATAAGAGTATTAAAATATTTTAAAAAGTAAAATGATTACTCAGGGTAATTTATTAATTTTTATGCAATTCACTAAAGAAATTAGCTCAGTTAGCATTGGTGGCTCAAAAATCAAATATAAAATCTGAGTGTATGAAAAACTCCTTCTATTGAAGTCGACATTGGCATTGACAAAAACTTATTGCTACAGGCAAAAACCCCACAACCTTAAGGGACTGGATGGTGAAGAAATCGAATGTGATGTTTGTCACATGTGGTTCCCCGTTTAAATACAGTCACAGTGAGTGTAACTGTGGCCAGTTTGTAAGTTTGCAGCCTAAACTATCTGTCACTAGATTTCCAAGCCTTTGAGCGCTAAATAATCTGAAAAGAAACAAGTTTCCCAGTGTCTTAATAGTGTCAGACTTGCTACAAACAGGGACGAGAGTTATTGGCAAATGTGTATTTTATGAGTACGCTCGGTCTTATGGGAGAAAACCAGAGGTCTTTTAAATAGAGACTTTATTGACTGACTGAATTGTTACTTGGGGGAACTGCTTCTGTGACAGCCTGACAGAGTACCTGGCTATCTGGAAGGTGGAGTGCCTCTGCTCTCCCTTTTCTGGCCCTGTTGTTGCAACATGCCTTGTGTTAAAGCATTCTCAGTGGTATCCAAGCTCCCTCGCTGTGGGAGGAGAGAAGGGAGAAGTGGCCAGGCAGAACGGTGATCACAGCAATATGCTCACACTGGCCACGCTCCATCTCTGACCTCCTCTTAGCACATGGCTGGGAGGGTTCATAGCTTTTAAAGAAGAGATTAGTTCTATTAGATCTATGATCTCTACAGACAGCCCCTGTAATATCCAAGTCCTGTAGTTTCATCCAGCAGTTCCTGTAATCAGCATGTGGGCTGTGGAGCCAAACTTCTGCTGTTCTTCTGTATCGAAGGTCATACTTCAGTGACAGTTGTGTTTGTTTTTAAATAAATACTTCTTTAATATTTTCTTTACTTGCTTTGGGATCATATATTAATGCAAGCCAGAAAGTGTAAAATATGCTCATAATCCTGAGAGTTCTGCTAAACCCTAACTGACACTGGGGAAAAGAAGAATAGTAATGGAAAGAGCATATACTGAAGATTTTGCTTCCATGTGAATGCAATTAGAGCTTTTCCCTTAAGCTAATAGGATAAGTAACTATATGAGGAAATCCACAGACACTGCAAATGTGCAGGAGGGAGAGAGTAGTGTTTGCTTGGTGTTCAATGGTCCATGTGTAATAAGCTGGCAGTTCCATCTAGTTCCTGCTGGACAAATGTCTACATCAGAAATTTCTGATTCTCCCTTCCCCCAGCAGCACGTTTGGAAGTTTCAGCAGCAAAGCCAAGAGCTAAAATAAGAGAGACATGGCTACATTTTCAGAGCTATTTTATTGTCTGTATTTTATTGTTTCTGTAGGTAAAGACATGCACACAAATCCATTCCTTTTGCATATATGGCTGTGCCATTCAGGATATCAGTTAATTTCCTGAATATCTGCATCAACTCACATGCCTTTTGCCAAATTATTCCAGGAAATCTGTTCTGATATTTCTAAACTTGATCTTCTCCTAATAGCATTTGCCAGCCTGATATAAACAGAGTAATACTTTGTCTCTTGAGAGTAAAATAATTTTTTAGAATTTTCAGTAGTTACTCTGATTTCTGAATAATAGAGAATAAATGATGTACAGGATGGATCACAGCTCTAATTATTTTTTCTAAGAGATGTTGAAATGATCCATTTATACTGGTAGTTCTACAGAAAATGTAGCATATCCACAGCATAACACAAACAGTGAATCTGTGGTAGTTTGGAATGGCACAATTATTGTTGGCATTAATTTGGGGTGTCTTATATCTGTATTTTGCCTACACAAATGCACTTCAAACACCATGTTGACATAACCACTGCAGCAAACCACAGTTACACGTGTCTCCCACAGCTCTGCACACAACCAGCAGGCAACTGTCACTTTTACTTTGCTCCATAATATTTTAGTTTGGTCTTGGCCAGGACACAGACCATTCTTTGTAACGTACAAGATACAAAACATAGACAAGATTGCCAGGCCCATTCCTGCCCAGCTGCAGGGCTTGGGGTGAGAAGGGCAAGGAACTCGGGTGCAATTAGCCAAAAGTTCCCTTAAATGGCTGTGCCACCCTTTTTAGGAACTGTAGTGAGCACCAGGGAGGAACAGGGGATCACTGAAGTTGTCCTTGTAACAGCAACTGCAAGTAGTGCTTTGGTAGTGCTTTAACTCTCCAGGAGCCAGGATGGCTGACAGAGCTTTGAGGCTGCTGTAAAACACACTGTGACAAAAAAAAACAAAAACAAACAAAACAGAACTAGGATGTATGTTGTGAAAACACAAAAGACTTTTCTGGTTTTCCTTTAGCTGTGGATTAAGGTTAGTGGCAAAGAGCTGTAAATCCTACAAACACAGGGATATGGATTTACAACTAAGCAAAAAAAAAAAAAAAAAGACAGCAGCATTCTTTAATTTTACTATTTTTAAAATCTTGACATATTGGCAAACCCATACAATTTAGAAAAAAAAATCTTAATGGAAAGGTTCTTTTCATATAAAAATGTTTCAAGCACTGTATATGTACTTCTTTCTCATGAGACAATGGCTGCTGACTCTCCAAAGCATTCTGCTGCAGCTAAAGATTCACAATTCTCTATTCAGTCTGTAAATAGCTTTGTGCTTGTTATATCCTTTTTTTTTGGCCTCCAATATTCTTTTTAGTGCCTACATGAGATCCCTGTGCATCTGATATTACTGATCTAACCTAGAATTTATACTTTTTCCCCTCAGTACATGCAGGTTTGAAACAACATTTAGCATAGTTGGAATGGGGGACATTAGTATCATCCACCCTCTTATTGCTATAAATGGACCCTAATGCATGAAATGTGTTTTAATTTGTGGGCAATATCTTGCTAACCTGACTCCCACTTTCTTACAGAATTTCATAAACCTGAATGCCACTCTGTGCAATCTCTGCCATTGTTTAGATGCACAGTGACTTGTCATGGCATCCCGTAGCAACTTCAATTAAACCATGCCACTTGGCTTCATCATGCCTCCCCCAAAATATCTTTGCCATCAACACTTCTCGGAGTGGCAATTCTCCTGAGCTTTCCAGAATTTACAGGTCACAGGTAAAACAGCATGTTCCCTGCAAATGTTAATGAGTTTACAAACTGCTGAGTATTATAATGATAAATTTGATCATATTTCTCTCCTGACTTTACACAGTCTTGGCACTGCAATATTTTTAGCTTATATCTGCTCTCAAAGGGCCCAATCCAAAGCTCATTGAAGTCAAGGAAAAGAGGTGTATTAAGATTAGCAGCTTTTGATCAAGCCTGAGACAGTCAGTGCCATGAAAACATTATCTGTGCACATCCCTTATATGCAAGTGACATCTCCTTGCACCACTGCAAGTTCCTGAATCTCATTTTCTTTGCAGCTTTCTGCCTGATCAGGGAATCTATTAAGTCCAAGCAGTCAAGGCAGCTGTCTTGAGTCAGATAATTTTCAGCTTCCTACATAAAGGGAACTAATATAATATCTACTTTATGCCCACATCACTGTCATAACTCACGTGGCATTGTGGAGGGCTTTCAGGAGGAAGGGCAGAATTCCAGCAGCAGTGACTTCTAAAGCCTGTCCCTGCTCTGCTTCTGCAAGAGACTCCCTGTCCTGCTCTGACAGGTATTTTCACCAACCTTCTTGGGCACAGTTCACTGTACAAAGTAATTGCTATAGCTCTTAAATGTATCCTTCCATACCTGAAGGTGAAGGCTGAACAGGAGAGAAGGTTGCATTTCTGTTTAGTGTCTCTGCTGATACAGATATGAACAGGGAACTGCAGTCTGATGTCTTCCCTTGGCATTTTAGTATGTTTACAGATAGAAAGCTGACCTTTTTATTTCAGGAGGGTGTAGTTTTCTTGTTATGGTATGTGATGGCATTAATATATAACATCTGAAGTGCTAGAAACCAGACCTAGCAGTACTTTTAGAGGGAAACAAAACTGTTCACACCTGCTTTGGTGGACAATCTTCCACAACAAGTTCACTTAAAAATACAGATGAGATGACCAAACAAACATTTTTCAGATGAGAAACTTCATGCAATACAAACCAAATACTGAAAATGCCTAGTGGTAACATATCAACTATCCTTGTCACTGAAAAATGTGTCTTAAACACCAAGGCCCCTTAGGTTAGTCTTCCATCAGAAGGACAAACAAAATCCCTAAACTTGTAAAGAATTGTTCACTGCTGCTTGAAGCTATTAGCACACATATGTGAAAAAGTATTATTCAATAGTTCAGTCAGATGCTCTCAATTATGTCAAACTCAAATTCATGTGACCTTTTATGGCACAGGAAGTGATTTAAAATCTGCCTTGCCTCTGACATTTAAATATGAGGAAACGATACCATTCATTTATTTACCAAGAGAAATAGAGATTAATAGAAGATCAGCAAAGTAAAGCATACTTTTACAGGAACAAATCAAATTGTTGGAAAGGAATGAATAAATAGGATTGCTTCTGGCTTATTTTTTTCTTTTCTTTTTCTTGCAAGTCATTAAGTTTACTTCTACACAGCTTTCAGACCAATAACTAGATACAGGTTACTGTAAGCACCTGTCACCCCTGTCAAATAAACTATTCTGTTAGTGAAACACAATTTTTTAAGGGTTTTGGTATCCTTCCCTCTTCCATTCCACTTAGCTACGATGAAAAAATACAAAATTAACCAAGTCCTCAGTATGAGACAAAACTAGAAATACGTTTTCTGATCTGACTCCTGTATTTTTCTTTCCTCCAAAGCATATGCTCTAGTCAGTGTAATATATCACGCAAAAACTCGATGCACAGTCCATGTACTTTTAAAATATCCAGTGACATGGCTTTTTGACTTTTTCAGAGTGTGGGATGAATGTGCAGAGAATTCACAGGAAAAGCTGTATGTAAGATCTCTCAGATTATATTCACAGGTTTACCTTATTTTTTATTTACAGTTCCCCTGGCCCTTAGCTTTCTTTTCTCTCCTGCTGTCTGAATTCAATATCAAATAAATTTGCAATCCCACAGTGTTGCTTGAAGCTTTAAAAAAATGGACTACAGCCAGTGCCAATTTTGGGCAACTATCCAAAATTATGTACCAGCCACATAGTGCAAAGTAGTTTTTGTTACCTTCGTATCATGTAACCACAAATTTCCTTTTATTCTCTCCATTCCCTGGAGGAATGACCTCCTTGTCTGGGCTATCCCCAGCTAGGAGATGAGCTAATTTTTACTTAGTTTCCTGACATAAATTGTGTTTAATCCCAAGCCTGTTGAGGGCCTGCACAGTAGTTTTATTGTACATCATGTCATGTTTGGAAATGTAAAGCACAAGGGCTGTGTAGCATATGGTGCATGGTCCTTTTAGCTCTTTGTTTTAATGGGGAACTTTAGGAGAGTGGTATTCATTATTTTTTATTTGAATTAGAAGTTTCTGTCCTAATTTTGGAGACATACTACAGCCTGTTTGCCACAGTTCTGACATCTTTAAAAACAACTTCATTGGGGAACTAAACAAGTCAGCAATGGCCATACTGCCTGTTTCAGACACAGTTAGAAAGTGTGTTTTGAGTCTCAAAATCTTATAATTTGCACTATACCAATCTGTAAACACAAATGAATACAACAAATATAGCCTATTGTTCCAACATACACTTAAAATGTAATGTATTGTGCAATGAATTGTTTGAGTTAAAAACAGTGAATAATTGCATTTCATGAATGATCAGTGGATTTAAAAATATTTCCAAAACAATGTTTTTATACCGACGTTATGCAGCAGGATAATAACATAAATAGGACCATCAAATAAGCAGTTTAAGGCTTATTTATAAGCCACAACTTTGTGGCTATAATTTATTACATCTGTGACACATCAATTAATTGTTTTTGTCTATAGAGGTCACGATAGTGTTTTCAATATGTAATATCAGAAGAATTACAAAAGTGAAGAGGCACAAATGTTTCTCAAATGATTAAGAGACTTTTCGGAAAGTCTGTAGCAAGTCCATATCTAATAAAATCAATAGTCAAATGAACTTCAGACATCGACCTCTAAGATTAGCTGGCAGATCCTCTACTTCACAGGAACTGATCACAGCTTTTTTAAAAAAAATGAATCCATGAATCACTAACATTTCAGCAGAATATTGTTGTGAGTTAACTCTATGTAACCCAAAAATACTCCAGCATGTCCAATTCCATTTTATATGGCAACAGTGAACATAATCCATACGCTGAATGTCTGCACCCAAAGCACTTACATTTCTGCCCAGTGCTTTTCAAGAAATAAGCTCTTTGGCCAGAGGTCCCTGCAGAACTGCTGCTGGCTCACAGGGAGTGTGCAGGGACCCCTTTCAGTAGGTGCCAGTGATGCCCATATGAAAAAGCTGTTCAATATGAGGTAGGTCAAATTAGGAGAGAAGTTGAGCTGGAAGTAGGAAAATAGACTTTATGAGTAAAAAACCCAGTGTTTAAGCTGGGTTTAAGAATGTCATACTGCTGATATTGTGAGTGCTTCTTTTCCAGCTTCTCCTGTAAAGCTAGGCAGAACTCTGCTTTTGGTGTAGATTTTGTTGAGGACTGTGAGGAGGTAGAGTATGTCTTCCATTTACAGTCTACCCACAGGTTTAGTTATTGCTCTTTTATTAAAGGCATGACAGAATCATTAACTGGGCAAATTATTTTCTTACGTCAGAAGAGAGCATCATGTTGTGATGACTCAGGGGTGACTAGCAGCCCTGCTACTGCCCTGCTTCTGCTGCTGGGTCATTCCCTCTTTATTCTGGATCACAAGGTTTTGCAGTCACCTGTTTCCATCATCCTGCCATGAGACTGCAGCAGTGTGTGGTGCTCTGGGTCTCCCACAAGTCCCTCAAAACTGTCCTCTCATACATCCTGCAGTCCTGTTGTTTTTTGGACAGGCAAAACTCAAGGTTTCCCACCCTGCTCCAGCTGTCCCATGACTGCTGTACCTGCCAGACACCACACCCTCCTCTACAGCCCTGTGATTACAACGATCCACAGTAGCTCCTTTGGAACATGCACCATCCCTTAACACAAAAAAAGAGAGAAACCTGGCAAAAATATCAAAACTGTGCACGGTATGTGTGCCTGGCCCATTTATTTTAAGACTTCAATGACCCACATGCTTCAGGGATATCCCAGGAAGCTTGTGGTTCAGGCAAGTTACATCCTTCTATTCTTTGTGGCTGTGGTGTCACCAGACGACATTTTCAGCAGAAACACTGCTCAGAGTGTGCTCATTTCAACCTCTGGCCATTGCCTTTTCCTGCCTCTTTACTGAAGTGTCCCCCTTCCCCTTCCCCCAACTGCAATCACATCACTGCTTCACTTCTGACTCAGACTGAGAGACTGTAATGACTTTAAAATAACTTTGCAAAATACCTCTGTATCTGTAGTTAAAGCCAGACCAGTTCCCTCATCCAGCCCTCAGTGTGGCTTCACAAAAGGGGGCTGGAAGACCCCAGGGGCAGCCAGGTACAGCTTGGGGCCATGAACAAGCTCTTCTGTTGGCATCCCTCCACTTTTAGCTGCAGGTGTCATATTTCTTCTGCAGACACAGGCTTTGTTTCTAACAATTTAGTGTTCTTCTGGGTTTGAAATACGAGAGAAATAAGCCTACTAATTAGATTGTAGGCAGGAAGTGGGCACCCCTAAATTAATGGCTATTTCCTTAAGGACTCTTAGGTTCTTTAAGGACCTCTAATTTCTTTTCTTACTGATTTCCCAATAGCCCAGAATTAAACAAAGCAAATCCATTCCCATATTTCAATATACTGAGAGAAGTTGCGAAGGGATAAAGAAATTGTGTGTTAATCCCACGTTTTCCCTGTATCTATACAGACTAAGCAAGTAATTCCTCCTAGAAGAGCTAATCAAAGGTGTTTAATTCAATCAGTTTGTTTTACAGTCATCTTTTCTGTTTTGCCAGCCTAACACACCTAATAAAACTTTAATCTCTTCATTGTTTTAGTAATGTGAACCAGTATTTTACAACAAGTACCTGACTGATGGACACAGCCAAATGAACAATGTTTCTTGCCCTCACAGGGATTTTAAATAATTGTTTTCATTCTATGCCTTGAATAAAATAGTTTATTTCCTCTACAACATGAGGAACAAACAAGAGCAATGTGATGCTTGTGGGTTTTTTCTCCCTTAATTTTCTGATATTGGCTTAGAAACCTTTCAATATAAATAATTCCCAGTATATGCATAAATTGCCTACCATGCAGTGGTTTTCTTCATTTTCCCAGGGGCTCTGCGAGGCAGGTACAGGAAAAATAGTGCTATAAAATCCCCCAAATACCCTGGTTTTTCTGACTGAAAAACATTAACAATCATCTAAATAGTGGTCAATAGAAATGAGGTTTCAATCCAAAAGGGATAAAAGAATGAATGGGAAACAAAGTGATGTTTCTCTCACGGTCAATGACCTTTTAGTTACAGCCAAGAGAGTGCAGTGATGGAGATGTGAGCCTGAGAAAGGACCACGAGGGCTGTACACTGGTGTGACAACACTTTGTTCATCAGAAACTTTCCCAGAACACATTGAAAAGAAGTAAATAGTGCCCTTGCTGTGGAGCCCATGCAGAAAGAAACTGTTCTCCTTGCTTTCTTTTACCTTGGAAGATGCAAACTTGGTCTTTTTGGTTATTTTTTTGTCTTTTCTTTCAGCCTTGCAGGCTCAAAAATTCTTGCATATTATACTGCTTTTTAATATATATAAAGCTACTTGATACTCTTTTTATTAGCCATGTAAAAGATATTAAATCACCAAAAGTACTTCAATGTTGTGCGTACACGCACATAGATTTATATATAAATTTATATGAAAATAATCCTCCTTAGACTTCAAAAGATGAACTTCATTAGATTGTAGAGAAGTTACCAATCCATGGTCATAACATGCATTTTAGAAAAGATTTTTTCACTGTGTAAAGTAAAGAAAGTGCACATTAAAAATAAGACACTTCTTGCTGCTAATAGGCTCTTTGCTCCCTTTTAGTGGTACTGTAACATTGTGTGCCTTTCTTGTGAATTCAAAACTCTATCTTTGCAGTGTTCTTAAGCTTAATGTTACTAAAACTAATCAATTTTAAGACAGCTTTTCAATTCTCCCTTTTCTGTGGACTGTCCTTTTTACAGAAAATGCCCACAATACCAGTAAAATATATAATTCAGGCATGTCAGGTAGCTGAGCAGGCTGGGACCACTGATTATTATTTAACAACTTTGCATAGCTGCTACATAAAATAAATAAATTATTTAACAGCTTATAGGAAAAAGTTAGAAGGCTCGACTTCAGTTCCTAAAATTTTTATAAGTGGCTTTATGCTTTCTAGTATGCTGAGCTTGTAATCCTATTAGTCAGCTCTCTTTTTCAAAGTACACTAATTTGAAGGCTTTTATTATTTTTCCTTGAATCTGTGGATTCTGTGGGCACAGTTTCAGGTCCGTTCCCATGGGTTTGTGTCACTCCTGCAGCTGGAGATGGCATTTCTGGGAAAGCAGGTGTGTGGCCAGAACACCCCCATGACTCAGTAATCCCTGGCTGCCAGAGCTATGTCACAGGACTTGGGGAGGCAGTTGTCATTATATTTAAATCCATTATTCTTTTGTGAGGAAAGGACCCCGCGTTTCCCAAGCTGGACTGAAGACAGAACTACATGAGCAGGTCAGGTTTATATAGCCCATGGATGTGTTGGTTGTATTAAAGAGGGTGCTCAGTATCAATTAAGAATATTCACAAGTGAGTTTCAAAACCCACTGCAAATGGGAATTCAGTATTACCAGAGAGGAAAGAAAAGTAGTGAACAATTTGCTACAGGTCACTTGTTTCCAGAAGACCTTTATTTCTACCCTTGGGTACCTAATAACACCTGGAGGGTCATTTTACCAACCCTTGCCATGAAGTCAATTATTTCAGGATTTCATTACTGTTATTTTAAAGAAGGATCTCTAAATTCCTATAGCTTATATTCTTTAAAATAATCCCATTTCAAGGGCTGTGGCTTTTAGAGCCCTTTTACATAATTCTCATGGAGTTAAGGTTATGCTGCCTTTTTATTGCATAGAAGTTGCACAAACGCATCGAGCAGCGTTTTAGTGAGAAATCAGAGAAGTTATAAAATATGTTTGTGTCCTTACCCTGGGGATAAAGTCAGTTAAATGATCCTTTTTAAGAGTGGGAAGCATTTCCTAGCTCACAGAAAAAAAAAAAAAATAAAATGACATTGCAGTAGCCATAGTATAGATCTGTGCATAATAATTACCTAAATTAATATACATTTTTAAAATGCTGCATTCTTCAAAGTCTTCATGCATACAAGGTGCCCTATGCAATAAGCAATATAGACCTAGAATCAAAATTTAGATTGGAAGGGACCTTCAGAGGATAGATGGTTTGACTGCTTGCTCAAAACAGGTCTAAACAGGCCAGGTTGCTCAGAGCCGTGTCCAACCGAGTCTTGAACACTGCAGGGGACAGAGAGTCTGTAACTTTGGGGGGAAACCTGTTGCAATATTGAACCACTTTTCTGCAGAGTGGCATCTTTGCAGCTCACCCTGTTGCATGAGATTCCTTCAACCCATCTCTCCAGGTCTCTCTGAAGAGCAGCCCTTTCCTCCAGCCTGTTTGGTGCCACGTACATACTTGCTGAGAGTGCACTTCATCCCATTCTCCAGCTCACTACTGGAGACATTAAATGACACTAATCCCACTGCTAATCCCTGAGGGACCCCACCAGGTACTGGTTGCCAGCTGGACTCAGCACCATTGCTCACAATGCTTTGACTGTGGCATTGCAGCCAGTTTGTCACCCATCCTGATCTCATCCGTATCTCAAGAATTTGGTTTTGAGGACACCATGGCAAACTGGGTCAAAAGCCTTGCTGAAAAATAAGTTATGCAACATCCACTGTCCTCCCCTTCTCTACATGGTTGGTAACCTCATCCAAGAGAGAGCTAATCCCCCTAAAAAGCCATAACTTTACCAAGGAGCAAGATGAGGCCAATCATGGATTTTATTGCAATAAATTGAGTTGTTACTGTTTTACGTGCATTCAGTAAAAATGAAAAAAAATCTAACACAGAATAAATTACTCATTAATTTAATGCACTTTAGTGCTACAGGTCAGTGGCTTTGAGTATGTGAAAAAGCTACAAACAGGTTTGTAGCAAGAAACATCTCCCTGACTGAAGAGAGATGGAACCAGCACATTACCGAATATACAGGATAACCATGAGTCAGTTAATTGCACAGGCTGTTATAATGGAGGTACTTTGCTACTACTGTGCAAAAATCATTGAGGTACTTTATTAAAAAGCAGATAAATAACAACTTATTTCTTTTCTGAGGATGTGTAAATAAGAAACTCAGTATAAAAACCAACCTAAATCAGTGTTAAGTCTTTGCGACTCATTCTGAAAAGTGCTGAGCAAACACTTACTGAATAAAATGTGCCTTACTGAATAAAATTCTAATTAGAGTAATTGAGCTTTGATAACTGCTATGTCATTAAACATAGATTGGCTTTAAACTAATTGTATTTGCATTGTATTATGATTTCTATTAATTAATGCATTAATGTTTATATGCTGCAAACTCTTTTGAAGTAAAACATGAAAGTCTACACCACTTAATCTGAAGATGCCCTTTGAATACAAACCTGGCATGGCACAGTGGAAAAGGTCCCTTAAAGGAATATGGTCCAGATCTTCCCTGTTTATGACTAAGAGCAGCTGAGGAAAGGTGACTGTTGACTTTTGGGCTCCCTCCATTCTGGGCAAGGAGAGCTGTGGCTGCTCTCTGCAGTGGCAGTCAGGGTGTGCCGTGGGCTCTCTCTAACTCATGCCATCTGTACCAGACCTGCACTGCTCGTGATGCAGCCTTGCTAAACTGCCTCCTCTGACTATACCAGAACCACCTGCAAACCAAACCAGTCCAAACCAAAGAGATAGGAGCCATACAGTTGTACTGAACACATCAAAACTGAGCTACGTAATGCATCTGTTTTTGTGGCACTGAGAATGAGCACCAGGAACTCACTGCCAACACAGACCTCTCCATTTGGGCAAGTCAGGAAGACTATTCCTTAGCAATGCCAGGTTCCATTGCCAAGTCTTTTTTCTAGCCTTTGGCTAGAAAAAAAAGCAAAACCCAAACAACAAGTAAACAGCACACTGAAGCCCCAAATCAGCTTCATGCAGTTTTAACCTGCAGCAGAACCTGAGGCCCTGTGTGTTGGTGTGTTCAGGATGGCTACCAACAACCAAGCTTTTGCTCTGGGAATTCCACTTTACACAGAAAGCCTCCTTTAGTAGAGCTGGTCAGGCCTCATTTCATTTCAGTTCTATTAAGAGACAATAGTCAACAAATGACCATAAGAATTATTTGTCTGGTTGGACTCAGGAGCGTGAAGCCTGCATTTCTGTTCTTGTACTTCTGGCATATAACTTACCATTGCTCTTTGACCAAATATTTACAATTTCTACTACAAATCTACAGTACAGTACAAATAATAATAATAAAAAAGACAAGCACTAATCCTCTTATCACAGTAATGTAAGTATTTGGGAAAAAAATCTGAGTTTAAAATCCACTTTTCTATTAAAAATGATTGCCTAAAGCCTATTTTCAAGAGTTTGCATTTCCAAATTCAAGTAGACAAAAAAAAAAATTGATCAATTGTATGTCAGCTGACCATTAATTTTATTTCATAAAACAAATCATCCAGTCTTCTGATTCATGTGTGTTGAATATTCAGCAGCTTCCCATAGTTCTAGAATGGAAAGCAAGGGTATGAAGATCACTTTTTGCTTAAATAACTCCAAACAGCTGGAAATCTGAAACTCCATTTGTCAGACAGTAGCACACAGCCAAGAACTTGCAGTTCCTTACGTGGACAGCTCTCACTGGTTCTGTCCTGAACACTTGCTGGTGTTCAGTATTTCTGTTAAGCCTTTCAAGATAACCCCGGCTTAATTCACTGATACCACACTAGTACTGATATTTAGAGTCTTTTTGCTTAGGCATCTACTGGAAATATTTTACACAATGTGACTAGTTCTCTGTAAACTCAGATCAAAACTAACCCTCTGTGGAGGTGAGCTTTATCTCCAGGTTTGGGTCAAAGCTCAATGGGAACTACTCTGCAACCTGGGGCTTGCAGAGAGGTTTTGATTTATACTCAGCTGGTATTCTCAGCCGTGGGAGATGAAATGAGGATGGTTATTACTGTCATAAAGCTAAAGTGATAAAGCTAAAGGTAAACAACAGAATATCTTGACAAAGCAGTGCCTTATTTACACTGTTTTTGACTTCTGAGTTTTTGAACTTTCATAGGGAAGTCAAACTTATTCAAGCCACTGCATAAAGTGCTGAAGAAATGAGGGGCACCCCTGGCTCGCTGTAAGGAATGATGCACTTTAGGCATGCAGGCATGTCTGGCAAATCCCAGGAGAAAAGTATGGAGGGACATAGTGCTTAGCAAGTCCGATGCCTTTAAGATATGTTGAACTCACAGTGCAATTTCCTGCTCTGTGTTCCTTCTAGCATGAGTTAGACTGACTGTGGACTTGACTTCTTAAGATCTGAAAATCTAAGATGATATGATAAATCACTCTTTTTCTTAGACAGTATTTGTCTGCATCTCCAGGCAACTCACTGGTAAAGAAATCGTGAATTGCCAGATGGGTATGAGTACATATTAGATGGAGTTAAAGGGGTGGAATCTTCAAGTCTTCCAGTATTTTAAAAGTAATGTATCCAGTGGTACAAGCACACCTTTCGTACCTTACTGAAAAACCAGGTTACCTTCATAACAAGACTTCCTTTTCTAGAGTTATCCTCTACATTCCACTAGAAAGCTTTGCATAATTGCTTATTATTGGTTCTTTTAAACAAAAAATAATGTTCTTTTAAACATAATAATGTAGTTTAAGTGTAATGACTTATTTTTACTTTTTATACTTTCAACACGTGGCAATTTTTTGAAGTACTGTTTGTCTAAGACAGTGCCAAGAAGTTCTTTTTCAAATGAATCTCTCTTCTGTGTCAGAAACACAATGTGTGTTTTACTTAGTTCAATTATCAGTGCAGTATGGGTGTCTATCTAAGTGATCCTTCATGTGTTCTTCAAATATACAAATAGCATAACCTTGTTTTTAAAGACATATTTACACATACTATGTCAGGATAACAATGTGTTCCTACTGCAGCTTCATGGCAAACATCAAGACTGCCTCCTACTGTGTTCAGAACAACAACTCAGTTGATACAACAAATTTGAAGTTGTGACTAAAGAAGCGCAGGAAAAACCTGTGACAAACGTAGCTTATACACCATAGATGTAATAACTTCTCACTTTTTCATCAGGAGCGAGGTTAAACACGACAGATACTCTTCTACATCCCTTATGCAAACACACAGGGAAATCTGCTTTCTGGAGTGTGTGAGGGTCTGTCAGTCAGATGGATACAATTCTTCATAACAAATAAAACCCTTCTGTTTCGGATGATCATTGTAACAGCAACATGGGAAATGTAACGGTCTGTACAATATTATACAAAGATTAAAGGTGACAGAAATATATTCAAGTTCAACAGATTTTCTCATGGTGAAAAAAACTCCATGCAACAGCTTAAGTCCTGAATACAATGTTTTGTGACAGAGATTTCCTACAAAGGAAAAATTGGAGGAGGCATGTTTCCAGTGTGGAGTGCATACATTTGACATACTGTAAAATTCACAAGTATTTAACTGCATTAGTGAAATACGTGCAGTGAGCTCTCGGTGCTCTCAGCCAGTGTCCTGTCTGATCAGGCTGTTTTGAGGGAAATGTTTCAACGTCCCAGGCAGCTTTGCTAAGTGACTGTAACCATCCACACCCAGCTGATTCTCGGTGACTTCACTGGCTAAAGCCCTGTGTGGGATATCCCCCCTTTGGGCTTTGCTCACGCTGGAGTTCCCCCCACATGACTCTGCTCATTTGCAAAGGCAGGTGAGGATCCACAACCGGTGGGAGCCTCAGCTCTTGTCTAACAGTTGAAATTTAACATTGATTAGAGAGAGAAAACTATAGCTTGTCAAACAAAGCTCAGTTGAGGATAATTGAGTTTGGTTCTCAAGCTGGATCTTCTGGTAAAAGCCTAATTTCATCAAACCTTTGGGCATTGCACTTAACTTGGTGCATGTCTGGGAGGAAACAAGAACATAACAGATTATAAGGAAAATAATGTTCCTGCCCATAGATTTTCTGTCTTTTATTAAATGTGTTATGACTGGTGGATTCAGATATATTGCTTTGGAAATGTAATTATTTTTTCATATCAGTATTATGAAAGAAAAGTAAGCAGGATTCATGAGACACTTTAGAAGATTATTTGAGGCAGACTGATTAGTGTATCAGTCTTAATTAAAATATATATGAAGTAAATAATAGGAAATATTAATCTGTTTTTTTCAGACCAAAGAATCAATACACAGACTGGAAGTTAATATTTTCTGTGCACTTATGTCAAGAAACGAAGACAGCTTTATGTAGTTTTAAGGATAGTTCTGGAATTTGTCAATTAAATTAAAACAACCCAAATCCTATTCCTCCAAAATGAAAGCATGAATCTTCAGAACTAAGCACTTAACTGCTTTTTTTTAATTGAATTTTTAAATATAATCTATTTTTCACTTGCTACTTCCAATGCTAAATAAAAAGCGTAAATAATTTAATTTAAAAATTAAATTAAGGAAAATCAATTTGTGACAGATTTATGAACGCATGTAATGGCTCTTAACAAAATATCAAGGAGCCACACTTATTTAAAAAACAGATTTTTTTATGTGATCAAACAGAATGATTCCAGAAATATTACTTGTTTTGTTTTACTTCTCTGGTTCTGGGTTCTCTCTTCTTACTGACCCACTAAAACCATATCCATAAAGCTCAGCCCTGTGTCATACTCTGCAGAAGATTCTGATTCAAACGTGGAACTTCCTGATGCACAGGGAAGACATTCTCCATGCTTTAACTCTTAAAATTGCAGCCTATTTTTTACTCTTAAATTCAGGAATGAAACTTTTTTCACTTGTGTTTCTCCTGGGCACTGAATACAAGTTTCAGTCCTTGGTCTCTGGGATTATGGAAATTACGCCCCACATATGTTGTGGTGCTCTTTGTGCTCTCCTCTCCTGGCACACCAGTGGGACAGCAAACACCTCCCTACCTATGATACAGAATGAGTGGCCTCAACATGCAGCAGAATTTTGCACAAAGAGAGCTAAAACGTTCGAGTTTCTATAAGACAGTGTATGAACCAGTAACTGACAAACACGATTTCACTGTAGCTTGAAGTGGCAAAGTGAGGCAGGAAAATGCAGGCAAGCTCCCAAATAGGAAACCAGAATTTTTCAGCACAGACAAAACCCTTAAGCCTGCAACTCTACGAGTAAACAGAACGAACTGAGAATAATTTTCTGGCTTGAGGTCAATGGTATGGCTGATGCCATGTCCACACAGCCAACTGTTCTCACTCCTCAGACAGAGTGGCACCATCCAACCTGCTCGTTGGGAGCAGTTTGTGGCCTGTGCTGTCCCCCAAGCCATGCCCAGACACGTGGCTGGTGCTGCTGCCCATGGCAGATGTGCAGGGGCCGTGCAAGCTGTGAGCACTGTGACAGTGGGGTGCCAATGCCACGGCCCAGACTGAGCCCTGCTCCATTTACTGGCACGGTTTGATCATCTGGAGGAGTCACACTCAAGCAGAAAGGAAGTCCAAGCAGTTTTCCACCAACAAAGTATAATTACAGTAGCCTAAAATGATCCCAAGTTAATTTTAGTCTCTTAAAAATTTTGTGTGCAGATGTTGTGGCTTTCTGGTGAAGTGTCTCAAGGCGTGAGAGCACGTTGGGCCAAATTAATCAGTCAGGGACAGCACACCTCCCATCTGGGAGCAGCTGGTGCTGGGACATTACTCCAGCAACACTGGAGTGTTGTGGGGCTTCCACTGCCCTCCAGGGCTGGCAGTCACCACAGAGGAGTGATCACAGGGCTGAGTGTGCCTCCCACAACTGGCTCCAGCCCCTTCCCTCCTCACATCCAGTTACTGCAGCGTGGCTTCTCTCAAGGTCAGCCATCCAGCCTCTAAAGCACTAAGGTTTTGTGACTAGGATTTGGCATTTAAATGGCTTTTATTTTATTTTCAGGGCAAGAGTTTTGCTTTTTCTCCTTGAGTATTATTTATTTGAAAATGTCAACGACAATTTAAAAAAAACCCCAACTTTTTCCTCTCTCCCTGTCTCTGCATACACAGAGACATTTCACTTTATTCTCTTCTTATACTGAGGATAAGTGTACAGGTTGGGGTTATTGGTTCATTTGTTTGGCCAATTTTGCAGAACTGTCCTTGGCATTCAGGAACACATGATTCTTTCCAATCAGCAAAAAGGAGACAAAAAAGATAATCCAATACAGCATTAGATTTGCAAGCAGTTCAAGGTCTTATCAGGAGTAGAGATTTTTTTTTTCGTTTTTCTTCAGAGAGATGTAGTGGTTTCTCAAAGAAATATATGGAACATCCTAATTTGAAATAATAAGTTATAATAGTGAAGAGAGCAGAGCAGAGGCAGTATATGATTTCCTTTCAGATTCTGATGACCTTGACACTGTAATTATGAGCAAAGAGTCCATTATTGTTATGTCTTTAAAAAGACAATAATTGCCTCTACATTTCTTGATTGCCAAGCAAAGGCAGTTTGATACTCATTTATCAATTACTTGGAAACTCCTGATACCAAGGTTAGTTCCAAATTCTGAGTTCAATTTGCTGAAAGAAAAGATGCCAGTAAATTTTCAAGCTACCAACCTTGGGCCAAGATAGGTCTTATAATAACCCTTAAAAAAATCCCCGAAACAAGCTAAGAAACCCCCCCTGTGGTTGCTATTACTTATCTACTAACAGATGCAATTTGCTTAGGAATTACTTAGGAAAAGATACAGGAAATAGGCCTGAAAGTGCCAACTATCCTTCCTTTCCACTGGTTTTTGGTGCTCAGCATTTCACAAGGTTTGACCAGGACCCAATTAATCATTTGCATTATGTCACTCCAATTAATAGATGTCATGCTTTAGCATGAAGGAAAGCCTGAAAGCAATTGCATCATGTAGAGTGAGAGTTAAAAAAGTAGCCTAAAACCCAACCAGATCTTGAAATTAAATACTTTCTCTCTGCCAGCTAGTATCTGCAAAATTTTCTTTGAACTTCTAAGCATAGAAGAGATCAATTAAAAGGCAACATAAACAGAAGTGGCAGATCTTAACCTACTAGGGAAGCTGTACCTCACTTGGACAAAACTCCTATTAATCTCAAATATTGTGTGAAAACGAAAAATGGCATTGAGATGGCATTCACTGCTCTCTTGTGCTGATGGCCAGCACAAGGTCTGTGCATCAGTCATTTCTAAAGGCAGGTTTACCTGGAGCTGGACCCCTTCCCCCCTGGCACCACAAAGTGTCCAGGAACAAATCAACTCCTGCCAAGACACCGTGTACTCCATGAGCCATTGTCTATTCCAGCAAGCTCCCCGTGCCACACACACACTGCTCTATTTCAATATTTGACAAATAAAATGTTGAGCCCTTTAAATATTTTTTTAAGGCAACAACCTTAAAATGAAACAAATTAAAATAAAGCACAAGGTGGGAGGTTTATTCCCTTTGTATGACTTCCTGTAGTTTCCACAGCCTTTATGGATGAAACTTGCTCTTTTTCATATATTTATTGACAACAATAAACCTGCCTAATAAAAGTCTTAACTTAACCAAGCAGCTGGAGTTGTACCTATAGAGCTAGATGCATCTGCTTTCATGGAAAAGAGGGAAATCAGCTAAATGGGTTCATGAAGGTTCACTTATTTTCGAGGATTTTAAACAGAGAGAGGAATAGTGATGAGATATAAGAAGTCTTCCAGCTTTTTCAGGGCTGCATGTTTGAAACAAATATATGTGTATGAAATTTTCTGATTATTTGAATCATACAGTTGAATCCTTTTACCAAAAACATGGAATATTAGAATAAAATAATTCTTCGGACACACATTTTGTGAGTTGGATGCACATTTGCAGCATTTTAAGTTCTTCACAGTTCCTTTGATTCCAACAGCCTGACTCAAACACTTGATGTTACCCGTGCTTTTGAAGTACTGTGTTAAATGCAGACCTAAACTGGAATTCTTTGTCTCAGAAAGACTCATCCAAGCTTCCATTTATGAATTAAAATAGATCTTACCTCAGCCCTTTCTCTTCCGAGTGACAGAAAATCCCTGTTTCTGCTTGTAAAGAGACTGGTGGCAGAGAAGTTTCCGAGGCAATGAAATGGTGAGCTGCAAAAAAATACAGGCCCTGTGAGGTGAAGTTCGTAGTCAAGAGAACAATGCAGTTTCCAGCTCTCCTGTATTAAGCTTTTTAGATCAAAACAAATGTTCTAGTACCAGAAATAAGATTCAGCTACTGACCCTGAAAGGAAATTAAAATATAAGGGTGGTTTCAAAGGTCTGTATTCCATTCTCTAAAGTTGCTGGAATTTGCAAGCACTTGCAAATGTGAATAAGGTTTGAAAATCCACATCCTTTCCATGAACAATTACTTTTAAAAAATGTTCTCCAAGTTAGACACAATAAGGATTTAGCTTTATTTGGAAGTCTTGACACACAAAGGACTTCTTTCAGCTATGGTTTCAAAAGCAAGTCCTTTGAACTTGATGGAGATACATCTTTCCTTCAGGCTTGGGATCAGGTTTGACTGCCACTTTGATAGCAGTGGAAGTGGTTTTACTGAGGGACTCTAATGCTACCTTACTGCAAACAGCTACAGTTCTAAAAATAAAGAATTACAACTCTTTGCAATGTGCAGAAAGCCCTAAAAATAGTGCCTTAAAATTGTGAATCTGAGCAGATTTGTGTTGGTATGCATTCCTCTCATTTGGAGATACTTGGATCCTTCAGGATTTGGGTACCTTATAAAATCCAATTTTGATCCCAAGAAACCCAGAGGTTTATCAGAGCATGTAACACTAAACTATATCAGAGCATGTAACACTAAACTAGGCAAATCTAGAGTTAAAAAACAAAGCTTTTGCACCCATCTGATGGTCTTCAACATTTCTTTGGACATCCTATGCCCATCCAGGATCATGCCTAGGCTTTTAGTGAGCTCCTTTTTCCTGGAGTTGTTTTTACCTTCAATGAGATTGTTTGTTTTCACCAAAACCTAAGTTTGGCTGCTACATTATACCACAAAATTCCATTCAGCTCTTCATAAAAAGGATAAGTAATACAAGCTGTGCTGAAGACCTAATTCCTGTTCCTGGCTTTTCTGTCAGCTGGTTGTAACTGTAGGCAACTCAGAGAGACCGTGTGCCTCAAGGGCTTCCAAAACTCTTGCCTCCCCTGTGCAAGGAGATAGGGTTTGTCTTAGTGGTTCCAGATGGTTCCTAGAGATTAGGATTGCTTAGCTGTGCTGCATTGCTGGTCATTCCCAGAGCAGGCAAGCAGTAATTAATTGATTCCATCTGTATCTACATTGGGGCAGAAAGTGATTTATAATGACCATTCCTAGAAAGCAGCAGAGGGCACATGCTGAACAGTTCAGCCCTGATGAGCCACGGTGGTGTTGAGGGACTGACACAACTGCCCAGGCTTTCCATAAGAACATTAATATATACCTGTTAACCCACTGCACTGCACCTGCTACAGATTGAAGTTTGGATGCAGAACATACATGTAACCTTGCTGTGCTGTTCAGCTGTAAGAACTTCTTCAGGACAACATTTGTCCAAATACAGAATCACCCAAAATAGTATCTGAAACTACTATTGAGTAATTTTCGGTGAGAAGGTCACATCATCTCAGAGAAGTGAAGCACTTTCTATTAAGGTTTTCCATTTAATATGGAACCAGAGATTCTCTGCCAGTGACCTATTTTAGGAAATCCAGAGTGCAAGATATTACAGTGCATATACTGAAGTTGTCTTTCATTACTATTTTTGGAGTACCTATTATTCTGATAGGTTATTACAATTACATATTCCTGAAAGAACAATGTAACTTTTTCTGACTGCTGCAAAAGTTTCAGTATTTACTGTAAGTAAGGATCTTCTAGAGATCAAAATTCAGACTGTTCAAATCTTGGTCTCATAACTGTCACTATACATGGTCAGAATCATGAACCATATCATGTAACATTCTTATTCTGAATCATTCAGGTGATGTAACGGCTTCATGGGATTTGCATAAGTGTTCTCTGAGTTAGTAGTTTTGAAAATTGTCTTCTTGACATTGAGAAGCCCAGCAAAGAGTCAACCAATTCACCTGCTAAATTCAAAAACAAGATCTATGGACAGTTCCTCATCTATAAGGCAATTTCTACAGTATTGAATTATGGAGTTTTGATGCATTGCATTATTTGTTTCCATAGGACAAATGCAGAACTTTTCTCATCAGTGATAACAGTTTTTCCTCTAAGAAAAATTTGCTGGGATTAGTACCTAAGTACAGTCAGTGGCCCTAGACTGATGGGTGAATTTTGCCCTGTGAAGGTAGAAATTTGGTTTGATATTTTAAATGTGTCTTTCTGAATATCCTGTACATTTTACATAGAAGTCTAACCAATTCTGTGTGGATTCACTGGATCAGAAACCTGCTAAAAAGAGCCAGGTGAAAATTTGATACTTGAAAGCACGTTCCCTACGTGAAAGCCTGTGCTCTATCTTTCACACAGGCAAATAGAGCACATTCTATTATTTACCACTATCTTTCAGTCCTGGTACAGAATAGGTGACTGTAGTATTTCAGTGTAGGCCTATCTATAATTAAAATAAACTTGCAAGTAATCTACTCTGACTATGCTGTAGTAACAGCTGTCAGAATGAGCAGCACTTTGTAAATCACCTTCTGTTTAATGTGCAAGTGTTAGAGTTATTTATAACTATGCCATATAAACGTCACAAAGGATGTTTGGTGATTCACAGATAACAAAGAACATACTGTGGGACAGACATGGGAGAGAAAGCAGCATTTTTTTTTCAGACAGAACCCTTTGGAGTTCTTCACACTATTCCTGAGCAGTCTCCAAGGGTATCAGCATCACCACTGGATTGGATTTCTACTCAGTTTGCCTGAAAACCCAGCTCTGCTGAAGTTAGCAAGAATTTTGTCCTTTTTCGAAGAGCCAAACTTGCACTGATGGCTTTATGTGACAATTAATACATATTATTACAAAGAACAACTGAGTGAAAATTTAAGAGTGGCAGATTTGCATCAAGTGCAATAAGTGCCCAGGTTTTATCTGTCTCTGAACCATCAGGCACTGCTCACATATATGACTAAGTGACACATGTACTACTTTGCTAAATAAGTTCTAGATGATAGCAAAAAACTGGCCCAGGGGTTCCACCAGCCTGAGGGGGAAAAGGCAGGTTTAAACCTGTTCTGGCAAACTCACCTAAAACTGTGCATAGCAAACATATTTTTAATTTGACAACTCAGATCACTTTAATGTCAGGATGTTTACAAAGTTAGCAGAATTTAAAAAAAAAAGAAGTCTGTCAGAATATCCTAGGAAAGGAAGTCCCATGGTATTTTAAGCTTGATAAAGCCCAGCTTTCCTCCTTTCAGCTTTTTGACCAGAAAAAGGATTTGCTCTGTGACCTTGACACCACTACCTAGAAAGCTGACCTTCAAATCTATAAGATAATTCAGGACAGGTGTTTCCTCAGACTTTCAAAATATTTGTGCCACTGACTCCATGATTATATGTTGCTGACTGTTGGGGAAGGGAATTTACCAATATATTTAATATTTAATCTGAAGGCTGCAGTTATGGTATTGACCAATGTTCCTGTGCCTTGTGACCTTAAACTTCTCTCCTGGCTGTGATCTGTGCTTTGTGATTTCTGGTTGATGATCACGTGCAGCTAAAATGTAGCAATTTAAAAAACATTGATAAACAAAACCTTATTTTAGCTCTATTGAACTGATTGCTGGAGATTGAACATGGAACACCTTTCTTCCTGTTTCTGGGGGCTCTCTCCCCTTCTGCTGTTTGCTCTATTTGATCAGGAATGACTGAATCTGCCAGAACTGGTAGAAATTAGATTTGTTCAGAAGCTCGCTCTAGAACTTTGGGAATGAGCTGGATTAACTAAATCCATGCACCAAAACTTTGTGATGCAGCTTCTAGGGAGGAAAGCACTTGGGCTGGTCTTCCCATACTGTAATAGTAAATATATGTCTGTGTGAGACCCCCAGCCACCAGCTCAGAGCAGGTGAGGAACTCAGGACCCTGAATCCCTGAGTCAGCAACCTTTCTACCAAAGCTGCAATCAAAAGGAATAGCTACAACCAGCTATGGATGTGCTGCTTTTCCAGATATGGAAGCTCTTCTAGTGACAACTAAACTTTCAGTGCCCACTCAGCTCATGTAGAGCAAATAGTTATTACAGAGATGAGAAATTTTTGCTTATTGGTCAATTCTATACAACTGATCACAGAGAGAAACATTGCACTCCCCAGGCTCCTCATCATACTTCAGTCTTGCATGGCTTACATACTTGAAAATGTGAAGTAGGTCTGCAGAGAGGGACTCATGTATTATAGGGAATGAAAAAGCAACGGAAATGAGATTTTTTAAAAAAAACAGTTAAAAATGTTTCTAATCAATAGCACATTCATATTTACAAAACTTTAAAATCAGTAGGGCTATAACATTCTGTCACATACAAGCATTAGAAACAATTGCAATTCCTAGCCTTGAATGAACTTAATTCTCTGTGGCTGACAGTGGTAATTTTGACTGTAATTACTGGAGATCGCACTGTGGATGATTCAAATGGCAAAAAAATTCTTAAGCCAAAAATTGCAGGTGGAAAACAAACTTAGTATTAGACCTACAATTAATTGAGGGACATTAAAAATTTCTGTATGATTTTTATGTAACAGAAAAGCTACAGCTGCATCCAGGCCTTTTTTCTTTATTTCTTTTCAACTTCAGGTTGAGGGTTTTTTTGTTTACCCTTCTATTTTACTCCTGTTACATAGCAGCTCTCAGAGAAATCATTATACAATAAATTTGTCTTTTCAAAGCACCTCTAAAATGTCATACTACTACCTGGTAGGTAATACAAATCAAATCAGCTCATCTGGTGTAAATTTTAATTGCCTGTTGAAATAATGGCTTGTAGTCGGTCTTGATCAACATAACCACTGCCTAAAAGTTGCAGCCTCAAAAGCCACCTATAAACCAAGCAAACAAAACCCCCACAGGCTTTGTACAGGCAGAAACAGTCAATTGGATCCTCGTAAAACAGACCATCCAAATGTTAGGTTTATTTAAATTCTTCACACTCCTTCTTTGAAATGAAGAGACAGTGTCCACATATCCTTCACAGTTCATTAATCTTACCAGGATACAGTGGCATATTAATCAAAACTAGTGAAAGGAATGCTGTCCACAGCTGACTGTAATGTACACGAGATGTCTCATTGCACTTCTTTGGAGAAGCACGTTTATCCAGCAGAGTATTCATAAGGATTTAATTGCAAACATAGGCAGCCCCAACACTTGCCTAAATAAAAATGCAAAGGATCTTTTATCAAGAATGCCTTTGTTTACTGAAAGTAACTTGATTCTTGAGGAAGAAAAACAAAACAAAATTAAAATTCCCTGTAACACTTCAAATTTCACCCAGGAGTTAATTTATACCTTCAGCGAGATGGTGAAAAAGAGATTAGTTTTCTCACAATTAAAGAAAAGGAAAATGAGCATTAGAAAATAAAGCTATTTGTACAGCTTGACAATTGTATATATATGAAAATATGCAACTTCGGAGTGTACCCTGGAGTTGACAGACTAACTATGATGTAGAGGTTCAGGAAGAATAATGACAACAGATTCTTTGGCTTTGCTTTCCTCAGTTTGACTGCTGGCTAGAAATCAATACCACAGCTGCCACAGGAAGTAATGCCATTGACTGAGTCTTCACTGCTTTTTTCATCTTCAGGAATGAGATTTTTGAAGTTACATCTTATCAATCATTACTTTAATCACTGGTTTGTGTTTTATCAAGCAGCAGATATTGATGTTGGAGGCTTTCAGTTTTTAATGCCATTTTAATTCATAATAGTTCTCTGCACTCATTGTAATAATAATGCCCTAGAACTAGGCTTTAAAGAAACCATATGCACACTTTTAATCCTTGCAATAGCATACTCCAGACTGCACCTACTTGGCTGTATTTGGTTTAAGATGTCTCCCTTTTTGTCTCTTCTCCTGTTTTGAAATATTTATTTGTTAAATTCTCACAGAAGGGACTCTGTCAGACAAACATTGTGAGGTACAAGGGAAGAAGACCCTATTTTCCAACTCATCAATTGTCTAATGAGTCTTAGCATTTAACTATTGGAAATAATCAACTGATCCCCCAATCAACAAAAAAAAGTAGAAAAATATCAAATATTACCTAAAAAGCAAATCAAATTTAGTTATGTTGAAGGAAGAAATCTATGTTTATGTGCTACTGTAAGTATTTTATTTTCCTGTGTTGTTATATTTCTCTACCATATGTTTTTCTGTTTACATGACAGTGCCCTTGTAAAAAGTGCAGGGATTTTAGCCAACTGCACATATAGATTCACATTAATTCATGCTAAATATTTTTAAGAAAATCTGTATTTCAGTAAGATGAATTTTTAGTATGTCTGGCACTGGATTCTCTCATATAATATTTCATTCATTACCTCTACAGTTTTCTGCCTTTCAGCCCTGTGGCTTATTTGTACTAATTTCATCTGCTATAAAACTTACCTGTAGGTCCTTTGCACAACAAATGTCTTGGGGTAGCAATAAAAAATAATCTGATTCCCTTGTCTGAAATGTAAAATGCTGGTGTTGCTCTACTGTTGCCTACAAAAAAAAGGAAAAAAAATGAAGGTCAGTCATTTAATGGAAACAAATATTGAAAAGAGATAAGTGCTATGTTATGCCAAGGATTTGGTTCTTGACAAGCTCCATTTGCTAACTTTTGAAAGTAGTGATTGAGGATGTATTCCCAACATGTAAGCAGTGAAGCTGTATTGTTTCTCTTCCACAATCTAAGGAAACAGTTTTGCTGGTTTTAAGTTAAACCCTTTGCTTTCAAGTATCAGCCAAATCAAATGCAGCCCCATAGAGCCTCACGCTCATTCTGAATCCAACACCATTACAGAGGCCATAACAAATGAGTGTTTTGGAATTAGGACACCAGAAACTATTTGCCAGAGGTAAAATGGTTTGCAAGAGACAAGAGACATTTAAACACGAGTTTAAATTACTCACAGAGAGATCCCCAGACTCTGTGACCCTCCTTGTGTTGTCCAAAGATGAACACGGAGCTCAAATGAGAGCTGGTCTCAGCATATTCTTGTGCTACCAAAGTTTTTTATTGTATCCTCATTGGCATTCTGGCTTTTCTTCCCCTCCATTTATCTAAGGAAAAAGTTTAGAAACATTAAATAAGAAATGTTTCAATTTCTAAATTGAAATTATAAACATATTCTTTCCGCCCACAAAGAATCCACTGGAACTTCTCCTTGGCATATTTTGGCCAAGGTTTCTTTTTAGCTTGTACAAAGAGTACCAAAGGAGGAAGGATTTGCTCTTCCTCACCAGCAGGCTGACACGTTTCACAAAGTGAAAGCTGCTTAGAAAGAACACACAAGTCAAACATTTTAGATCTCAGTCAGTATTGAGCTTTTTGTGCTCTTTTACTTGAGGTGAAAAATGTTTTAGGAAATAATAAAAAAAAAAGATTAAAAAATACCCTGGGTATCTATTCAGGAAACTTTTTGTCAGTGCTTGCTTTTAGGTGGGTCTCACATGGACCAGCCCAAGGCAGCACACTGGGACAGGGACACAGCCATGTCCCTCCTGTTTACTGTCCTCCACCAGAGCTCTGAACACCAGCCCAGCTCTGCTCCTAACGATGGGCTACAGATCTCAGAGACTGATGCAGGGAGTCCCCACAGCCCACCATCCAGAACGCCTTTGCCTTCCTGTGGGAGAGGATTAAGACTGTTAGAAGGAGGCAACGAGTGGGAGTTTGAAAGGAAATTTCATGCTGTGAAAACTGGAGCTGCCCCGGGGAGAGGCCACTTGGGAGCATCCCCTGGGACCAGTGGGAGCAGTGGATACCTTGGATAACTCACCCTGCCAGTGAAAGACTAGGGGCTCGCTCTGGCAGTGTAGTCCAGACATGTGGAGGGAGACGTGGGGGTTCTTGGGGCCACGTGTGTCTCTCTGGAGACACAGGACTTTGGGATCTGACTGAGAGCAGAGGCCAACGGAGGGGACATTTACAGCAGCCCAGTGCAGTTCCTGCAGCAGTGGTTGGGATGGGAACCTGTTGAGGGCATTTTTTCACAGCTGGTGCTATAAAAATCAGCCTTCCAGCACATCCTTTCTACTCCCTGTCTGGTACTAGACACCATGGAGCAGGAGCAGACGTGTAACCTCCTGATGTTTGTTCCAGCACTGATTTCATAGAGCTGGGAAGGGAGAATGTGTCAGAGGAAGGCTCCTCCTGTTATCCACACTCCAATGTGTGGGTTGGTACATCATCCGTCAGCGCCTTGGGAAAGGAAGAGGAGCTTGCTGGAGATGTGCAACATTTGCTTTTGTATTTTAATTTCCTGTTCCATGTCATGCCTCTGTGTGTCTCATGGGATCACCAAGTGATTAGCCACCAACTCTGGTTGATGATCCCTTTAAAAGCAGTTTGCTGTGCTCCTGCAGAAAACCAGACAGTCTTTCAGGCAAAAGCAGCATATACAAAATATGATATATTTGCAAAAAAATGTGCCTTCCCCTCTTTGAAGCTGCCTGTAATTACATATCTAGGGAATAGTTTGATGTTTACATTTTCAAGTATGCGACTGCTTGTATTTAGCATAATATTTTTCATCTTTTCCCTTTCTTGTTGCACTTTTTGTGGTCATAAATTAAATTACATTATGTTACAAAAAGAATGAGGATTGAGAGCAAGTCACAGGAGCCCTGAAACAAGAGGCCAACAACCAGTAAGGCACTTTTAGGTGGTGGCCATGTCCCCTGAGCCTTCTGGAAGAGATGCCAGCTGGCTCACTCGAGCAGCTCCCATTCAGAAGAGAGTTTGGCTACTTCCCATGATGTCTAATGCCCAGAGGGATCTACTGCCTAGTCTGACATCACTTCTTGGGGAGGAAAACTGGCCAACTGCCACGGCCTCTGCCCCCTGCAGCCAGACCAAATGTCTCCTGCTCAATAAAGCTGGCTTGGGGCCCTTGGGTTAAATTCTTCTCTTGGATTTAGGAGCATAAATTCTGAAAACCTTAGTTGGTTTCAAAGGAGATATTACAGATTTACATCAGTTTTCTTGTGATCAGAAGCCAAAGCGAAGCCTGGAGTACATAAAATAAATCCAGGCTTTTGGTCTGAATTTATAAGGTTCCTTTATAAAGCCTTCAAACAAGATTTATCCTCTGGTTAAAAATACATTTCAGTTGGCTTCATTCTTGTCAGCCATTGAACAACAACCTAAAAATCTTGTTTTTCCACTAACATAACACTTATTATTTATATATTTGTTTACATGCAAACAGTACCTCAGAAATAATTTAAACTACAAATTCACTGTTTTCTTTAAAAAAAATTGTGGCTTTCTGATCATCCTTGAATTCATTTATTGCTTTCACAAACATTCTCTAAAAAGCAGCTCTCTCTGCTTCCATACCTTGCATGTATCTGCTTTATGGCTGACTTGTCCATTGATGTGGGCCTCCTGCTGCCTTTGCTTGATCTTCTCACAGAAATGGACCATTCTTGAATTTGGAGGTGGTGATCTTAGAAAATGAGGCAGGGGAGTTGCTGGAAAAGAAAACACATTCTAAATGTTAAATGTTACCTCAGAAAATCACATTATGGCTCTGCATCTGCCAAAGGTTTCCCATCCTCCTCTCATTAAGTGAGGCACTTTAACCAAATTTTTCATCGCCATTCAATTGTTATTTTCTAGACATCTGTCCTGAGCTCAGGTTCTGATTGACAGAAATGTTGAGCACTATTTATTGCAACAGAGATGACTAATTTGTAATTTGAACATTAAAAGCTTTACTGTTTTAAACACCATGTTCAGAGCACCTCAGCAGCACACCTCCAAGTTAGAGGATACTTTTGACCTTCATCTCTGTGTGCCTCAATTAAATACCAACCCTTATCTCACAAGACTTTGGCAAGTTAAATTAATTAGTCATTGTGAAGCCCTCAGAGACAGTGGTGATAAATGAGACGGAAAAGTCTATGAGGGAACTAGTGCTCTTCTGAGACAGTTTGAACAGCGAGAAACAAATCAGACTGGTGCCACACACAGCACAGGAGGTGTGTCACAAGGTGCTGAACAGCTTTTTGGGAGAACTGTTCACCCTTGGCACTCAAAAAGGCAAGGGGCCTGTGGAAAATGTGCTGAGAGATTATGAAAAGCATATGCATGAAGAATACAAGTACACCTGTGTAGAAAGTCTTAAATTTTGCCATTTTCCAATTTTTAATGATGATTTTGCAAATTCTGAAGTGTTTCTACACATAGTTATGACAGTGTATTTGATACCTCAGCAGAACAGGTGGTGACAGCAGAAAGTTTTATTATATGTAACAGCCCTTTAGTTTTTCTTTACTTTGTGACTCATTACTATGCTCTTATAATTAACACTCAGAAGTTTTTTCACTAATGAAACTACAAGAGTGTCTCTGGTAGTATAAGAAGTAGTCTCATTAGGAGTAACACATTTCTTAGACACAATACTGAACTCAGTATATAGTTAATCATCTGTGTTTTTCTCCGAAATGAAATATATATCTTCAATGGTCTCTCATCATGCATTTCACTCAGAGCTTTCACTATGTGCATATCTTGATTACTGAGAAAAAAAGATAATGGAAAACATCTATATTGCAAGTAAAAATACATATTTCCATTAACATAATGGAAAAGATTTTCTACAGAATTATGGCACTGTAACCACTGCACCTTTGTCACACATTGTGTAACATTATTTTATATTTTCAAGTTTAAAGCTTGGCTATAAGCCTAAGGTAGAAAATTTAAACATGAACACTCTCCCCTGTCACCTTTCAAAAAACCCAGATTTTCTAGTGCCAACTTTTAAAGTTCCAACTACACAAAGATTTCTTCTTCCTAAAAGCTGGGACATGCCCTTCTGATCCAGTACTTGCCATTCAGACAGCAAAGTCAGAGTCTTCTCTCCTATTCACTTCAAAGAGATTTAAAATTAATGAACTTCACAACTGAGAGTACAAGTCATTTGATAAAAATTTTGGTGTGGTTAAAACCCAGCAGAAACCATGGAGTCAGCATGGTTTTACAGCAGGCTGAGACTGAAATAAATGGGATGAAACAGTGCCCACATGCTGCTGGACCTTTGGTGCTTCTTAAGTCCACTGAAACCTGTGTCTGACACTTCTGTGAGTTTGTTCCACAACCCAACTTCTCTGCTGGCCAGAAAACTGCCTCAAACTTATCTCTTGCCAGTTTACAAACAACTGGTTTTGTGCTGTCCCTTCCTCCTCTGTGGTTTTTACGTTGTGGATATATTTTCCGGAGCAATCATACCAACTCCCAGCTTTCTTTTGTGGAGCTAAAGAAGTAAAACTGTTAAGCTGCCTCTCACAGAATAGACTGTGTGTCTGTTCTTTTGGGAATGCCCTCTCTGCATTTCCCCTGTTCTAAATTCAACATTTTTGTATGGACGTCCAGGACAACAGGGTAGTGAAAGTCTTTCAAGAACTTTCCATAGCAACACTGGTATTTCCCCTTTTCCAGCTGCAAAACAATTCATCTGCACTTTCTAACATTATACTACCTAGTAAAAAGCAGATTTTCCACAGCAGTGGCATGTGAAGGTTTACAAGTATCCTAAATTTAACATGCCCACATCTTTTCCCTCATCTGCTGTTCCAGCAGAGGAGACTGGGACAGTACCTTGAAGCAAAACTTTTGGGAACACAAATGGTACGCAATGAAACTCTGAACCAAACCTAAATTCTTCTCACCATAGTCAAAGCAACTCATTCTTTATTTCAAAAAGACCAGAAAAGAGGACATAAACACATAATCTATAGGAATATTCCCCTGAAAATCTATGCTTACTGCCTAGTAATGTCAAGAGCAAAGTTGTAGAAATGAGCTTACAGAAAGCCAGTGCTGTTGCTGCCAACTGAACTGGAGGGGTTGGCAACGATGGGGAAGGGAGCAGGATTCAAGCTCCATTGCTTCTGTTAAATTTTGGGATATCAGAAACCTATGGAGCACAGCCCCTCAGGCAGCCTGGCAATAGTCCAGCTCCCTGCTGCATCAGTCCCCCACCAGCACTGCCACCTGCCCCGCTGGCAGCAGCCCTGGGTGGGATCCTGGGTGAATTCCTTGTGTCTGAGGAGGCTGCAGGATTCTCTGCATCCCTTCTGTGTGACCTTGCCATCGCCACCAGAGGAAGTTTACACTTTTCTGTCATTTACACACTGAAAACTATTATTCGAAATTATGACAACTGTCAATTTTCACATAATTAAAGAGGGTTCAGTGTAGCAGAAAAAAAGAATGTTTGCACTTGTGCTCGCTCGTCTCTGCCTCCTCCTGAGAAGAGAATACTTAATTTGACCAGATTCTTTATGAGGAAAAAAGTGATTCTCAGAGACAGCTGGAATCTGAACCTTCAAGTTTGAACATGACAGCATAAAAAATAATTCCTCATTAAAGACAATAAGTATCTGGTTGATGTGTCAGGTACTTCACAGTCTGAGATATTGTTAAAAATGTAATCAGCCATGGAGGCTTCAAGAGGAATCTGTATATATGCCATGCTATAGTTGATGACAGAAATAAATCCTTTACATACAATGTCAAAGGCAGAATTCTTCAGCCTACACAGACACAATGAAAAGCAGGATGATCCCAGATGATATTTTTAAGTCTGTACCACTATTCAAGATTACACAATCATTCATTTGACTTAAGAATTAATGAGAGGTGCAGAGATGAGAAGACCAAAGAAAGGAATGAGGACTTCACAGATGCCCAGTTTACTAGAAATACCAAAATATTGTCTGAAAAGACCATACAAGTAAAAGAACAAGAGAACAGTGAATTTAGTGAAAAATTTGATTGTTTTTTTCAAGCCCTCTATGTCTCTTCTAAGAGTTGTGTGAAACAATTTTCCTTTGTGGGGACTTTTAACAATTTTTAACAAATTATTACAATTATTTTTATTCCTGATAAAAACTACATATCTTGTGGGTAGTAAGGGCACAATCCTGTTTTAGGGAAAGAATTTTAAATGTTTGCACATTTCTTCTATGGAAAAAACCCCAAAACCAAAACAGCATTCCAAACACATTTTGTTGCTGTCAACAGGTTTTAGTGAATTTTTTTTTTAAGTCAGTGATGATTTTGCAGAAGTACTTTTTAGTTTGGTCAGTCGTGTCGCTGTCAGGGAGTGATGGGCAGCTGTGGAAGCTGGTGAGCATTGACTGGCCACTGACATGTGATACTGGACTGGCCATTTGATGGGGGGGTCCCTTGGCACCCCAGGGACACACACTGCTTGCCTCACTCCCACGGGGGCAGAAGCAGGTTTTGCTGGTGTGTTACAGTCAGAGGGGAGGGTTTGGTTTATTGTCTTGATCCACCTGCAGCAGTCAAGTGCAGGGCTGCCAACAGACACCCCAGATTGCACTGATCCTATGCTCATGTACCATAATATCCCTTCTTTATTTCCCACCTTTTTATCACCCACTTCCTCTGCCCTGGTCTCCTCCACAACACCCACCTAATTACTTTTTTTCCCATTGCTCCCAGTTTTGCTACATTTATCCCAAATTTGTCAGTTCTGATTCCCTTTCCAATGCCTTTTGTGGTCTCAGTGCTGCAGTTACCTTGCAGTGCCTTGCAAGATGTTACTCCCCCAAAGGTCTCCAGAACACCTCCCCAGTCATCTGCAGAGTCGGGCCTTCTGTTCCATTTCTCACAAAACTCCCCCTTAACCACCTGTGAAGCCCAGCCATCCTGCCTGGTGCTGGCTGGAACTTTAGTCATTTTCTCACACTCTTATCAATCATGTTCAGCACTTTCTCCTGTAATGTCCAGTAATTTTCCACATCCCATTCCCTTACCTCACCTCAGGCCAGGGCTTAGTCTGTGACTTACTTTTTTGATCTAACGTTGATACCCCAAAATAGGTTTTCCATCTTTCTTTTTCCCATCCTTCACTCAATCCAGATGGATTCTCTTCAGTTTCCCTAATTTTCAAATCCCACTCCGTTATTTACCTATAAGATTCTTCCTTACTTCCCTCTGCTCAGCTGTTCCACTTGTACCATGGATTAAGGATATTATAGCATGAATACTTCTTTCTCTTTACCTCCCCCTATCAGTCTGTTATAATCTGAAGACAGTTGCTGGCCTAAAAGAATATTAGTTAACCACAGAAAGACTTCAGCAAAGAGAGGAATCTTGCTGTCAGAAGGAAGTGCTTATCTGGAGAACAGTGGTGGAGCTCTAATTCTTCCTTGAGCCCATGCTGACTGTACTCAGAAGTACAGCCTCTGAGGCAGGGGAACAGATAGTATTGGTTTAAGATTAAAATTCAGGTGTCCTTCACCTGAAAGCCCTTTGAAACCCCCGTTTTCCCCCGTAAATTTCTAAAATTCATGTCTCTGAAGGACTTCAAGGTAGGAATCCAAAAACGGACGCATCCAAAATAACTTGAATCTCTAAAGATTTTGTTAATAACAGTGAAGTATTACAGACATATTCCCCTGCCCTCCCAGCACAGTGCAGTCCTGAGGTTCAGCACTCTGCAGTACAGCCTTTTGTCACTTCAGATTCCCTGTCTGCTCAGAGCTCCATCCAACCAGTGCTGCAAGTCTCTGCCATGCTGAGTGGAACACAGCACTCCAGCAGCAAGGAGAGGATCTGCAGAGGAGGAGGAGGCAACACAATGTGCTTGGAAGTAGATGTCATACCGATGGAACTGCTTGGGTAATTAAAGTGAGCAGGGAAGCTGAAGGGATAATACAGGCATCAGGATGACTCCAGTGAATTTGAGATTGTTATATTGTGTTAGGATCTGTCTTGTAATTTTCTCCTTTTCAAGTGCTCCCTCTCAAATTTATATGGTATAACAAAGATTGGAGAAATTAATTATTCAGATTTCATTAATTTCTTTTGGCTATAAGCACACGTCTTGAAAGAAACAAATTGTAACTTTTGGATGGTTTGTAAAGTTGTAGGTTTTGATGATTCAGAACTTTCAGTTGGTTTCCTACAACTTAGTCTCAGCTGTGTTTCTTATGCAACCACAGATTTAATTTCTCCACCTAAATATTCTTTTCTTTAAGAATATTTATTTATTCTATTATTTTTTAACAACCAGTGCATTTTCTTCCATTAGGTATGGATTTACCACTGCAGCATGTACTTCTTTGTGTCATGTCAAAGTGGAGCAGCCGTGAGATGGTTCTACCTCTTATTCAGATGAGGCTGCATCCATCTTGTCATTAATTATCCAGAGCTACAAGAACATCCCCCTTTTAACTGCAGTGTTAAATTTTGTCATATTCTGAACAAAAATGCATTAGAACCCCCACGCTAAATACAAAGTAATGCTGTTCTCTCTTAAATGTACCTGGAATTTCACTACCATCAACTTTCTAAATGAAAATCTCTTATTACTCTCCTTTATTTACATTATGCTCGGTGATAAAAATGGAATTGGAAAAAAAAGAATAATATAAATGTTATCACCTTATCTTCAGATTCACTAGCTCAAATCTGCCTCTCAGTTCTCTCAGCCTGCACAAGAGAGGGTGGCTGGTACAGTAAGGGAAATCTCCTGAATAGGATGGCTTGGATGTGAACAAATCCAGAGGCACCTAAGGCTTTAAAACTTCCTGACACCACAGTGTTCTGAGACACCTTTCATGGGGGTAACCACTGTCTGGTGATGGGGGTGGTTGTAGCTTTGCCTGCAGCAATCCCGTTTCTTCTCTGGAGTCAGCTAAAAGCCAGATCGGGAAACTCCAAAGCGATGGTTCATTGGGAGGCGGGAAAACTGACATTAGCATTGAGTTCTGGGCCTTGGATGAAACAAACTGCCACCAGAGGTTCTAACGGCCTGGAAGCTTTGATGTAGCTGGAGCAGGGATCCTTTGTTTTCCGTTTGTAAAAAGCTCCCCAGTGGAGTTTTTGTTTGGGTTGTTAAAATCTGTTTAACTCGAAGAGCTGACAATAAGCACTTGGGAGCAAAACCGTCTCTTTGAAAGTCTTTTTGCTGTTCAGCTGCATTGGCCAGCCCTGCCAATTTATAGCTCTGTTACCTCTCATGGCTCTGAAGGCTGCTTAAGCAAACCATTAAGTTTTGCTGAACACTCTGAGCACCACAGTGGCAAAATGTGCACTTTCTCTATAGTCTAGAAGACACCCAGAACAAAAACATTTTTTACAGTCACTGTTCCCCATGCCATGGCATTAGGCAGCTTGAGGTTTCTGGTTTTAGTAGTCAAGGGCAACCTATGCTTAGCAAGGACTTAGTTTCAGATGTATCAAAGCCCTGAACGAAGAGTAGAGCAAGTATAGGAAGTATTAAGGACAGGTGTTGTTTTACATTTACTGTTCCTGAGTAAGGCCACCTCTGCTCAATGCCTAACACAGATCACTGACCAAGGTTGTTCCACCCACAGCAACTGATTTGACAAGTGTTACTCATTATTTCCAAAGTAAACTCCTGAGGTCCCTGCCTCATGCTCGCAGCCAGTGCAGCTGCCTCTTTCTTTTGCCAGGGCCTAAATGATGGGCACAGATGACTGGGTCACTACTGGCTGCATCTTGTGCCTTTAATCCTGAGGTAGGAGAAAGGTTTAAATGCAGCATAGCAGATAGAGAATATGTGTCTGAGAAAGTGGTCCGTGCAATCCAGGTGACTGTGGTGGGATACCTGCACGTCATGTCAGCTGTCAGATTGGGCACCTCCAGCTTAGAATCCAACCTACAAGCATATGCCTGTGCCATCCCATTCCTACCTAAGGAAGCCTCACAGAATAAGATCTGGCATGTCTGTACAAGCAGGAAAACATCTGCTCCCAGGTGGATGCCACAGTGTGTATTATCAAAGCTCATCAGACTGAAGTGGTCCATAGTTGTGGTATGTTCAACGTCACAACACTAACAATACAGAAATAAATGATGGTCTTAAAAGTTTACTGTTCTGTTCTGAAAAGCCTTCTGGGGAACTGGTGAAATTTTGGCTACTGTGAAACCAAAACTTCTGAAAGATAAGCTCTGTGAGAGCATCTGATTTTACAAGGGAAAACACATTTGGAAGAAAGGAAGCCAAACTTCGACAAGTTTTTCAACCACCTCTGAACAACACTTGATAAATTCAATCTCTGCTAGATTTTAGGCTGTGTTTTTCTTTCAGCCTGAGGCATCTAGAATAGTACCACTTCAGCCTGGCCTTACAGCCTCTCCTCCACACTCTTCCTTGCTCCAATTTACTCAGGTTGCCATGGCTAGAAAAAATGGGCCCAGTATAAAGGATAAACATCTCCTACTTGCTTTGCTACTAGGGCCACTTTTCCCCCTAGAAACAGCAACAGAAAGAAGGGATTGAAAGTGAACTTTCTATGCTGTAATTCTCTGTGTGAACGAGCAAAAGGGCCCTTTGAGTTTGCCTGTGCTCAAGTTCCCGTTCAGATTTGTGAGCACAGCCAACTGCTTTTACTCTCCTGACAGTTAAAGAACCTATTCCCACTGCAGAAGGCACTGGATGGAAAGTCACTACATAGCAGTTGTTTGAAAAAGAAACAAAGAAGGAATTTTGCTTAATAATTTTATACTGCCTTTATCTACCAAGAATGGCAGCACTTTTTAGAACATTTGGAGAAGGCAGGAGGTGTTTTGTGGGAAGTAGTAATGAAAAATTCATGAAGGATTAAAAATAGTTGGATTTTTTGGGTTTAATTCAGAATCTCTTTATATTTCCCTTAGTTTCCTTCCCTATTTTTATTGAATATAAACAAAGAACTTGTTCTAAAAAAGTTAGATGAATGGGAATGAACTAGAGTGAAATAAGAAATAAATCCAATAATTTCTGAAGTAGGTGATTAAACTCTAGACCCTCTATCTGTACCCAAGTGTCAAAGTGGTATGGTTTGTTCTGGTGTTCCACCATCCACAGATTTATCCACAGTCACAAGGAATTTGTAGGTGACAAATTCCCTGACAATCTGTCTATTTTCATTTTTCACCTGAGGAATGATGGCCTGAGACATTGTAGTTGCATTTAGCTTTATCCAAGCCTTTCACTGAGCCTACACGCCTTCTCTTTCACACTGCTTGAATAAAGTGTCCCTGTAACACAGGGCTGTGGAGACTATAGGAGAAGGGAGAGAGAAAATGCAAGAACAGAGATAATTGGTGTTATTCTGAATCATATTATCTGGAAGATCTCTTCAGCTGTAGCCCACTAGATGATACCAAGAGGAGTACTTAAAGTGCCATTCTCTAGTGCAGGAACCTTAACATGCTCTTACAATTATTCCTCCCAATTTACCCAGACATTTCCAAGCCTTCAAAAACACTGCAGAAATGAGGTAGAAAGGGAATAGGGAAAATACTGCCACTCCTTAAAGGCATGTAAAGCCCCTGCAAGAAGACTGCCAAGCCATGCTGAGCCAGGTTTACATGATGCCAGAGCACAGGGTGACAGGAAGATGTTGGAGAGGTAATTTCCAAGCTGGTACCTCTTTCTATGACTGTACCTGGGCTTCTGCCTCATGCCCACTGTGGTTAGGTCTCAGAGGAGGGAAGCAAATTTGCCATCTTCTTTCTAATTTCTTTCTATTCATAACAAGTTGTATTTGGTCACAGTGACCCAAACAAAAACTAGGTATTTGGTAGTTTCCTATAAAGTGAAGTCGAAAGACCACCTTCACTTACTAGTTCCCTGGTAACACGTTCAAGGATCTTTGCAGAAAGCTACACAAAAAAAAAAGAACCCTGCGTTAGGTTACTCTTTCAACCTCTAAATTTCAGAAAGGTTTCAGGGTTAATATTATTTTTGCCTGTTTTCTTTTTCTCACTATAAATACGATGAGCAGAAAGATGTTGCCATGGTGAGATTTTATAACGTACTTAAAGGCCCTTGTTACAGTTATGTACCACAGAGCCACCTTCACTTACGTGTGAATTGTAAAACACGTGAAAAATCGCCCCAAAGACGTAGAGAGTCTACTGTCTCAGATGTTCCCAATACTCAATTAAAGCACAGATGTCACAAATACTTTAGCAGCCACTCTGTTATTTGGAGACCTCTGCATTTACAGCCAGAAAGAGGGAAAATGGTTGAACCAAATCAATACACCTTACACCTAAATTGTCATCATTATCTGAAGTCCAGCTTTGTAGTAAACTGCATTAGGGATTACAAATGAAAACTAACACAGAGCTCTTGGAATCCAAGTTATCCATTCCTACCCCACGTGCTCGAGGTCATTTTTGCACGGACCCATTGAAATGCCCTGGGTTTGCTCTGAGTGCTGTTTTGCCACAGCAAAAGACTGAGCTCTGAGGAATAACTGAGCTATAGAGTCATGGATCCTTCTCTCAGGAAGGCAGTAGCCTGGGGGCCAGGGCTGCACTTGAGCTAAGTCTGTGCTGCTCTGAAAATAGTAGGCTCTGGAGCAGACACGGCGCACCAGGCTCTGCCTCCTGTCCATTTGACTTCCGTGCTGGAGCAAACCTGTGGGCACCGTGCCCAGGCACTGCTGGTGGCTTCCTTGTTCTCTTGGCAGGCTCAAGCATTTCCCTCGAGTCTGAACTTGAAGGTTCAGTGCCTGTATAGCTTTTATGTCTGAGAAACTTCTGGGGCTCATCTCAAACAGATAACATAGGCTTGTGCCCTGGAATTTCTCCAAGAACTTTAAAGCACTTAAACCTCTGGCAAACCTGTCCATATTGCTGCTTTTCTGGGATAGAACTGAACAGTTCCCACTAGAGAGGATAAACTTTAATTAACATCTTTTTTAAACAAGCATTTTAAACAGACACAGTAAGGCTTTCTCACTAGCCCCAGAAAGAAATATAACCCATCATGAGTTTATCACTAGCTAAATTACAATGTCACATCATTCTGAATCCAGCTGGGAAAGGGGAAACAAAGATCAAAATAGTCTTTTCAGAGCTGGATACAGTTAAAGTGAGAAGAAGGGTGTGCAATTGTTTGTTATGTGAATGCTACTGTGGCAGTGCTATTGGAAAGAACTAACTCTGAATTTCCAAAGTGCCTCTTCTAAGGTTATGGACTCAGTTGTGTGTCCATGTGAGCAGGGACAGCAGCAGAGGGCAGCAGTTCTTGCACAGGGTCCCTTCACTTTGGATGTTGCAAAGGTTTGAGAGAAAGGAGTCACAGTGATTCTCTTCCTTTGACCAGTGCTAACTCTTGGCTCCACATAGTCCTTGTGAGGCAGCCAGCTCAAAATGGCCAAGGACTGAGGAAAAACCCTGCAGTGACCTGCAGCCATTCACTGACACAATCGGGGCCTTCCAAAGCTCCAGCAGAATTATGGGGATTTACACAGAATTTGTGGATGATGTGTGATGGCCTCCTGTGTCAAAATAAAATCACATATCTTATATATTGTTATCTACTTAAGGATATATCATATTGTATATATAATGATATATCATATTGTATATATGGTCTGGAATTTACTCATATTTCAAAATGTTTTAGAAACCAGAATTTCAAGTGTAAGCAGTGCTCTACTGCTTTGGAAAAAGGTGCTAAATAGACTTACAGGATCAACCCAAAACTTCAGCACTTTGCTGATAACATTTCTAAGGTTGCCTGGGCTTTATGCTGTATTTTAGAGTTCTGAAATAGTTAAATTAAAAAAAAAAATCAAATCACTGGTTACAGCTGCTTTCAATACTTATGAATCATTTAGTTCAAAAGCAGGTACTCAGTTAATGACTGTATGGGATATACCTCCTGTGAAGACAAACCTAAACACCAATTATTGTTAATAAGAGGTGTAGTATAGTAAGGTTAAATATTCACCAAAGGCTTACAAGCAGGGGTAAATACTCCTGGATACCTGTGATAAATCTGGTTTCAGTCTGGAAGCGACAGGGATTGTTCTGCTACTGCAGCCCAGTGACACGAGACAAAAATGTGCTCAGAAGTTAATAGCTAAAAAGAACAAAACTATAATTTTAGAAGTAGGGATTGTTTTACTTGTATATGCTGACAGATACAGTAAAGTCATCATACATGAGTGCAACCATCCATACACAGACAGCTACTGCTACAGCTACACCCACAGGGGATGTGGCTTTGCTGCTACAGTTCCCTGGTAGTCCCATGCAACAGGAGTGCTTCCTTGTTGTGGTAAAACTTTGGATTCTACTCATTTGGAATCTGGGCAATTACAAAATATTTTTATAACCATGCACTATGGGCTTTGACCTTTCTTCTGCTGGAATCAGTGAGACAACTGGTGTGGGCCAGTCCAAAGAGGTCCTATGAGTCATAAGAGATCAGATCAGATTCTACTGCCAGGCAAATGTGAAGTGTTGCATTTAATAACAGTCTTCACCTGACATAAATGAGAGAGCCAAATGTACCTAGGAAAATGAGAGTTACAAATCCTTTTAGTTTTCAGAAGATATGCATACACTGTTAAGGAACCCCAAATATGTTTGGAAATATTGTCAGGACATCCCCAGTCTGAGACACAAGTTTTATCTTCTGCCTGTTTACTGTTGATAATGGAGTGGCAATCATTTCTGCACAGTGAGGGAAAGACATTACCTATAGCAGATATGTACAGCAATTTGTTAAAAATTCCACATACTCTGATAGACTCTTTTGAGCATTTAGTATAGGAATGTAGTATAAAAATTTTGAGAAGTAAAGGAGTTTCATAACAAACCAAAGTCAAGAGTACTGTCTGATAACATGCTGAGAGATCACAATAGGAAGAATAGCAATATCACTTCCCTTAATTGTCCTGATTCACCCAAATCCACTCCAATTCTGAATTTAAAAAAAATAATTAAGGAAACGTGGTGTATAGCTGTGCATTGTTGAGTAGTATTTTCAGATTCAAACACCATTGAACCCCTTCTGATTATCTGCAACCCTTCCTGATTATCTGCAACCTATGTTTGGTCTGAATAAGTCAATGTTATAGCAAAACCAATAGAAAATTGGATTATGTATTTTGAAAGTAGTAGGAAAATATTTTAAAAATTCTATCTGAACTCATAAATGCCAACTAACAAGAAGCGGAAAACACAGATGAATACATTTAAAAAAAAAAAAGAAGGAAGATAAAGAGACAACAGTGGTTATGTTGAAGAAAACGATGCTCAGCAGAGTAGGAAGTTTTCAAAAGTTCAGAACTTTGTATTTCTTTATAAAATCTGTATAAGCTGTTACAGCCCCTTCCTAGATACATGCAGCTGTATTTGAAATGCTAAACCAAGGACACTTCGGAGTTATGAGAGAACAGAAGCTGAACAGATCTTCTAAAGTGTGAGCTGACTTATTTTATTGATGGCCATGAGTTTCAGAAATGGCTGCATTGATTTTTTATTTTCCCAAATTTTTAAAATAAGTGACTTTTGAAAGGGAACCTTCCCTGTAGCAGCAGAGTTCAGCAGTTCTAGTAGGCTGAGAGAGGGTCAGTCAGTCTGCTGTTACAGCCCAGGCTGTGCTGTGGTGGCTCAGACCAATGCCCAGTGCTGCTGCTGGCACCACCAGCAGCTCTCACAGCCAGCTGAGATCTGCACAGTGTGAGAGACTAAACCAGCCCCTGGCTCTCAGTCACAAACTACCCTCAAAATAAGCCCTTTGTGCTCTGAGGTATCGGGAAAGTCAATTACAGGTTGGGATTTAAATAGTCTCTAATTTTAGTCTTACATTTCCAGCTTCCTACATAATCCCTCTAACACGTACTTGACAATGTATCTTCATCTAACTGGCTGTGCATGCAGCTCCTTGGGAAGAGAAAGTGTGGCACAACCAGCAAAAGACAAAAGGACACCTCTCTCTGTTGTGCTCAACAGACCCTGTTTCTCGCTCATGCCCTCAGTCCTTCTGGAGGAGAGATGAACGTGACACCCCTTTGTTTGTTCAAGAGCACAGAATCACAGAATCACGGAAACATGGAATTACGGAATCACAGAATAGTGTGGGTTGGAAGGGATCTCTGGAGATCATGCAGTCCAACCCCTCTGCCAAGGCAGGATGACCCAGAGCAGGTTACACAGGAACACACCTATGTGGATTTTTCATGTCTCCAGGGAGGGACACTCCATGCCCTCCCTGGGCAGCCTGTTCCAGTGCTTTGTCACCCTCCACCGAAAGTTCTTCCTTACAAGATCCTTACCAACACACTGTCTATGAAAGCCTTTCCTTCTGCTCTGTATGTCCCTTTTTATGTCCTTTAATGACCCTTTTTCCTCTGTCGTGGAAGAACAGCACCTATACAGGGACATGAAGACAAGAAATGGCCTTGTGGAAATCATAATAGCAAAATGGAATATAAATATGTCTCCCATTGCAAAAAGCAAATTATACTTTAAGTTTACTATACTGTTGTTTTAAACAAACAACCTTTTTCAAATAGACTAGTAAAGTAACCACACACATACATGCATTCAAACAAATGCAGAGACAGAAAAGAGGAACACAATGTGTATAAAGAAATAAGCCACTCTCTTATGCATTCATTTCTTTCAATTGCTTAGACTAAATGGAAAGCATGAGAGCCAGCACATTATATCCCAGTATTTATGGGTGCACTATCTATTCTCACTGTGACGTACACGAACATTTCTGTACTCGCAATTTCTACACATATGCATTAGATATGTGCCCTATTTTTATCCTGTCGCACAAGCAAAGGAAAAGATAAACACGGAGCCATTTCCCTGACAAACAAAACAGCGAAGACAAGCCCATTATCTCTGCGGCCATCCATCCATCTCGAGCTCTATTTGGCATAAATGGCAATGGCTTTCAATATTGCCTTTTTTCCCCCCGTGTTTTAGCAATTTTAAAGTATTTTTACAAGTGGAAGAGCGGCACTGTTTCCCCTGGTTTCCATGGCTGCGGTCTGTGCGGTTGCCGTGGGGACGCGGGGGGTGTGGGGGGGGGCTCCGGTCCCGCTCGGGGGGCGGCGGAGGGGGGGACCCCGTGGTCTGGCACTTGGGAAGGGCGAGAAGTTTAATTGAAAATTAAGTGGGTGCTGCTTTTGAAGTGAGTTACGTGCGAGCGGCTTAATTGTGCAGGAGCGCAGGAGTTGCGGCTGCAGGGAGCAGGAGGCACGGGGGGAGGAACGGAGCGCTGTGATGATTCAGTGTCGGGGCAGGTTCGGTGCTGAAAGCCTTGCCCGTTTCCGTAGTAGTACTTGAAATAAGGATCACAATGGGATGCTGCTCCCAGAACCGGGCAAGTGAGCAAAAGCGTGTTGAAAAGCATCTCAAAAAGCAGTAAGAGCAGAGCGTAGGTTGCACTGCAGCAGCCCTGGGAGACAAAAAGGCTGTGGCACGTGTTCTGCCACTTCTGCAGAACTCCCTGGAATCAATCTGCAAGGCCAGGCTCCCTCTGAGATGACCCCCGAGAAGTACAATTTCGTACAATGCACTAAATATTTGGTACCTTCAAGAAATTTCCTCTTATCAAACAGCTGCATAGAGAATCACGTGATTCTTACTTTGCCCCAAGGTTTCTCTGTGTGCAGTTCCATTTCTTCCACTAAGTTTTAGTGGATAGTAAACTGTAGCTGGATGGCAAACTCTGGGGGAAGACATTACAAAATCAAATGCAACGAGCCTTCAGAATGGCTTGGGACTCCTAATTGCTGCAACAATACCTCTTCTGGCATCAGGATAGGCAATAACGGCAGATTGGAAATGCTTTTGAGCAGAGCAAGGTAAAATAACTGCTGCAAAGGAAATGGATACGAATGCTGCACTAATAGAGGGCATCTCAGCTGCCTCTTATTGTGAAAAAAAAATTATCATACAATTTTTCATTCTTACCCAAATGGACTGATTCAAATAAGAATTTGCATTGGCTGACAACAGCCAGTATTTATGTCTCCAGTCTCCTTTTCAGGTGCCCCAGAGTAAATTGGATAGATAATTTAACTCTTACTAAGAGTTACAAAGAAATTCCATGAAATCATTGTAAGACATTATCAATCAGGATTTTGCCAGCCTTCCAGCCACCTCCTCACCCTGAGCACTGCTGCATGCAGTTGGAGAAACATTAGAATACTTATTTTTTTTTTTAATTCTTGCAACCACCTCTAGTGAAATTTCTGGCATCTTCTCGCTAATTTTTTTCATTTCCACTTTGAATGCAAACTGCTTACTAGGTGGTTTCCAAAACACACAAAAAGACTGTCCCTATTTGTGCAACTTGCAAGACAGATCATTTAGTCAATTTTAGAGGAATTAACACTGGACAGTTTATGCACAGTTTGGGTTTAATGTAATCCAGCATGAAATAAGAGTCAAATTAATTCCTTATCAATAGAAACCCCAGTACTACCATTGTATCTGTGTTTCTAAAGTTGGAGCTCTGTTCTTTTTATAGCTCATATTTTGGCTTTGACAACCCTAGTTCTTGGAGCAATATTGCAGATGTCCTTTGTGCAACATGACCAGCCTCAAGCTCTTGCATTGCCTTTGGCAATCAACAGTGAAATAAATATATACATGTGACTCAGTATTGTAACAGTGACTGGTGTGCTAACCTCACTCATTCTTTCTGTCTGTCTGTCGTTGTTATTTCTAGGGCACCACACTATCTGAATGCTAAAAATTGTCCTTGCCAGGAGCTGAACCCACACATGCTCAGCTTCTGAAGGAGCAGTGTAATTTCTGGCACCAGAACGCCAGTTCTAATTATGGAAGAACGAATCTCTTTAGAGAAAATATTTGACCAGCATGGTAGCCCCACACTTGAAGTGGGCTTAAGCCAAAAACTTGGTTGCAGTTTTCAAATTCTGGTAGTTGATCCAAATTTTTTATTTTTCCTCCCACCCCCATAATTCTTTTTTTCCATTTTAGGATCAGGGACGGGACCTAAAATACCATCAAATACACATTTCTGAAAATGGTCTGAAACCAAGAAATATGGGATATCTGAGGATTAGTGGGCTGCAACCCAGATCCTCTAAATTTTACATAACACTCCACAAAGCTGAGTACTTCTCTGGACATTTTTTAGATCCTCACGTTAGTATTTCTTAGGAATATGCTCAGAAGCCTAACTGAGAATAGCAGCTACACGAAAATAAAGCAAATACCCTGCTTGGCAATAAAAATAATTGATACTTTATTTAGCATATTCCCCTAGGTTCAGATATGTTTATATTTTGATGGTAATAGAAACATGAATGGAAAATGGGCAGAGGCTTGTGCTCTTATAATTTTAGTGTGCTTTAAAAACAGTTATGTGCGTGTCATTACAGAGCAGAATGACTTGGCTTCACAGACCTTGTATTGCAGGGTTAACAAATTAAAGATTTTATGTGTTATAACATTTCTGGAGAAACAGACATTGAAAGTCATTTGAAGGAAAACTTGTCATTGTGTTTACAATTTGAAACCACTGAACAACATTAAATACCCAGCCTGGCTGAAGGTATGGGCTCTTTCCCTAGATAACAGAGAGAAAGGGAAGCCTTAAAACTCTGATTGTGACCTGCAGCCTTTTTTACAGCATATATACCAGATATATTAGATGATTGCTTTGAAACCAACCCAAATTTTAACCTGGGTTGCAGTTGTTGGTATTTTGTAACCCTCCACATAAGGTCCTGTCAGTATGTTACAATGGCAGCAGCAAAACCACTTAAGGAACCATAGTTACCATGTTCTGATAACATTTGTGAGAGTGAACAGGGAAATTTTGAGTTAATGATGCAGACAAGTATAGCCCATGGGAAGAAAATTCAAATTTTGAGGTCAGGGCTAATAAACATGCAGATGTGAATATAAGAGGTGGAAAAGGAGCTTTTCTATACACATCACAATGTACTGCCTGAAAATGGACTGAATTTTGAGAGAAATTGGCTTCCTGGGTGATTAGGAATGCAATCTTTGCATGAAACCCAGACTACTGTATTGCTATTGCACTGATGAAGTGCCCGTGTATTACTTGATACAGGCTGAAATAAGCCCTGCTTTCTTTACACACCTGCAGGAATTATCTATCCACAGCCTCAGTTCACCGGTTTACAAGTTGCTCTTTCCTGAATTTGCCACAGGACCAAAGCCCAGGGGAGCAAATGGGGAGACTTGTGCTGGTGCAGTGGGCTTTGCTTCAAGGTCCCAGGAGGAGAATTACAACAGACATAATCTACCTCCTTTTTTCACCTTCCTAATTTTTTTTTTACCTTCATAAGTTGCCTTCTTTTCTTTCAATTATATACGGGAAACCTCCTAGAAATTAATGGAAACATTTTCCAATTGAAATTAGTAAGAATAACCAAAAAAAAAAACCCCAAAAATTGCCAGTCAACAGTGAATGAGGTGAGTCTTCAAGAAGGACTCTGAATGCCCAAGGGCCAGGATTGGTATCAGGACCCACCCTGGAGGGAATGTTACCAGCTGGCACATCAGAGGAAACTGAAAGGGATAACAAAATATTCATGGCACTAAATATAAATGTCACTCATACTGCCATTCAACTACATCAGACATGCTTATTTGTATAAAGGTCTGAATACTTAATATCTCCTTATCATGGAAATAAAATACATTTCACCATTATATAAAATAATATGTACAACAACTCCAAACCCACTGGTCACAAGAACGGAATTAAAATCCCTTGTGTTTACAGAATAGTGTAAAATATTATGCTAAATTTTGCTTTGCTGTGATCAGTAATGGAAAATATATAGAAATAAAACATATTTATCGATTCTGATACATGCAAACACCACACTGGGCAGAGCTTGAAGTCTGGATGCTCCAGGAAGAGCAGCTGAGCTACATCAGCCGGGACTATCCCACTTTAGGCAAAGCTACCCATCAGATGCAGCAGCTCGTGCAAATGTTCCATTTCCAAAGTGGCTGCATAGATGTAGAATGAAAATCAACATGAAACAATTACAGCATTAAAAAATATAAATTATTCACAGGTCCCATTCTCTTAACCATGGTTATAAGGCAATCTGTGAAATATTGAGTAGTAAGGGAACCAATATTTTTTTCAGCAGGGAAGCAATTGCTCCATGTGGCTCTGAGTCCCTTCCAGCACTTCTACTCCATATATTTAAAATTTATTTATTTATTTTTTTAAACTGTACAGCTTCCCCTGTTCTTCAGCTCTGGAGACTGCATGAGTAATAAAATCATTGCTGATGGAACAGCCTTAGCTATTACTTCATTAATAGAAATCTGCCAATATTATTCTCTATTTGCATGTCCATTACACGAATGAGAAGAAGAAATTCTTCCAACTTTCTCTTTCTAAAATTTTAGTTTCAATTTGGCTAAATTTAGTATAAATGCGACAGGTATTTTAAATTACTGGCAATCTTGAAATTGAAACATCAGGAGATATGGAGTCAAGGGAAGATAGGGAAGGGTGAGATGGTCAGAGAAAGGCAGAAAGAAAGATAAATTCATGAAAATATTACTGAAGGGGAAAAAAAGATGAACAACATTACTAAGCAAGTGTTTAAATGAGAAGACATGAAGTGAACACTGTTTTTCTGGTGAAATAATGATCCATTTTCCAGTGCATACACAAGTTTTTGAAACAACAGTAAGAAACATAAAAATGAAGGATTCATTAGCAGAGAGAGTTTGAAGGTTCTGATGTTGTCAGATATTTAATGGAGCAGTTTCCCAAACTTCCCAAAGCTATGAGTCAGATGTGGCAGCTCAGTATTCCTGGGCAGCATCCTTTGTAACTTTTGCACTTAAACACTGAAATCGTCAGTTAGGACAGTACATGAAAACAGCTGTTTGTTTTCCATGTGTTAATAACCATTCATGTGGATTCCATAACCACATTCTATCTCACTCTTCCACACAGAAGACTGAGTAAGATCAGCAAAATCTTGCCACCCTCGTAAAGAATTACATTGTATTTTACAAACAAAACCCCCACTTTGGCACGGAAAGGGAAGAAAAATGAATGTTTTTACCAGAGCAAGACTTCTTTTTTTTTTCCTGAAAGCATCAAAAATCTCTTAGAATTAGCCACACATCTGGTGCTGACACACCAGGTTAGAAGAGACTGCTAAAAGGAGCTGGCTGGAGTTCCAGTGAACAATAAGCAGACAAGGGGTTGACAGAAGACAGAAGGTGACGTCCTGAGCCGCATCTCTCGAGATGCCACCACAGCAGCTGTGGCTGTAACGAGGGGAGAGCCTGAGCAGCAGCTGGAAGAGTCCTTCCAGCCCTGGTAGCCTCGGGAGGGAGGAGGGAGCAGCAGCTGGACAGCAGCAACCCCCGGCTCCGGGGTCACTGCTCTGCAGGGAGCTCCACGGGGAACACCAAGCAAGCGAGGGAATGGGAAGTTGAGAAGACTGGGAGCTAAACCTTCGGGGCAACTAGTGTGTTATAGACTGGTTATTGTCTATAAAAATTCGTGGGGTGGAAGGGAAGGAAAAAGAAAGTAAAGTACAAAATGTCAGTGGTCAGACTGCCCGGGTTCAGCACTGCTGGAAGCAGCACTGGGTGATTTGCCTGTGGTAGGAGGAAGGCCAGGCCTTCACCTGGCTCTGTGTGGCATTCCCACACACCCTGACTTTAGAGGATTGCTTTTCTCTCAGTGGCAATGTCACAGGTCTTCTCTCAAATGTACACTTCACAAAAATAAGCACGAGTCCAATAGTTCGTAATTGATTACAATTCCATTAGGAAACAGCAATATCTGCAAGTCTTACATAATCTAAAGATTAATCAATTCTAAGTATATTAATACTTTTAACACTTCCAAATTCTGAGTTAAATGCTTTACAAATTATGAAATCCTCATTTAATTCCTTTAATAAATCTTGTTTACAGATTACTGTGAAAATCAGTGAAAACTAATTCACTTTGACTGTTCTGTGTGCAGTGCTGACAAAAATAGAACAAATTTCTTTTTACTATGGTCTGGAAACTGGAGAAAAAAGCTTTAATTGAATATAATCACAATATGCTAGCAGCACATGTTATTTTCCCACTATTGATATTTTTAAGTTTGAGGAAGGAATGCCTTTTACGGCAAAGAACTTTAGCTCCATTTATTACGGAAAACAAATGTTGAATATAAACCTGGTAACATATTTTAGCTTAAAAGATTTGTGTTTTAAACACTGTTATCTGTCTTACAGTATTGATGTCCAAGACATTTACTGCAGGAGTTCATCTGTTGTAATCATTTGTTGATGGTTAGTGATCAAAATACAGAAGGATTTGCCCCAGAATGTTTACAAAACCTTGGCAGCCCCTGGGCCACACAAACCAGTCAAATATTTTGATCTTGGCTCTCCCACACCAATCTAGCAGAAAGGCAAGGATGCCACTGAAGAGTAGAAGAAACACAGAACATGTTGGTGAGTTGTTAATGACACTCAGAAACCAACAAGTTCCCTAATTCACCGTTTTTGTCTTGTCCCTGTCCTTAATTGTCAACAGGCTTCCGAGAAAATGATTCATTTCTACACTTCTAGCAAATAAGCACGCAGGATAGGAGTCCTCCATGGGGATGTGACTGATTCTGAACCTTTCAGTGAGATTTTCTTCCCTTTTAGGGTCTCATCTAGAGCTCACCATATTCTACAGGAGAATTGTCATTGAGGTTGGAACAAATGCAGCCCTGCAATCTTTAGAGGAATACAGGACTGAGTGAAATGTTGATTATAAAACACAAGGACTATTTTCCAGTTTGGTTCATTACTGATTTTCCTTCTGGAACTCAGCTAAGCTGAAACATGCTTTACATGACACAGTACAGGGACAATAAAAAAAGAGTTTGACTATAGGTATATCGATAAACCATGAGCACTGAACCAGAAAAAAACAAATTCCATCAGCATTCTTTTCAACTTCCTTCCTAATACACGGATTAACAACTTACCTAGGATCCCAGAGGATACACAAACCCCACTCAAAAGGGTAGAAAACAGGCTTGTCCAGTCAAAATTAATCAGTAAATATTAGTATAAATCTCATGGTGTCTGAAGTTGCCTAAGGACAGGAAGTTTAGTCATCTGTTTATACTGATACTCATCAAGAAAATACCTTCCAACTCTCTCCTCTTTCCAAAGGTGTAATGTCTGTTGTCATATCTTTCAGAAAGGAGGATCTCCATTGTCATTTCACAGTCACATAGACACTCTCAGAGTACACAGATGCAGCAGATTCAATCTTCCACCTATTGTTTTCTGATTTAAACTATTCAATTATTTCAGCTTATAATTTCTTACTGCCTTAGTCCCACCTGAAGCAGTTCTGTTGCTGGCACTGTGTTTATCAGAAGTGCTCCTTTGGAGGGCTTCATAAGAATAGTCACAAATACATTTGTTTTCTTCCAGTGTATCTGGGGATTATTTCAGCACCCAGAAGGTTGTTTTTATAAATGAAAACAGTATTCAATTAATAGCTGACACATTATTGTATATAGAAGGGCACAGCACACACACACAACATGTTTCCTAATTACTGCACTATTAACATCACACTGCACGTGCAGCATTACAACTCAAAAGCATTTCAAGCAGTCTCATTTTCTTCATGCTTGGCACAGCTCTTTTCTTTTGATTCCTGAAATATGAACCCTGATCTTAGGAAGTGAGGTCTGTGGACATCTCCATTGTTCAGCAGTGAGGAATAGGATTTGCATTCAAATGAACCAAAAAAGGAAGAGAAAGGGCCTATAATTAAGACAGTGCATACAGAATTTCATTGGTAAAAACTCTAAAAGCTGATGATATTTTAAAGGAATTTGTAGCCAGAGATAGAGTTCAAGCATGTTAGAACCTTTGCAGTTAAGCAGTTGACAAGACGCTTATTTTAAGTGACCCAGTTGGAACCACTAGCCCTGACCAGGCTAATGCACATGGTGTGGATGAGGCAGAGAGCTGGATTCAGTTAACAAAAAATACCTGTACTGACCTGACAGCAGCCTCTGGGAGAGCTGCCCCTGGTGCTGTTACTGAACTGCAAAAACTGGGCTCTGCAAGCTAAATAATATCCTGGTATTTAAAACATCTGGCAGTGATAGACATCTGTTTAGAGGAAGGGAAGTCAGAGCTTTGGGAAATAAAGGAAATAAAGTTCTGAAACTTGATGTAAAAGGTCATTCTCTTGAAAAGAAATGTTAAATCTGAGGAGAAAACTTCATGAGGACTCTAGAGGTGGGAGGAACCATTATCATGAGCCTGAGCGATCAAAATTGTCCAGAAAACAGTATTTCTTGAATATGTTTTATAAAAAAAGCATAATTAATGGGATCAAACAGTTTATTCCACCAGAACTCTTGCCAGTCACACAATCTGAGGAGAGGAGATCATTATTTTTAAAAATGAAATTTGTCCTGAGAAACTGTAAGCCTGCTTTGCATCTGAGAGGAGGAAGAGTCACTGTTGGTCTGTAACCATATATCAGCACATTGCCTGGTGCTAGGAAGAACATTGCACCAAACAGGGACTGTGACATTCAAGGAATTGAGAAGAATTTGAACAAGAGTGTAGGCATTTAAGTGGTGCTATTTTATAATATTTTTTCCTTTTTTCTAGGAAGACACTGCTATCTGCAGCAGGCAGTGTGGTGTCTATTTACCTGTGTGCTTCTGGTGTAAGTCTGTGTGAGTGCATTCTGTTGCATCAGTCAGAGGCTATTAAACTGTCATAGTAAAAAAATCAGAGCACTATCGTTTAAAGGAGCATTTTTTTTATCACTCCTCAAGTATTTTCCTTCTTCTCTATCACCAGAAAACAGGATTCTCACATTGAGTCACCGATTTCTTGCAAAATGGACCTGAGTAACTAAAATGTCCCGATTAATTTCAATGGTAGGCTATAAGACTTTTGCAATAATATTTTCCTTCTATTAATGGATTATATGGGCTCGTTTGACCTTCTCATGGAGACAGAGTTGAAAAGCTTTAGATGTTATTAATAGCCATTATCTCTAATTTCAGAATCTGCAATGCACATAACACTGACTGAATTTCTCTGGGATTGCTCAGCTTGTGCATTGGGCCAGTGGTCTCTGAGGTTATTTTGTCCATGTACAGTACATGAGAACTTGGTATTTTCTCCCTCAAATAAAACCCTTTAGACATGCCTGATTTCCATATATTGATAGCTGGAAGTCCAAGGAATAGAACCCAGTTCCCATCAGGCTTTGTGAAGCCTAACAAAAAGTAGAAGAGTTTGCCAAGACGTTGGGGAGCGAAGGGATCTCGGCTGTGGGGATTTGCCCAGCGATGCTTTTCATGGGCTTGAGGCAAAGTCTGTGCCTCACTCACTGAAGGGAGTAGGACTGGAGCCCACACACCACAGTCCTGCCTTTATCTTGCTATACCTGCTAAATAATCACAGGTAGAGCTAATAAATAAAAAATATTACTTTTAAGAAAAATATGAAGAAAACTATTAAACACATTCTTTGACGACTGTGAAACTTCTCAGTCCTCGAGCAATCTCAGTTGGAATCATGCTTGCAGAAACCCTTCTGTGTTTCAGTTAGATCAGATTATCCTATTCCCACCCTGCAATTTCCCAAAACAATACCACACATTTGTGGGGTTTCTTTTTCCACTTTGAGACTCCACATGAAAATATTGCAGTGTTCATAAATTACATGTCTGCACTTGGAGAGAAGCATTATTTGCACTCCTTGTATAATCCAAAGAATTACTCCATCCAAGTTAATCTCAATTATCAGTGTTTCTTGAAACACAGTATTGGGAAACTCTGTGTGAATTGTCTCTAAGATTCTCCTATGAATTTCAGTTACAAGCTGTTTTTCTGTCTTTCTGTGTTTGAAATTCAGACTATGATATGTCTGCTAGATTTTTGTTTCCTTGATCCAAACTTAAAAGCAAAAGGAAGCTTTAAACATAACATAATGTTTCTACTGAAAATGCATTAGCCAAAATAGCAGTCAGGTTTTTTTTATGTAGACATGTTATTCTGCTAGGACTGAAATGAAGAACATGTGGAAACAAATCTGCTTCAAAAGTTTGCAGCTTTGCTTGGTTATTCAGTTGTCCTTGACTGTACCCTAAATTCTCAGAGCTTTATTTTATATACAAACTCAGCTGCAGGAAATTTGGATTCAGGTAAACTTGGGTAAGTGGAGACATTAGAATTCTTGCTTTCTCCAGAGCACACTGGAATGGGTCTCAGTCCTGTCCTGGTCAGAAGCCACCAGGGAAAACAATGACCATGACAAAGCTTTTCTTGGAGCCACGTGTTTGCAGTGTGCAGGAGAGGGAAAGGACCCCTGTGGCAGATGCAATACTCCTGCTAAGGATTAATACTCCCTTGTCAAATTGAAGCAGCAGTTCTGGCTGCTCTGGGATGTACTTCAGGGGCTGGGGTGCTCTCTAACCTGGACACCAGCGAAGCCCCCAACAGCCAGACAGACACTTGTCATGCCCACCTCCAGCACACACTGCGGTCATGCCTGAGCACGTTGGATATATTAAACAAGCCTGTAATTGCTTCCACTTTCAAAAGAAACAAGTGCTTTCAAGCAAATATTATTTGCAAATCAGTGTTGGGAAATCTGGATACAGGAAAGTGAAGTGAATAGTCTGTTCACATTACATGTACAGCAGGGACAGCTGAGAAAATGGTCTGATGTTCTGATCACAAAAGCATCCATCTGTTCTCATAGAATACCATCACTGACTCATCTAGATTTGGCTACCATTGTCAAGAAGGAGTAACTCACTCCTGAACTTTGAATGTTTCTTGCTGAACTCGAAGCTAACCCCTCATCAAAGAGCAGTGGAAAACACTGAGACAGTTTGTTCCTTTAAATCCTTTCCTAATATATGCTTATATTTGAATTATCCTACTTTTCATTTCATTCAGCAGCTCTCACAGATATTACCTGTTGGTGGATTTATGGTAATCCCATACATAATTAACAACTCGAGTATTTTTCAGCAAATGAGAGATGTCACATGCCGTGATGTTTGGAATAATGCAGTGCATCCTGTTTGAACATCTATGTTTTAGGAGCTGTTCATCTTCCCATGTGACACTGTTTCTTCCAATGATATTAGACAAATGGTCCATAGACATTATCTGCATTTGGTTGACATGAACACTTTATATTTCAATAGCACGATGGCACTCAATCTACTGGCATAAGGTACACACATGGGATCAGCAGCAGTCCTCTACATTTTGCACCCTATTACTCAACTCATCATAAGCAAGTGCACTAAAAGTGCATCCTACAAATCCTAAAAACTGAGCAGACCTTCATCTTTATCTCTGCCATCATCCCCTCTTGCTTGGTGTTCTGGTGCTTAATATCAGTGTTTCCTTGTGAATTTTTTCCCTCATTGTGGAATATTTCCTAAATGGATATGAGATAGTTCCTAGCAAATAACTGAGGTCATACTTTTAAAGGGGAATGGAATTATTTTACTCACTAGAAACCTGGAGCTGAAGGTAAGTCATCAGCTCATGTAAATCAGTCAAGCTCCATTAACCTCAGAGAGATTGCATCAAATTAGCCAAGCTGAGGACCAGACTCTTAATTATTCTCTCAGTAATAGACTTTGACCTTCTGCCTTAAAACTACGGCCACTAGACAGTTTTTAAACCTCGGCTTTTCATAAGCAACTGAGATTTCACTCAGAGGAACTCAGATATTAAATGCAAATTAAAATGTGTATTGGGGATTCTCACTGTACACTTTAACCATCTAATGCAACATTTAGACTTTTCATTCTTACTTAGTTGAAAATAAATTCTTTCCCTGTATAGTTTAATTGAGGCTGCTTCTTTAACCTTATTATTTCTAATTGAAATAAAAAATAACAGAATTTTGGTGTGCATAGATTTAAAATATCCACTTACAAAGAAGCAAATACTTTAGCCCGAAATTTAAAATAAATTATCATGGTCCTGTTTGCTTTTCAGAAGTAAATGTCTCCTTGTATTCCTCAGAGGAAATAGCCAGTGCAAAAAACTTAGCGAGCTAGCAGTGAGCAAAAGAAGTAATTCCCAAAGGATTATATTTTAGATACTTTTTTCAAGATCTAAAAGGTGTAACAGCCTCAGATAAACTACCAAATTATCAAGTTGGTTTGGTTTCATCAAATTAGATATTACAGAATGTTCAAATGTTCTAGGCATCTTCTAGCCTGGCACTGAACGTGTTGGGACATGGTGCAAGCACAGTCCCTTCTGGTTGCCCTGCTCCCTCTTTGGGCCAGGATCCAGGTGCCCTGATCACCCACACCACACTCATGCTAAATCACTCCCGGGTTGCCTTCTGAAGTGACCAGCTGGTTTTCCCTGAGAGAGCACCCCAGCACAGCTGCTGTGGTATTTTGCTCTCTAATCCACCAAACTGGCAGTGTGGATATGGATCCTGCCACCTTCTGTTCAATCCTCCAAGGACAGTCTCTCAGGGATGGGCCCTGTGCCCTCCTGTGCCCCACACACCTGGCATCACACAATGAAAGCACAGTCTTAAGAACATTTCAGGCACTTTGAATGCAAAAGACCTGTTAAATAGTACTTTTGTCCCCAGGTCTTAAGGGAGCTGCATAGGAACCACTTGATCCTCTTTTGCTGAATAACTGAGGCTGAGCTGCTCCCCAGGCCAGAGGCACTCCCAGCCCGCGGCTGCGCCCTGTGAGCGGCTCGAGAGCAGAGCAGTCAGAGAAAACTGCCTGGAACGGAATGGCCCCTGAGTCAGGGAGCAACATGATTGCCAGGAAATGGAGCAATCAGGGGCTACTGCCCTGACACTATTTTCGAGTGCTTTCCAGGACAGGCAGTGTTAGTTTAAGCCAGTGGTTACTAGTGCTGAGCGTGGGCACATAATTCAGCAGCAATGGTCCAAACGGACAATACAGGAACAGCATGGAAAGAATCAGAGATGTCACACATCCACTAGGGCCACTACTTATGCCAATTTAGGGCATATAAGCCATGAGTTCCTACCCTGCCTATGAAAACACTCTTCCAAGAGTAGTGTACACTAAAAGCTAATTAGTGGCATGATGCATTTTAAACCAAAGTCATCATTTATGCTATGGAGGAGCACAGGGCAGGTGTTTCTTTTGCAAACTGCAAACATGATTTGTCTCTTTTTCTCTTTGGTAAGGTGAAAAGTAAGACTATAAAAATGCTTTCAAGATTTGCTAAATTCAGCTATCTTATTTCTGAGAAAGGATAATTCATGTTTTAGAGAAAAGAAACTGGACTTCAGCAAGGCAAAACAAAGTTTCTGATGTTTACAACTACTATTTAAGATGGAGAAGTGAGGACCTGTTTGAAATGTAGAGTGGATAAGGGCTGCAGGTCATCCTGAAAGCAACTATTGGGCTGCAGAGACTTTACATGGAGAATTCCTCAAGGACCAGTGTGAATGTTGAGCTTATTTAATCTTTTCAGCAACAAAACTATAACAAAGCCTAGGTGTGTGCTAATTGAATCTGCAAAAGACAAAAGGTGAGAAGCTGATGCCATATGGGAGAGAGCAGTATCATCCAAGAAGCATGACCTCGAGGACTGAAATTAAAAAAATCAGATGGATTCTGCCAGTATTAAATAGAACACCAGTACCTGGGGACTAATATAAAGTTCTGCTGAAATCTTAGGGCTATTGATGACATATAATGTATTCATGCTGTGATCCAAGGCACCAAAAAGGCTTCCTGATTACTACTGGTACCACCCTGGTCATCTGGTCCTGTGCAAGTGGGATACACTAATTTAAAGTACAGCAGGTGAGGAGGACTATGAGAGAGGTCAAGGAGAAAAAAAAAATTGTTTTACAGAATAAGATTAAAAGGAGCTGGTGTGGCAACCCAAGCAAAATTACAGCTGGACAATGGGCAAAACTACCTTTGGCATAAGTATATTGGAGGGAAACACAAGAGCTGCTGGGGCTCATGAACAAAGCTGGCACAAGTACACACTGGTGCAGACTGGCTTTGCATATACAGAGGTTGCAAATAATAGATTTCTAATCATGAAAGGAGTGAGTTCCCAAACTGATATATCCGTCAGAGCAAGGAAAGCAATTGGCCTCAAAGCAAATGTGAGCCATTTATACCACAGTTACCTGAGAAAGCAAACAACTGGCTTTGATAACCCAGAAAGTCCTATTCAATCTTATTTTCATGTTCCTGCCATGGTAATGCAGTGATGAGAGAGATGGTGTCCTTTTAAATGCCATTGAGTAGTTGTGATATATAAGTGTTTAAGTTCATGTCTAAAGTCTTGGCCATATGGAAGAAAATGTGAAACACCTCCTGTTTAGAAGCTGGAACTCTCTATTTATACATTGGATCGATACAAGTTTATTTCACTCCTAAAATAAACTGGACAGCAGCAACTTCTTGTCAGGACAAATTAAATCGAGACAAAGATCTACTAGTTTGTGCATCAGCTGTATATGTGTTTCTAACTCACTCTATACTTACTAAAGGCTAAAATAGCCCAATATGAAATGGAAGCTGTCCAGTGGTTTATGCCCAAAATTCAAATCAGCCTTGAAGTTTGTACAAAACGTCCTCCACGTTTAAGCTCTATGTATTTTAAATTCATAGCCTGCTTGTTGAGGGAGAACATCAACTGGCAATAAACACTGCTTGTATTTTTTATTCTACTACTGCAGTAACAACAGAAGGTACCTCGATTAACTAAAAAAAACTACCCTGACATCATCAGTGTAACCGGGAAAGCAAAGAGGAATTACATGCATTTCTAAACAGCATCTGATACCGTGAATTCTCTGCACAGGAAGAACCCCCCAGGGATGTCTGTGGTGCAGAGCAGAGATCCTGGAGCAGTGCTGATGACACAAGCCCTGGGACTGGAAGGACTTGTAGCACACTGCTGTTGTGAACCAATTCACCCCAATACAGAACAGAATTTACACCCCTTTCCCCAGTGCCACACTGCTGCAGAGTCACACTGGTTTTACTGGGAGCTCATCCCCAAAGGTGCCCTGGAAGATGTGGGGATTTTGAAGCTGAGCTTCAGTTGGTGAGGGAAAAACATCTACTGAGTACAAAGAAAGGAAATTTTGCATTTGGGTTCACCTTCCATTCTTCATTTAAAATGTGCAGCTCAGGTTATTACTCACAGTTTTTCATGCACAGGATCTACCTGTCTAATTAGGAAAAAATGCTTTTTTGAAATATAGCTTGATCATTGTCCACAAGAGAGGAAGTGGAAGTCTGATTGGGGTCTAGCCAGGCAAACCAGTCCCTTTTTCATACTGCAAAGGTTTCTTAGGAAAGTTATTACTATCAGACTCCCATTTTACCTTCCTTATTCTGAAAAAGCAGTTTTCTGTACCTTCTTTGGGAGCTTTGGGAAGGCATAGTTTCAGTTAACCTGCATGAGTGAGAAGCAGAGACAAACTTCTACTCTCCCTACAGCAAGAAGTCCTAGATCAGGGCAGAGGCAGCATGCAGAGAAAATTCCTAGCATAGTATTTGTTATGTTGTGTTTAAAACAGCAATATAACTTCCTCTTTTGCTTCAAACTTGCTGAAGGAACAGCAAGAAAGAGAGAGAATAAAAACCGGACACACCAACCCCCCAAAGTTTTAACCGAGGAAAGCCACACTTGACAGAAAAATTTAGGGACAAACTAAGTGAAGAATAGAGTTACCTAGAGGAGAATTTAGGCAGAATTTCAGCAGTTAAAACTAAAGGCAAGGGCAGAAAATACAAACAAGAAATGAGCATTTTTCAAATGGAAATTATCACCCATATTCTGAGACAAATCAACAGACACTTTGTTTCTGCTTCACTGCAATGCTGAGTTAATCAACTGTACCTAAGCCACCTTCAGCAATTCAGACTACACAGATCAGGACAGGGACACTTTTCCTCCCTCCTCCTGAAACAGTGTTCTGTAAATAGGAAATGCAGATTCAGAGGGAAATCATGACAGTGATTAAATGTGGAGGTCACACACTTTGCAGTAGGGAGCTGTTGATGTAAAGGCTGTTGGGAGCAATGCTGGATTTCCTGTACAATTGGCTCTGTGCAGATGCCATAAGGGAAGTTAAACCAGAGCAGGTTCTGTCAGTTCACAGTGCAAGGTCAGGAGCAGTAACTGGTCTGGGAACAAGTTAGCATAAAGAATGACAGGGATAAAGAAGCACTAACATTCCTAAGAATCTAATTTACAACTACTTTAAAGACATTTCATGTTAATAGAGAAGTCCATGGGGTCCTTAATGTAAACAAGGCCCCGTGTCTCAGACCCTATTTCAGCTCATGCATCTGTACAATAATAAATACTTAATTACCTCCAGGGTAGTTTTGGGGCCTAATTAATAATGTGTGTAAAGTGCTCTGAGATCCCTTGGATGAAAGGCAGCACAGAGGAACAAAGTACAAAATGTGTTTTGTGAAACATAATGTTTTAGAAACCAAAAGAAAGCAAAGAACAAGGATACCAAAGCAACAGGCTCGACTTTCTTGCCAGTTTTCATATCCCCTTGCCTTCTCCACTGTGTTCTCCCATTACTTAACTCAGATTTGCTGGGTTGAACAATTATTTCCAGTATGGTTGGACATTTTCATATTAGAGGAAAGAGCAGTGCAGGTATATTCAAGCCTACAAGTGTTGCATGTAGACATAAGTATTGGAAAGCCATGGGCCCAGAGTTGTGGAATGTGCACCCAGCCCAAATTCCCTGGGCTGCCACCTGCCTTGGCACTCCTGCTACACTGAGAGGAGGAGAGGTGTGTTCTCCCCCAGCTGGAATCTCTTGGAGGGGAAGTGCTTTCCTTAACCTTTAGCAAGGTCAGCAAAAGGCTCCCTGTCACATCTAAGCATGATTTGCTTCCCCAACCCTCAGGTTCTTTGCTGCTGTTCTCTCAATTTGAATTAGTAACTATTTTTATGATCTCTTATCTCATAAATGTAGCAGCCTTAAGACATTTTTGAAACACTCTTAAAATTTAAAGATGATTTAATCTTAAGAAACAAACTGTATCACAGGAACATAGGAAGACAGACAGTTCTGGGTCACTAAGGCCAGGATGTCTATTTATCAAGCCATCCATCCATCAAAAAAAAAAATCCATCTCCATAGAAACCTGAATAGTAAATAAAAAAAACAACAACACCCAAAAGAAAAAAAAAACACCAAAACCAAAAAACCCCTCCAAAAAACCAAAAAACCCCAAACTCAAGCAAAAACCCAACCAAAAACCCAACCAAAAAAAGGCCATCTGTTTTTTTGCATTTTAATAAATGTGTGTATAAAAGCAGTCCCAGTTATAAACGATCCCTATCAGCTCCTGTTACAAAGCACATCACAGTGATTCAGTAGAGGTGAAAGGAACAGGGAGTTCCAGGCAAGAGAGGCTTTACATCACACTGCCAAGGTCAGCCCCTTCGGATTCTGTTCCAGCAGCTGTGATGCCATGTCTACATGGGCAAAGATAAGCAGGAAAGCAAAGCAGAATTAATTGAATAGAGGTGTAATTTTAAACTATCTTCAATATAGCAGATACTGTAACTCAGACATAAAGCTTCAGTTTAAGTAAAGTTTCAGTAAAATGAAATTTACTTAAAGGGAATTTGTTTTCGTTGAGGAAATCACAGAAAGGAATACTTAAAATAAATATATGAACACTGCAGTAAGTTAATTTGGTTTAATTTTGCTTACATGTCCCTGTCTACGTGCTTTTAACTTACACCCCTGTAGTAAATTTGTAGAACAAAAGATCTGTTTTAATCTATGTATTTCTTAACCTTTGCATAACAGCAGCAAAAGATGGAAGTATAGTCATGTTCAACAACCACTGATATGAACTGTGGTTGGAGGAGGTCTGATTTTTAAGAGGCCTGTAATTTTATAGGTGAAACTCTGTGTTGCCAACTGCATGAAAGTAAAACAACATTTTGCCTCTTCAACTAAATGTGGATTTAACTAACTAGACAAAATCCCAGTTCCCCAGACAGTAAACCCTGAGACATCAAAAAATGCAACCTGTGAGTCTCCTCTGTATATCAGAATAACTGCAGCACTTCTGCTAAATAACGTGCTCTTTTGTGAGAATGGACAGAAATCACCAGCCATCAACACGACTTCACATCGAGATAAAGCTGTGTTAACGATTTCACACCCTACTCTGGACTGCTGCTTAAATTATGTGGGCTTGGCCAGTTACTGGCTTTCTGACCCTTTTAATAAGGCAAATCTGCTTTCTTGCCAATAAGTATTTATTTGTCCTGGTATAAAAGAAGGCAGTAACAGAGCGAGGGGAAGCAGGGCGAGGCAGAGGCAGGGACATGCAGGCAGCAGAAGGGCCCCAGCCGTCCCTGCCCAGGTTCTCCTCCAGGAGGCAGTGGCTGCTGCCAGACTGAGGGAGCATTTGAGACCAATCTCAGCCAGACACACCCTTGTAAAGTTGACATAATACAGAGAAAAGTTTTGGAGCCATTCCATAGTTCCCAAGAAACTGTTTCCCAATGCAGAGTAGGCGTGGGTTACTTTAAGAAGCAATGATGAAGTGTTAGGCTCTTCTAAACCTTAAAAGATGAAGCTTCTTTAAGTTTTTTTTCTGTATGGGCTAAGTAGATAAACTTTTCTCTTGCCAGCAGTCTGATCCTATAACTAGGGACGTTCACTGGGCAGTTTATATACTCATAGTGAATGATCCTTTATAAAGAAAAACTCTTGTGTTCTCATTTACATTGATTTGGATGAGAAATAAATGCTGTAGTGAAGTTAATGCACAACTCTGGACAAGTGTGTAGAATATAATTTCTTTTCTTTTAAGACAAAAATTTTTAAGACACATCTGCTGCCAGAGGACTGAAATTTAATGTAATATGTTATATGTTGGCTAGACAAACCAAAGAGAAAAACAGAAGGAAAGGAATAGAGAGAATGATCCTTGTGGAAACAAGGTCATTATGTGTGATCAATGTCCATTTGGACAACTCACAAATCCTCCAGTGCTCATATGAATTCATCTGAGTGGTTTAAAAGACACTAGAAAATCGATACATGAACACTGTTAAGTGCTTAAGTGGATGTGAGGAGTGTGCATGTTGTTCTCCAGCATTTGACATGGCAAACAGGCAAAAAATTGCTTCGCTCATGTCACCAAGTAGTTGTGGACGGTATTTTTATATATGGTTTCTTTGGGTTAGTAATGGAAATGCTTAAAGCTGTAAAATCTGAGATCAAGCAAAGGCACAAGACTACGTCACCTGCCACACAAGGTATCAAATTCCTGAGCAATGGAGTTGTCAGGGAGGTTTTGTGTTAACTGCAAGGGAGCCACGCTATTGCTGCGTGATGAAAAATTCTGAGTAAAATTGGTCTGTGTATTTATTTACCTCAGGCTATTTCTGTCACTTACCACAACTGCAGTGACATGAATTTGCTTTTCATCAGAAAAAGAAAGAAAACTCACAACATGGCAATTTTTGGCAAGCTTAACCAACTACAAGAGAAGCTTTTCTTGTCACATTTCCAGGTCCTTCCACAGTGTGATCTGTGTAGTAGATGATAACAGCGTGTGCCACATCCAGCTGCACCACACAAACAAAAGTACACACAATAGGAATTGTATGCTGAAAATTTTCAGTGGAAAGCTCTTTCTATTCAATTAGGATGTGTCACAGAAGCTGCTTTCATCTTCAGCTTCAGAGAGGTGTGACAACAATAGTTGTAGAGCTCTGGAACTTAATTTCCAGTGTGGAACACTGTGTAACACACCTCTCAGGCACCATTGACTCCTGAGCACATCTCTCACATGTCCTGAGGGGCTGTATTTTCAGGAGATGACTTTCACTTTTGAGAAGCACAGTTCCAGCGTGGATAGACAATTGTACATGTTGTTTAAGCTACCTAAGTACCCATTAAATACAGGGAGGCTGATTCACTGGTGCCATCGCTTCTGGCAGCCATTTACTTCCCAGAATGTGTGCAATAATGCTGTTCCTCTGTTGGGGTAATCTTCTGCATCCACTTTTCCACATGCTAAAGATGATATTAGAGAACTATACTCTTGTCTAAGAGTTTCCTAACTCATTTCAGTTGATTTTTTTTTCTACTATAATGTAATGTTTTTTTAATTTGAAAAAGCCATAAAAAATAATGGTTTTTATCCTAAAAATAAGATCAGTAAGATTAATCTTGAAATCGAGAAGATTTTTTAAATTTCAGAGTAGTGTTGTTTTTTTTTTTAAAATCATGATCGTCCACCATCCAATATTTCATATTTCATAAAATTAAAAACCAAATGCTATGGATTTCCTGTACTAGAACAAACTTCTGATGTAAAAGCAGATATTCTTAAAAGTAAATCTTATGAATTTAGTAAACCTTAATGAAAAGAATATCAACAAAGAAAATACTAAAAATGCTAAACCCTATGCCCTTATAAAAACCCACAGATAGAGTATTATAACCATTTCAAAAAACCAAATTCAACATAATTTTCTTAGTATGACCATTTCATTCCACACAGACAGAAATGAACAAGTCTTGTCTGTCATACCAACAACACCAAAAGGACCTGATCCCACACCAGGCTCACAGAGGGGGCTTATTAATTCTACTGGTGCTCAGCACACAAAAATGAAATTGTGCAAATGTTTACAGCACAAGAATTAACTGACAAACTAATGCAAAAGATTCCCAAGGGCGCAGAAGGGTCCAGCACCGTGGTGTAGATCATGAGCACTTCCATATTTCAGTGTGAAGCTTCATTGTATTTCTCTGCTACTTTTTCATAGGTTATTGTAGGTGTTCCCTAGAGGTGTCAAATATGGCTCCACTCCACTGCCAGCTTCCATGTATATAAAATGCCACTTCTGCCAGATGATTAATGTCCAAATTCCTAAAAGTAAATGCATTTCTCTACTTCAAATTCTATACCAGGAGATAATATTTTAAAGGATGGCAGTTCTACTTATTTGCAGTTACTAAATGCATTAATCTTTATTTTTAAGGAAAGATTGAAATTTAATAATGGTGCATGGTGGGAACAGAGAGATTTATTTACTTTGTTAGGAATGATTTATGTAAGTCTTGTTATGGGAGAGAAAATGACTGCAGCTGAAGGTGAATTATTGTTCACAGTTTAACCACATAACATCTTAAGCACATGTTAAAATATAAATGACAGCTTTAAGGTTCTGATGGAAAGAAATATAGTTGAGATGGTCAAATAAGCTGGGAACATATCAATAATGTGAGTCTCTCTTGGAGCTTGGAGTAAATTTAAACTTATTCTTAGCATCAAACTAATTCAGTGAGTGCTCTTCCTTTTCCTGCATCTGTTATAACATGGAAAACTTCTCTTCTAAATTTCTAGCCAGGCCTTCAGCAAAAATATTTTTTAGAGATTAAATATTTCAGAAGAATTCCAGATCTCTGGTCACTGGAGCAAGCCAGCACTTGGGGAGTGCTACAACTGAGACCCAAAAAGGGATTATTTCTGGGGCTATCGAGAGTTAAAGACAGTTCTGGTACCGCACCTTATTAATTAAAGACTGAAACAGGGGAAACTCATAAAACTGTAATGCAGCTACAGAGCACAATGCAAAAGGTAGCACGAAGGTAAGAGCCATCCCAAGCCCCAGCAGCTCCCAAGGCTGGTAATCCCTGCTCCAGGGAGCAAGGAATGGGGTTGGCAGGGAGGGGAGGTGGCCCAGAGGAGCAGCTCCGGCGGGACAGCTGTGCTGTTATGCAACAGGAGGAGGGAGCAGTGGTGCAATGCAGGCACTGCTGAACCAGGCATTCAGCTCGCAGGTTGAACAGTCACAGGGGCTTCACATGTTTCCTGGCATTTACTGATAGAACTTCATGTTGCTTCCTGAGTAATTAAGGTCTTAAATAATTAATTAACTTTTCGTGTAATTAGTATTATTTTATAATAGTAACTCGTCTATGCTTTTGAGTGAGAACAGGTGTGGCAGAAAGTCCAGGAATCTTTATTCTTCCCATTTGCAGCTCAAAACAGCAGAGCTCGTTCTTCTGATGAGCACACAGCAATCACAGCTGTCAAGAACAGCTTGATGCAATATAATGTCACACTTTCAGGGAATGATCCCACCTGCTTTTTCATTGCTTTCAATGGGAAACGTGAATTTATTGTAACACAGTCGTTTCCTAGCAATGTGCCAGGTAAATAGAGATTCCACATAGCATATGAGCCTTTGCTTCTACTCTTTTACTTAAAGAGGTTGTTTTCAATTGCTGAAAACCAGCAGAAAGGCAGAAAGGTGAACAAAGCTGTTGTTGCCATTATTGTTCAATGACTTGGAAAGGACAGCAGAGGGAGTTTTATCATCTTAAAGTGTACTCATGCTATCTGTCCCGATATTTGCTTTAGATTAGCTGCTTGCAAGGGTGAAGAAATTCTGAACTGAGTATTTTTTTCAAAGACTATAAATATTAAGAGATGTAGGTGCTGGAACATGGAAGGAAAAAAAAACCAGATGAGCATTTGTAATGTATGTGAAGTTTGCAAGTCAAGAGCACAGATTGGGTTTTGAATAATGCATTTTGTATAGAAAGCACTCTAAATAACTTGGCAGAGAGCACAGTGTGTAAGACAATTAAGCAATTTTACCAATTAAACTGTGGTCTACCTGAAAATGAGAGTCATTATTTACAGCTGAGATTGAACACTGATAATACTTCTGAAACAACGTGTTTAAAGGCGACTGGAAGGATCCTAATTCCTTGTAGTGCATGAAAAAAGTAGATCAGGCTTGGTTATGAAATAAACAATAGGCCAAAATAGTCCAACCTAGATAAATAAAATGTGTTCACATTCAAGGATCCTTCTGTGTAAGTGGCCTAATTACATTTTATGAATCCCAGGGAAATCAAACGGGAGCTGCACTCAGCCTCTTTGAAAGTTGGATCATTTTTATTTAGGATGCCTAAGATGATATTTCTACACTACTAAGACAGCTCAGAAGTGGCATTTGGAGGGAGTGGGGCCAGTCCAACCAATAGCAGTGGAGCTGGGACAGGACTTTAGAAAGCCACTATTTCTGGCCTCCCAAAACCACCAGCCTCTTGTGACTGCAAAGGTGTGATTTGGAAATCAAAGACATGTCTTCTGCTTTTATTGCCAAATCTATTCCCAGCAGAAAGAAAGCACAGAGAGATGAAGTCTTGGATATTTGTTAACTGAAGTGATAATCAGAAGGGGGACACTGGTGGGCTCTTACAGAGTCCAGCCAAAGTACAAGGGGAATGGCAAGGCAGAACAGCAAACCCAGTGACTTCCTAAAGGCAGAGACAAGGGGGGTCCTCCCCCTGTCCCTTCAGATGATGAAACAATGCTGAAGACAAGTTAGGAGGAAAGCCTGAGATATTTTCTCAGTCAGTACTAAGTATCTGCTGAGTTTGGTTGTTTAAAAAGTGTAAATTTGATATTTAGCTGTCATGTAACTCTCATCTGAGTGCATGCCAATAGCTGCCCACATTAATACCCCACACCACTGCTACTGACCTGGCTTTAAATATAGAAGATGAAGCATTGAACAATTCATATATGAAGCATTGAACAATTCATATACGACATGAAATTATTAAATTAAATAATGAGCTCTTTTCAAACTATATTTTTTATAATTTGCTGGACTTCTTCCACTTCCTATTTTGTTTTCTTGTCAAAGCTAGCTCAGTTTTGGAGATATTTTGTTTTAAAAATTCATTTTTTAACCCAAAAATCTTTTAAAGAAAAAAAATCCAACCGGGTTTATAACCAGGATACCATAAAGACAGATGAAATTCCCAGAATACTGGGATTTATAGAGAGAGCAGCACAGCTTCAGAAAATGCAAACTATCAGATGCCAGACTACCTTTCATGATTTACACAGTGGCAAAACCTAGAAATAAACTAGTGAAAACAAAGTATCTTGAAGTTTTTGAGAACACCTGCCCTGGGACACTTGCTGAGCTCTAATTATTGTTCTGAGATTAATTAACTTGAAAGTACAGTCCCAGATATAGAAGTCCTTATGGATACCTTTTGTCCTGTTCTGCCAATCCAGAATAGCAAATCCACGTGGCCAAAAAGAAGACTGTTTCTGCTGAGAAATTACGGCTTCTTTCTTCCTGTGGGTGTGGAGGCATATGGTGGAAGAAAAGAGGCATATCCACAGCACCCCTGTGGCCTATGGATTACAGCCTGCTTCTCAAAGGATGTTGACAGAAACTTTAAGTTATAATTACCATCAGGTTGGCAAAACTCTGAAGGGCTTTGCTGGCAGTAGCACTTCACCCAAAACATGTTTGCACTATCCCAAATTTCACTGGAATGAAGAAAATAATATTCTCAGCATCAGAAGGGGGCTGAGTCCCTCTTTCTTTCGGATTCGTATGTAGTACTTTTGCAAATATTTAATATTCATATGTTAATAGCTATCTTACTAAAACATGGCTCTCTGTTAAGGGGCAGTACAGGATATTTTACTACAGCAGATGTCTTATAGAATCGCAGACTCACAGAATGGTTTGTGTTGGAAGGGACTCTCCAAGTGTCACCTAGTCACAGCCCCCTGCTGTGGGCAGGGGCATCTTTCATTCTTCATGGGGGGACACTGGTGAAACACAAAAAATGTATTTCAGTGGAAGTATTTACTTAAATGCTCCTTGAATGGAGGATGTAAATCCTTTTAGCTGGCTCACAATTTAAGAGACTTCAAAAGGTAGTCTTTGAAGTTTAGAAAAGACCTTTGAAGTGGCTGCATATGCAAAAAAGAAATTAGAGTGTTTAGCACAAAGTACTGAACTTCATTAAGTGCTTTTGTCAATTAGAAAATACAGCAGATTTTGCATAGCAAAAGGAGAAAATTAGGGCATCCCGTTAACAAAGACTTCGGCTATCTCCTGACACAGCCTCCGAAATTATCTAAGGGCTACAAACTACCAGGCAGCCCCAGGGGGAACACAGACTGGCCACACCTCTTCGGAGATGCTGCTGCTGTGGGTAAGGGTAACGATGTGTGTTCTGCCCAGCCGGTGGGGTGTGTGCTTCTGTGCCCGCCCGTGGGACCGAGCTGCGGCTCTGCAGTGCCCTGGGGAGGTCCCTTACCTGCCTTTGCTTGGGTCAGGGCAGCATTTGCATCTGACACGAACACTTCGAGCTGTGAGCTGTGGCTGTGGTCATGCTCCGATAAATCTGAAAGCCTGAACTGATTTCACTTTTGTTAACTCCCTCTTTAGGCAGGAGATGTGCTTGGAGATGCATTATGGTTTGCATTTCATTAAACACCTTTTTTTTGCCTCTTTTGTAAATAAACACCAGGAAGCTTTAAGGGCACCTTATACTTTAGGTTTCACACTGGACTTAGTGAAGGAGTGCTGGTAACACTGGAAAGGGTCTATTGCCAGGGTACAGACACAAAGATAACAGCAGAAAGCTCCTTAAAGAGTAACCAGGGACAGCTCCTGGGACGAGTCTGTGCACAGAGATGTGCCATCTGCACACACATGGTCAGCAAACACTCTGTGAGCTCTCAGGAGGTGAGGGACGTCACCCTGCCTGGTAGGGGCTGAGCTAAACTCTGAGTAGCTGCAAGGCCCAGCCCTGGTCAGTGAGCCTGCAGTGCCCACCCAGCCCGGGCAGGGGGCACAGACCACAACAGGCAGAACAGTCGTCCTGCAGGAAACCTTTAAAGAGAGCCCAATTTACATGGACAGGTTCTGTCTATAACTCACTGGTAGCTGTGAATACAGGAGGAGCTGGTGAACATGTCACACTGAACTGGGAAACTTTCCCAACCTCGTGTCTCTGCCTGCTTGATCAAAGCACTGCACTTACTTCTTTGGGCTGCTTTGGTCTGCTGATTTTACAGCTTCTAATTCTTCCTCCCTTAAGACTGAGTAACTAAAGGACACATGTTTTTTGATGAAACTGCTTCTATCAAAACAGGAGAGATAAGAATGCTGTTATTGTTGATCTGCACATTGTACTCCTGTAGCACCTACATAATCACAACAGGAGCTGTCACAGAACACCATCCAGGCATAAGAAAGAGGCAACAGATGGATTCAGGAAACAAATGGGGAGTCCAATATCACAGTGAGACAATATAGGGTGAAAAGAAAAGGGGAGGTCAAAGCAAACCAGCTGCATAATCACTCAAAATTTTTTGTCATCATATGGGAAAATGGCTTTAGAAAGGGATATGAAGGCAGACAATGATTAGCTCTCTGAATGCTGATAGGAAGCTCATGCTAAGCATGAAGGTTTGAAAACATAATGATGAGTTATCAAGGTGATGTCACTGGCACAGGAGACATTGGGAGCTGATGTATTAGGAACATGAGGGCTGACAGGTGAGACGAGGATAGGGCGTAAAAATTATGTGATACATGTTGGAACATTTTAAGGTTTTCCCAGGTGGGATCCTTTGATAAGTAAAGAAAAAAGCATAACACATCAGTTCTAAAAGGAGGAAAACAACAACACAGACAGGAACAATCTCTTGTTCTAGCACTGAAATAGGGAAAATGCCCCTGATAAAATGAAGACAAATACCTCAGATTAATTTCTTCCCCATGTAAGAATACTTTTTATGGGATAGCCAACACCTACATAACATTTGTTTTGTCTGTTCAATGTCATAATACTTTAGGCTACAGCTAAGAATAGAATTGGCAGTGCTGAAAGGCAACAATAAAACAAATGGTGTATTTTTATGGTATTTTAGTGCAGACAAGAGCAAAAGGCATCAAATGCTCACACAATAAAAAAGATGCCAACGTTTTCAAACCAAAGTTACTGATAGTTCAGATTAGCCTATGCAGATTTGAGGCCAGGACAGCACCAAAACTTGGAAAGTTAAGATACAGAGGTCTAAAAATCTAAAGCTGGAAACTAAGATGTGAGATTTGGCTATGACTTAGATAAATTAAGAGTTACAGGGCCAGAATTTCAGTTAATTTAAACTGGTTTGGCTTTGGTGACTTCATATATTCTATGCCAATGGAGCAAAAATAAGTTACATTTGCTGAAGATCTCACCTGCACTGTTCCAAACTATTTAGAGGAATCAGGAGCGTAAATGCTCAGCATTTAAATTTGCCCAATGGCACCAAATGGATTTTTAGATTTTTCCAGCCACTTGGATCACAGAGAACACCATCTGAAGGACATGGATGATATGTTTTCAGTAATTGCCATCTAATTTCAATCTGTCTCTCTCCATTTAGTTCTTTTTTATTGCTTCCTCCTCCTCCTGTCAATCCCACTCTCAGCCTCAGGGACCTTTGTATTTCTCTCCTTGGTTGGCCCCCTTTAATAAGGCCATGCCTTGTTATTTTATTACTCCTTAAGTGGCCTCCTGTGTTTGGGGGGCCTCTTCAAATTCAATTGCATCTTCCAAAGCTGAAATATGAAAGTATTTTGATAGGGTTTGTCAGGAAGGAGGTTAAGATGCACAGTTGGACTCGTGATCAGTTGACTGTCTGAAAAGAAGCCATTCCTGACATCACCCAGTGTCAACCACACAGGATTTTCTGTGGAAAAATTAGCCTTTTCACCAGTTTAATCATGTTGATTTTTATAAGGTTTTGCTTTTAGATGCCTTGATTCTTAAGAAATATCAGGTATAGCTGTTAATATTATTCAACATTTGGAATATTTTAAGAAGTTAGAGTCCAGTCCTATCAAGTCCTACTTGCATTTAAGTTGCTAGCAGTTACGTCACTGACTTTAATAATATCAGGCCCTGCTATATTATTTTTGGTCAACTTGCATGTACTTTTGTGTCAGTGTACACAACACATAAGAGTTTCACTGAAATTGCTTTACTTTTTATAGAGCCAGATTCTATATCTCTGACTGCTCAGTGTCTCCAATTTTCAAGTCAGCTATGTCTACTTTTTGACTTTCTAAGCTTGCTGAATCATTGTAATGCATGAGTCAGCTCAGCATCACTGTATTATATTGTCAGACGTGAAAAAAGGAAAATAATACCATTTATCATAAACAAAGATTTTTAAATCTATCATATACGGGGAACAATTTATGTGTTCGCAGCATAATATTGCTTTAGATTTTCTGAGTATAGCAAAACAGTTTAAACTCTAGCCAAATAATCGATACATTTGTAGGCACTAACCCACCATTTATCTTTGCACATCTTAGACAGGAACATTTGAGATCCCAGGTTCTTTGTGAGGAAGTGAGGCTGTGACTTGGTATCCCAGGGCACAGCTTTTCCAGCTCTTGTGGGCCTATGTATGTTTAAGGTCACCTTTCATCCCGAAGGTCACTGCCTGAATGTGGTGAGGGAAACGACTGTGATTTGTTTACAAACCCAAAGAGTTCATGACATTATTTTACACAATTGTAATACCTAAAATATGCCATTTTTGAGACAGGACAGAAAAAAACCCAGTCCTCAAGGGAGAAAAGAAAAACTTAAAAAACTTACTATGCACTGGATGGTTCCTACACCTGTAATCCTTTCCTGTTAGACTTTGATTTCAATCCCTTATCCCTTTTTTGAATGTTATCTATTCAGACTGATATACAAATCCAATATAAATAAAGCCAGTTCTCTAATTCATGGTAGAGCCATAATGACTCTCGTTGAATGTAAAAATTCCACTGAAGAAATATATTCATCCATTCCTAAGAGAGAGACGTAGGAAAAACTGCTTGTGTCCTAAAGAAAGTCCAGTATCTTAAAGAGAGATTTTTATATCTTAGGAGGAACTTTGGCTCATGTCAAACTTACCAGCCCCACTTGTATTACTCAGCCAAATCTGCCCAGACACCAGCACTATTAGTCTGTGCAAGCTGTGTCAAAGCCTGTGCCCCAAAGCTGCTGTGCCAGCCGTGCAGGGTGGGTGACAGCCCGGGTCACTCCACAGGGGCACACACCAGAGACTTTCTGATGTGATTCCACTTTCTAGCCTTTGACAGGTGCTACATTTCTCAGTATTCTGGAGAACACAAGAGGGATGAAAAGGAACCTATGTAATGAGATCCTTCAGGAACAAGAGAAAAAGAGAACTTGCTTTCCTCCCAGCAGTCAGATGGGCCGAGCTCAGGCTTACTGGGACAATGCAGCACTGAATGGGTTAAAAGTTTCCCTCCTGCACCCCTGGATTCTTTGCTATTTAATTACTGGATATATTTACCTGCCTTCACCTGAAAAGCTGAATGAATTGTCAGCACTAGGAAAGCACAGAAAACACAGCGTGTGGTTGTGTGATTAAAGATTATCTTATAAAGTACTCATACTAACCAGATAAAAGGTACTTTTTCATTTCTGCATGCTTAGTTTTTCAACCTTAATAATCTTCTAACATCCTTGCCTGTAGCCTTTTCTGAAGCAAAAATGTCTTATTGAGTGATAATTATCAAAGTGAAGATGGTATCATAAACATTTCTAAGGTAAGCCATCCTATACCTGCTGGTCACAGTCAGTGAATCCTTATTATGCCTAAACCAGCTTGATATTTATGCTATTACTGAATCATTCTTACCTTTCCACCAATAGACAACTAGTTATTATGAACCAGGGAAATGTTTTCAGTCTTATGCTTCTAAGAAGCATTTCCAAGAAAGGCATTTAGTCACAGCCTTGTGTGCAGCCCCAAGTGATGGTTGTAATAGAAATACTGAGCAAGCTCCTCAGACTTTGACTAATTGCTGACTGCTGACTGCTCACTTTGTGAAGTCAGAGCTGAGCTACAAACACACACACACAGCTCTGCAGGGATATGAATCAGAGTAAGAGCAATTAGTTAAAAAAAATAATCAGAAGCAGTTAAAAATAAAACACGTGATATTTTTTGAACTTAATTGTCCAAAATTACGCATCTTCAGTCTTTGCCCTGTATTTAGTCACTCACAGAAGCAAACATGCATCAAGTTCCTTTGTGGAAATAGGCACTTGTGTCTAGAGCCTTGATCTGCACGTCAGTGAAGGTTTGTATGTAGGAAATAGAAAATAGCATGTGAACACTTCTGGGTATAGACTGTGATTTTTAGCTACTATTACGATTCATAAATTATCAAAGTTGAATATAAGACATGATAAAGAGCACAAAAATAAATACCAGAGTATGCATGAAAAAATACACTTCTAGATTGGAAAAGAGAGGGGATAAGGACACAAGAAATCCACGTGACGTCTCAGTACAGAACCACAAAGAAAGCAGAGCACCTCATCAGCTCAAACTAAGATGTTTAAAGCAGCACATCTGCAGCTGAGCCCTTTGCTGCTGGACAGAAACACAAACAATATTAATGAGGCCCCTGCCAGACATTGCTTCTCTGTGGTTTGGGGAAACTGTTTCAGAGCAATAACTGATATAAGGCACAGCCAGGCTGCTCGAGGGCAGGGCTGCCAGTCAGAAAGGCTTGGGGTTGAACCAAAAAGAACCTCACAAAACGCAGCAAGGACACATCTAAAGTCCTGCACCTCCAGACAAGCCTCCTACAAAGCTCTGCTGGAAGGATCTGGGAATGCTGGTGGACAGGAGGCTGAGGGGGAAGAGCAGTGAAGGCCCACAGGACCCCCAGTCTGTATGGACAGGAGTGTCACCACTGCACCGAGGGGAATCTTTCCCCTTTAACAAACACTCCTCAGACCACAACTAGAACAGTATCCACCTAATGTACCAAAACTGCATTAGGGGAAACAAAGCTGTTATTCCCAGCACAAAAAGAAAAAAAAAAATAAAACAAACTAGAAAGCTTGAAAGCTGCAAAATATGAAAGTGTTATTTGAGACACGAACATTAATCCCTCAAGGTATTTTCCTACTTCATCCTCCTTTCCCCTGCTTTTCCTCAGACTTTCAGATGCTTTATGAAAAGGATGAAAAAAAAAATCTTTAAAGTTCTATTTTGGACTGAAAACTCCTTTCTTTCTCACTGCCCCAGGATATATTTGATTCCAATAAGCTACATGAAAAATCTATTTGGGATTTTCTGATATTCTCTCTGTCCTGACCTATTATTGTATCCTCTTTCAACACTTTGTGAGAACAGTAATGTCATAAGTGGATATTCAGACACTCCCTGCACACATGGAGCTCAGATGCAGCTGCTAAACAGCAAAAATCAGATTGTTGCTTACACTGAGGGGTGAGGGATTTGGGTTTTTTTGGGTTTTTTTTAGTTACATAGGCAGTATTCATACCAGGATATTGCTTGACAAACATCAAGACTTCAATCTTCACAGACAGACATCCTGACTGACGGGGGGACAGAACAGAGATGGTCAGAAATTCTCAACTTCTTTAACTGGAACTTGGCAGATATATTCATTTTCATCCCAGGGTTTGTGCCAGCTCTTGCAGGGGAATCTTGTTAATTTTTGGAGGTTTCTCCTCACAGTATTACTCCCACAGGACTTCTTCCCAACTGAAGGTCAGGAATTAGTTTCATTATGTTACAAAAGTGTTTGTCCTCAAACAAATACTCCTTGCCACCATCTCCAGTTATCATGAATAAAGATAAATTAAGTTGGCATGAGAGTGTAAGGAAGGACAAAAGTAATAAATAATAGAGTAGAAAATAAATATATTTAAGCACTGCAGAATGCAATAGGTTGGGGAGGATTTACTGTATTTTCTCAAAAGATGCAGCTTTCTGAAAATAGCTGGGTGGCTCCTGTCACCTGATTTTTCTATGCATTTCCAAATTAAGAAATACAAGATTTGTGTCACTTGATTAAAAAAAAAAAAAAGTTCAATTTAAAAATATCTTTATGTTCATTGAAATTGACTTTTCTAGTTCATTCTGTTGTTTGAAGTCTTCAAAATTTAAAAAAAATGTGAAAAAAAAGATTCATTTGGAATAAAATTACTTTGTATACGGATAAAACTGCATTTAGGTCTCTTAGGTAAGTGCTGCTTTGTCTGTGGTTCTTGCAGTTCAAGTCCATTTCTCAGTGTTCTGCAGAAGGTTGAAATATCTCTATAGGAAATTCCCTGACCACATTGGAGCATCACAGAAAATCTGTGTATAAAGGTTTTAAAGTCCACATTTTGATATGCCTTTTTTTCTTTTCTTCAAATTGAGAATTCCTTTAGATTTGAAGCCTTTGTAAGGCTAAATATTAAGAAATCTTTAACATCTTGATTATTGTAGATCAGCTCATTCAGTTCTTTTCATATATATAGTACATACTAAATATATATGTATATACAGCCATTCACACAAATCCTTTCTAGAAATACTTCTTGGGAAATAATTGATCTGATGAAGTTTTAACCCCCTTTCAATTTCCTTTGCATTTTCATAGGCATTTGAAATGTTCCACTTTTCAGAAACCCTCTTTGAACTCACACAAGGGGATTAGCTTTTTAAATTGAAATCACACATTAGGTGCATGTGAATTAATTAGCAATGGAGTACCTTTCAAAGGGAATTAATTCCTTTTGACAGAAATCAAGCTCCTTTACAACAGGGTTGGTTTGTTTTTTTTTTTACTTCTTCATATAGTTTTTCTCTTTTTGGCTGTTGCAACTGCTCAAATACAATTTTTCCTGGTTAACACACCCCACTGAGGCAAGACAGTCATTTGCAGAGAGAGTTGACATTACTGTGCTGACAATCCAAGCTCCTGTTTGCACAGATGCTCCACATCTCCATGAAAGAGCCCCACAGTTTTGAACTTAGTGAAAACCAGCAGCCCAAGCTGGACATTCAAGGAACAGGCTAAACTAAACCCTTAGCTCATGGTCACTGTGCAAAAATATGGCTGTATATCTACACAGACTTTAGCCTATATTTTAAAGAAAACATTGTGACTTAATGCAATTTGAAACCCCTTTTATTCCTAGAAATTGCAATAAGGATTAATTTCTTATGAGTTCAATTGCAAAACTATTATTTTATTATCAAATGTTCAAGGCTCAGTATATTATCCCTTGGAAAGTGAAGTATTTCAGGTAAAGGGAGTCCCAGAATGTGCAGGCACCAACTGCTGAGAATTTAATTTTTAACAGGCTCAATCCGTAACACTGTTCAAAAACCTTTTTCCTTTCTCTCAAAACACCCAGTTTGGCTTCCCCTGAGAACTGTACCTTCATATATGTTCCACTTCATTTCTTTTTTCCTCAACAGCCCACAGAGATACACTGACCAGTGGGTAGGGGTTTTGCCTTCCATGTTCTTTCTAATCCATTCCACACTTCCAGTTTCATTTTGGAGATGAGCACAAAGGCAGCCTTTCTAGGCACTGACATGATGGCCTACCCAGACTAGTCATCACAGTTCGTACATTTACATTAAAATGCGCATATGTATTTTAAATTACTTTTGACTAATCTCTCATGTCCTCAAATATTATTCTTATTTTTTATTATTCATTTAGATATAAAATATTAATGGAGTTTTATTCACAAAGGGGCTTTGCTCAGAGCATCTGTTCTCAGGTAAGGGATGACAGGGAGGCAAAAATCTTACTTCTAATTTATTGAGCCTGAGGGGGTTTACAGGTTAAAGCTGGCACTTTTAAACTCAGATGGAGACAGAGGTTTCAGCATCCGTGATTGCTGCTAAGCTAAAAACCCAGTAAAAGATTGACTTCACTTCCAGCATTTCCATGTAGCTGCTTCTTCAAATCCACTATCCCCTGATCTTTCCTGAGCAGGACATTGGGGAGCTCACCCCAATATTACCTGGACAGTGTGGGAGCCTGTGAGCCACCTCACCAGCCTTGGAGGAGCAGGAGCTAAATCTTCCCTGCACAGGGCAAAGGTGGCTGCAGGGGCTCACTTTTCCAGCTGGCAGCAAAACACAAGTCTAAGGCAGGTCCATCATGACCAGTGCCCAAGATATTTCACTGGGTGTGGGTTCCTGACATCAAAATGCACCAGGCAGGGTTGGCACACTAGACCATGTTGAAAATATGTGGATCCTTCCTCCAAAATCCCACAGGAGGAATGAAAACTTGCACCAGTCACAGAGCTCTTTGGAAAGACAAGTATGAAAATATTTCAAAAAACCCTCCAAGTCAAATGTTAAATTTACATTCAAAGAGATTTGTGGGGGAAATTTTCCAGACAAACAGAACAGTTGAGAAAGATGACATGGCATTATTACCGAAGTTATAACCCAAGTTGGAGTATAAGGGAAAACAACCTGACCTGCCTTCCTTCAGCCCTGTTCTTGTAAGGGCTTTTACCACAAAGCAGTTCCTGGTTTGTGAGAAATCTCTGTTTCGACACTTTATCCCAGATTAATGTTACTTTGCCAGTCACTCCTATTGTTCCCTTGACATGCTATGATAAAAAGTGTTGGGAAGATATGAAGTTTTAAAATAGAAGCAGACAAACATCTGCCAAAACTAGTCCCCTTCACATTCTGAGGAGTCCTGAATACCAAGCAACTTGACTTCTTCTGAGAGGTATGACTTATGCAGAGGTTACTGATATGGGATTTAGAAGATTTATGTTTGATTCATGGCATAGAGAAAATCCCTGATGTCATTCCCTAGAAGTTATTTAACACCCTCAGTCTCAGTTCCCCTTGGGATGGAAGGGAACCCTCCCTTGGGCAAGTTTAGAAACTGCACTGCCCATAGTGCAGCACTGAGATAAACGAGGGTGCAACCACTGAGATAGATGAGGGTGCAAACCAAACAGCCTCCTAGACAGTTTTGCCCTGATTTAGTAGCACTGATTTGACTTAAGTAGAGAAATATTTCCAAATCTGATGTTGTAGAGGAGAGAATTCTAAGGTGCCTTGGTAATGGCCTTTGGTGAGAGCATATCTAACCTGTCTCATGGAGAACCTGCTTAGTGCACAGGAAACATTGCAGGCAGAGCTCCATATTAGAACAGGACATTGTATTAGAGATGAGGGGTTTTTTCTTAAGTGAAAGCAGCAGATAACCTCCAGGATCTGGTGAAAGAGCTCTGACCCCACAATGAACCAGATTTAAAGCAGAGAGGTAGCAGCTATATAGCCCTGAACAAGCAAGGTTTGAGTGAAAATAAGATTTTTAATTAATCAGACTAATATTGTGAAGAGTAAGGTGAGTAAATGCTTTTCCACAGTGAAGAATTCCAGAGACATCACTTTAAGGACAGCTGATGACAGGAAAGCCACCACTCTCAGTGGTTTGATTAAATATTCAAACAAAAATGTGAAGCAGAAGAAGGAAGTGCTGAAAAGTTATAGCATTTAGGGGAAAAAAAAGAGACATTCAGGAAAAGCTAGTGTTCTGCTTAATTCAGGGACAGTGAATTCACTCATGCTTTAAGAAGAGAAGTTTAAGTAAGGAATGGATAAAATAGGACTATACACATAAAGGGATAAAAGTAAAAGGGAAATTAGGAAACAGTGGTGATGGACCCAGTGACCTTTGCTGTTCTGGTAATTACAGTTATTATGTTCCTAAGTTATGCATTTCCCTCATGGTTGTGGCTTGGATTCTATGAATAGGACCCTTAGTGTTAAAGTAAATCAGGACTTGTGCTATTTTTGGTTCTAAGCTAATAATTAAACAAACTAAAATAACCCCCCAACACTCTACATTCAAATCCTTCCCCCATGCTCGAATAATAGAATGAGATGCAAGCTGCCAAAAATGGAGATACTCAGACATGAAGCTGCTACTTTGTGCTAAAATCTTACCCTTGTCTACATGTACTTCACCAGGAGGGCAATGGTTCCACCTAGGTATTTAGTTAAGAACGCAATGTCATTGAAGCTAAGGTTTCAAAAATGAGTTAGACCGCAAAAACCCCAGAGAACATCACTAGATCAATTTAAAATAAGAGTTTTTTAAAAGCATACATTTTGGAGGTTTTTTCCCCTATTTATATTTTTAAACTTTAGGATATACTTCTGTAAAACTTTCACTCTTTTTTATATAAGTAAGGCCTGAACCTCTGTGCAACTGATTCCTCTCTTCCTCCCTCCTCTTTAGAGGAGTTTCTTCTGGACTAGAGCTGGAATTCTGGTACCAGTGCAATTTCAGAAACTGAAGCTTTAGAGTTGAAATTTTTGAAGACACTTAGGCACCTAGATATGAAGCCAAACATCTTGTGTGATTTTAGGCACTTGGACACTTCAAGAAATCTGTCCCTGCTGGCTGTTTCCCCATATCAGGGATGCTGCGGCTGCCGTGTGACAGGCAGGGGCACAGCAGACCAAACCAAAGAATTCCTGACACAAGTGTGCACAGCACCAGCTGGTGTCTGTATTCAGCAGAAGGTGAAAACACTAGGACAGTGTTCTGTTTTCTCAATTCCAGCCCAGTCACTTGTTGGAAGAAATCCTTCCAGAAGGCTGTGAGGAGGCTGCAGCCTCTGCTGCCGCAATCAAGGGTTATAACTTATGCTTTAGGGCTGCAGGGGGAGAACAGCACCTGTGGCACATGTGGGGAAGGACCAAGTCACCAGAGCAAGATCAGGAGGGGCTGGGAGGGACATCAGTCAGATGGAAAGAAATTCAGATATTTTAGTTGCAGACAAGACAGATGGGCAGGTACCTCTCCTGCTCAGCTTGCTGCCTCTCTCTGCTCCACACGACAGACAGCTGAAAACACAGACATTTTGTTCTTGAGTGGATCACTTAATGTTCTTTCTTGACATTGGTTAATGCAGCAAAGTTAATTAGTGATTTTAATCTGTATCACAGTGCTACAACTCCTGCTTTATTTCAGCCTTGCAGAAAGCTGTAGGTTTCCCATTGCACCATTCCCACCTCAAACACATGGCAAGCTGCCTGAGGCCAAGACTTTACTGGGAGCAGAATTAATTGCCAAAGGAGCACTTCGAACAGTTACAAAATATGGGCTCTGCTGAGTCATGTGTAACACACAACCAACCTATTTTTCTTACTACAGAGTGTTCTTTTACTATTATTATATATTCTTCCTGCTACATGAAATGGTTTTGAAATCAATGGTGCAGAAGCTCTACTCAATTCATTGGGAATGAGTAAAAGATTGAAAATTGTATGTAAAGTGACGTCTGCTCATTGAAGGGTTGAAAGATCCTTCCACTGAAGGAAGATTATCCCATGAGATGAATCAGCAACACCATTAGGTTTTCAGGCCAAGTTCTTATCATATAGTTTCCCTAATATATATTGAGACATATATATATATATTTCTTATAACTGTAAAACTGATTCTCACTGAGTATATCCAAAGGTTTTTCTTCAACACAACCAGCTGTTATTTTACATTTACTTTTACTAATTATTTACAAATGGAGTTCTGATTCCTGCAGAAGATTCCAGACCTGATCCCCCACCAATATGTTTCTCCCTTCCTATCAGCAAAACAGCACTTCCTGAAAGCAGAGCAGATGCTTTGTCTGTAGAAATTGGATTAGTTAAGGGAATTGACAGTCCAGAGAATTTCCATGTTGACAGAGCTTTTTAGTTTCACACGAATGACAGAGGCTGTGGAACAGGGCCTGTGCACTTAGGTGGGTTGAGGGGTAGAGAGAAAATGAAATGAGCACTTCATACCTTCTGTTTCCATGCAGTTTAAAAGCATTTTGACTATTTTCAGAAGCTGTATCACCCATACAGAGAACTCTTCTAGGCAGCAAGTTTAAAATGCAAACAATATGCTGTATTATTTTTATTACTCTTACGCAAAATCCTTCTGAAAGGCAGAAAACTTTCCATTACTTTCAATTACAGCTTTCCATTTACCAGCAATCACTTTGAAAGTCACTGTGCTGGGGTGTGTTGTGCAGTCATAGAGGCTGGCAATCACAGAGTGGTACTTGTTAAACCCATTTCATCAAACACACGACTCTTTTAGGGGACAGAAAGGTGCAAAGATACTCTGTGAGGTTGTCTGAAGCAGCAATTGTGAAAGCACATGCTCATGTGAAGTATCACAGCTGATTTTGTAAAGTTTTTCAGTAAATGTTCCTGGAATATTGATATGTGTTCCAAACCCCAGGCAGGTACAAACTCCTCTCAGCTGGTAACCATCTGACACAGTACAATTCTTTTGCTTTGAGTTTAGCTTATCTAGAAGGCACAAAGCACTGCACTCCTGAGAATTCTGTTTTGAAATCAAGCACTACACCAAAAATGACTGGTTTAACAGTTTTGGTAAAAGTTGAATGCAAATTGCATTGCAGTGGTAATCTGTACAGAAATCTCAAGCCAGCACAACATATTCCAGCTATGATATTATTCTATTTCCACTGTCACAAGAGATACCATGTAATATAATGCCATATTAACTGACTCCTCTGTACAGCAGCATTTACAATGGGTGGCACTGTAAAAAAAAAAAAAGGTTGTAAACTTTATACCATGGCATTTTCAAATTGACAGAAGTGATGATTTAAAGGAACTGCTACAAATATTACAGCTGTCCAAAGACGTTCCAGGCAGAGGAACATTAATACTGGGAGATCATTTATCTGGATAAAGCTTGACGTTAACTTCCTTTGGCTGAAAAAAATAAAATCTCTTGAGATGCTTTTCTTCAAACCGAGATCCAGACTTTCCAAACAGCTCAACTTTTATCTAGACTTCCAAACAAACTCACCAGATACTAAGCACTCATTGAGGAAAACGTAGGCTGGTAGCAAAACAAGACAAGAACCCTCCCCTCGAAAGACCCTTCAGTCTGAATCAGGAAAACTTAGAAAACAAGCACAGAAATAAAGGGGGTCAGACCTTTGTGAAAAAATGTTTATACTGGCACTGAAAACTTTCCTACTATTGACTTTTTTTTTCAAGTCAGATTGTTTCTTGGGTTCAGATTGGATTCAGAAGCAGTTTTTGATATCACAGAGGAACTGCACTGAGCAGCTGCTCTGGGATGAAGATGAGGCTCTGATTGCTATTTCTCCAATAGTCACACACACACACACAAAGAAGTAAAGGTTAGCAAAGCTTATCATGTAAATAAGATTTTTCCATAATTTCTTAATTTAGCCAGCTCTGACTGTGGAATAGCATGAGAGATGAGAGAAAGGAGAAGCAAGAGTTAAAACAGAGGTAGTTGTTCTGTCAGGAACAGCAAGCCCACCCATGTCTGGGAATAGCAGGATAATATTCCAATTATACACATTAATTTTCTAACTGAACATTACACTGAGCATGAGGGGATTTAGCTCAGGTGCACACAGCAGGGATAATCTCATTCCAAAAACTCACAGGTTACAGGAAATAACCATGACCCACAACTGCATATTGCAATATGTTCTTCCCCATCTTTTCCTGGCTTCTATAGGACATCTCTGGATTTCCTCTCAAAGAGTAAGATAAAATAAACAGATATAGCCTTTACCATTAATAACATATCCTGCTGTTCTGTGAGAGTGTATTGGTAGTAAGAAGAAAACAGCTTGGAATGTTCAGTTTCTACAATTATGGATTTGATCAGGATTTCAGTTTTGTTTTTCAGAAAATTTCTTAGGACTCTACACTGCTCTGTGTCAGAGACATTTTGGGATAGAGCAGAGCTTTGAGAAGATGCCAATGTACTGAAGGGGTTTAGAAGCAAGAAATCAAAACATTACAATAACTGCAGCATGGTGGTTCCTGTGCAACAAATCAATAATGAAAATATTTAAGCCAGAATTTTCCAAACCACAGCAACTGATGAGCTCCTTTTCTTCCCCTAGAACTGGAAGAGGTCCAAGAAAGTCCAAGTGTATTGCTTCCATTTTCTACACTGGAGCATCATATTGAAATTCAGAGGGTGGGAAAGAGGAAAGGATTTATTTTAGAAATGGGCATAAAAGAAGAAAACTTCAGTGCCTTTCTTTTTTTCAGCTTAATGACCAACATGTGGTCAAATCTGCTTCTTTGTTCTCTGTCCCCCATTTGAATAAACAACCTTCTCCCCACCATAAAACTTGGACAGAATCTCACCCTGAGCTGCTGATCTGACCAGTACAAACACAGTCTACTCTAGGGAATCCGTGATGTGATCAAGTTTTTGTTGCTACCTGATGATAAGATTTCAGTTTCATCACTTACTATATTTATTTCATAGGACTTCTATGGGATTTAATATTATTGCTTGCTCAGCTGCAGCAAGTGATGGCAAAAGATTTATTTCAAAATTCTCTTGTATCATTTAAAGAACTTTAGTAGTGCAGTAATTTCTGCATCATGACCTGAGTTGACCATGGTATTGAAATTCATAAGGGAAAAGTAGAAGCAGTTTGTTGTATATGGAATGATGACAGTTAAAGTTTAACCAGAACTGAGTTAGTTCTGGGGACTTTAAAATGAATCTGGCCACCACAGGACACGCATATTTATGCCCTTTGAAGACTAGTTGGTGTTGCTAACTTGAATGTCTTCTACTCAAAAAAAAAAAGCATTTTCTGGGAGGAGGTCAAAATGTTGCCATGCAATGTTGAACAGTTGAAATTATGGCATTTTCCCCAGAGAGTGTGGTTATTCATGGATTTGTTCAAGCAAAGGAGAAATACATTATTTCCAAAATCTTTGTGAAAAACTCAGTCTGATGAGAAATCTCAGGATTCAGTTTTTCCTTTGTAAATGACACATTTTAAAATGAGAAGCTAAACTCTATTTGTCAAAATCTGAATGAGTGACTGCACTTAAAATGTTTTAAAAATGTGAAAATGTGGAGGCAATATAGCTAATGAACCATGCGAAAGCATTTGACAGATCTCAGTTACTTACTGCTGTTTCTTTGGAAGAAAAAAAGAGGTGTTGTCAGGACTGATATACTTGAATAATAGTGGCATTTGTATAGATTTCTTTTTGCATTTCTCAAGCTGTGTTTTATTTTAAAATCTAATGTTATGTAAAAGTATTTTAATTATCAGATTTTTGGGGTTTATTGGAAATTACTTCATATAACTAATGTGGCCAACTCATCCCATACACTGTGGTATTATGCCCTCATACTGCCTTATGTCTTGACAAATTACCCACTGAATTATGAGCTAAACATTAGAGCTTTTAAGAGGTTGTGCCAGTTTTCTTTAAAATTAAATACTAGTGAAAATACTTATTTAAAATGTTTCTGAATAAGAATAATGGGGCAAAATTAAGATTAGGGTTAAAGCAATGGTGTAAGAAAAAAAGTAGGAGTGCTCCTTGAAAACATCCACCAAGGAAATGAAAAACAAATCCCATCTTCATAAAATTACTTGATAGTATAGTGAATTTATAACACTTGGGATGGGAACAGTACAAGAACACTATAATGGGCAAATGCTGCAGTTCAACAATTACACAAAAGATTTTTGCTATTAGTTCTTTAGGATTTTAACTGGAACAGAAGTGTTTTTGTTGAATTGCATCGTGAACAAGAACCTCATGGAATGAAAACATTCATTAAGACTTCATGGAAACATTGCAAAAAGCATAGCAAACACCCATAGAAATACAGCAGCTGCAGTAAAACTGTGAAGTCCACTAAATGCAAGTCCTGAGGCTTGTGTTACTGATTCACCCCAAAAACTTTGAGTACAAGGATCACACATGAGGGTACTACATGATATAATTGCCCTCTGGGAGTCTCTGAAGGTATTACAATAGATTTACTGGACCAATACACACGTCACAGTTACAGTTATTTAATTTCCCAAGCGAGCTCGAGCAGAGCATTCTTATTTGAATAACACTGACAACTTGGAGCTCTAAAAGCTTAGGAGTCATGCAGTGATTTACCTGGGAAACTCAGTTAAAAAGAGTGATTGAAATTTATAGTCAAAACAATACTGCACCCAGTTCTGACAGATCCTGAAGGTGTACTGCGTTGTGCTTTGGGCTCAGATCTGGTAAAAAAAGAAGCATGCCAACAGTCCTGTTCTTATTCAGGTCAGTGATTAGAATTATGGCATAATTCAGGTTAGAATAACCTTGAGAGGTCTAACCCTGTGCTCAGAGCAAGGTGAACTTGAATCAATTTGCTCAAGGCCTTGTCCAGTCAAATTCTGAGCTCCCTCCAATGATGGGGATTTCTCAACTTCTCTGGGCATTCTCTTACACTACATCTCTAGCAGGGAATTTTTTTGTTTCCTAAGCAGAATATCTCATGTTACAACTTGCATTCATTACCTTTGCTCTATTGTTTTTCTCCCCTGAAGAGTTTGGCTTCATGTTCTCTCCATCAGTGAGCTGAACACCCCCTCTTACTCTTTTTTTCCTGAGCTGAACAAACCCATTCCATTCTCTCAGGCTCTCCTCACAGGCTCCTGACCACTTTGGTGGCCCACCACTGCATTCACTAGGTCAGCATCTTCTGTGTATTGGGGAGGCTCAAACTCTACATGGTAGTCCAGCTGTACCTTACAGAGTGTGAAACTCAGAGGAATAACCACTTTTAGAACCTGTGAAAGTCACTGCATCCGTCACAGATTCTCAGGGAGGGCTTCTGCAGCCAGGCCTACGGTGCTTATTGAACAGGAGAGTTGGTGCAGGAGTTTTTGCCTTTTGTCACTGAGCAACAGAATGAGGAGACTGCAACAGAGGAAGAAAAAAGGCTCAAGGTCTGACTTCTGAAACAGATTCCCCTGCAGGAAAACCGGAAGGTCAGAGCTACAACTGCTTCTCAGCTCTGACACCCGGGGTGGAATTCATTTCCTGAACATAGGTATCTCTTATAATTTTAGACACCTTACAGTGGCTCACACAGCCTCTTGAGCCTGGCAGGTCGACAAAGGCTTATAAGACCTTTGTCTTTCTAGGGAGGCAGCTGGAGGCAAGGCAGGAAACCCTTAATGTGAGAAATGGTGTCTGCAATGACACCTGTGGGTACTGCCATGGGTTGCACAGTCAGGGAGGCTGCACGGACCCACTCACTGAGGACACTCACACTTGGACCACAAGCAGCAGCTACAGCTGCTCTGAGCACCTTTGCCTTTGGCACATCCACAGTGCAGGACATGGTGTGGAACGTGGGCAGCACATCACATTAACTGCGAGCACAGACATGTGAGAAACCCCACGGCTCTATAAAGGACATCAAACGTGCAACCCACGATTCCCTGCTCACAGCAAACATCACAGCTACTCACTCCAGCAGAGAGAGGAAAAGGAGGGGAATGGCTCGGTCCTAACAGAGATGTTTGGCTTCTTTCCTCTCGCCTTGAAAGGGTTGGTGTAAGAGGGCCACTGCCAGCTTGGGAATTCAGCTCTCTCAGCTGAGCCCATGGCCCCAAGCCAGACCTGTGTGTCTTGCACGTTCAGCACTGCTCCAGAACCACATCCTGAAAAGAGTAGCTCATAAGTGTCTTTGACATTTGCCTTTCACAGTGATGTAAGTACTCTGACTATTTGAGTTGCTACTTTTTATGCTGCTTTAAATGACAGCAGTATCAGAACTGGGCTCTGAATACATCAATTTACGAGAGAATGTTACCTCAGTAAAATGAAGACTTCAGAAAGGTGTATAGCAGTCTAAAAATAGTTATTTATTCTGTACATTTACTCTGTGTTACTTATTGTTTATGCTCAGTTCAATACACAGTTTACAAAGGGTGACTCATACTAAACAGTTCAGAGGATACGATGTCTCACAGTCTACACATTCCTGAATAAAGCTCCACCTATTGAAAAGCTAAGCAATAAATACAAACTCAGAGACAGAAAATAAAAACTGACCCCCTTTCCTCTACCTCCAACCAGGGAGTTTTCCCTGAGCAACCACTTGATAACTTGAGAATGGAACACAGAAGTCACAAAGGTGGTAGACAGATGAGAGAACAGAAAGTGCATCTCATATTTATCTGATTGCCACATGAATAACATTTTCACGAGTACATCTCAAGGGAAGCATTTGCATTGTTTGACTCTTAATCCCTTTTGTACAATACCTACACTGATTTTTTTTTTTCAATTGCACAAAAATTAATGTTTTGCGAGCATTTTAATTTCAGAGTTTTAGTCACTTTGAAAAAGACTTTAAATCAGCTTAAGTCACTTCCTGAATATATTTTTAGGATAGTAAAACTGAACAGAAAGATGTATCACAATGCAGAATACAGGAATGTGATCATAACAACTTTCCAGAATTAACGATGCAGCCTGTAATGGGTATTATGTGACTATGGTGCTCTGTCACTCCTGGAGAGATACACAAGTAGAATTATAAAGGCACTGAGTTCTAGATGGTTCTATATAAATGTTGAAAGTCTGGTGGACTTGATGTTTATTTCTTAATCCAGCAGACATTCCTGCAGTGACAGTCCTTCTCCTGAAGGCATTAGCAAACAGGGATTCTCCCTTAGCCAGAATGTGTAACTATCTGTTTAGGTGAAGCTGCAGACATTTTGATTTCCCTGTCAGGATCATATTCAAACTCAGCATCTTTTTCAAACAAAACATTCAACAAACAAAACATGAGGGCCATGACACGATTAAAAAAAAAGACAAAGATCAGTGAAACTCTTGAGAGTTTCAGTCCCTTCACTTCACTTAGTTAATAGGTTTATTAAAAACCCTTCCATCTGAACAGTTGTCTCTCTGAGGTTTCTAGTCATTACCGAGTCACATCATATTAGAGTTTACAAAATGCCTAGGAAGGGATTTTAAAACTTTATTAATCTCCTGGTCCCATCTTTGCCATATTACAGAGGTGTTTAGGGACCGGCAGTCTGCAATAAAATACAGAACTGGGAAACTGCAGCAAGTTACACTTGTTAAATCTCATCCTTTGCGTTTTGTAACATGCTGGAACACAATAATGAAAAAGCAGTTAGAGAAATTACATTTAACCTAGTAAGCATGTTGTCCATTCCAATCCTGCAGGAAATTCAGTGTGAGGCATTGGTAGAGCTGCTTTTCCAGAGCAGTGAAAAAACCAGGAGACATTTCTCCTGGCTTTCCTTCTTCATGTCTCAACTATTTGTTCCTGTTGTCAACAAAGTGCATCCAACATATTTAGGTGGTGCATATAGAGAAGCACATGGATGCAAAGAGTGCAAAGAATCCCTTCTCCCTCTTTCTGCCCATCACAGGAGAACTAATAGCAGGAACAAATCCAGTAAATCTGTCTACTGTATGCCTCCTGATCTACTGGGCAAGAATGCATTTTCTTTTTTCCATTTCTTCCAATCCAAATCTGAGACATACAGCCCTATGTTTTCAAGTGAATACTCAGTAAAAGCTCTGCAACAGTTAGAAGCAAAATACATGAGCTTCACTATTCCTGGACCCAGTCTTATTCCAAATCCTGATATTATTCTTCTCTTTCCTCCACATAAGACATAGTCAACTTTTAGCTGTGAATGAGTTATAAGCACCAAATGGACAGATTAGGCTGCTATTCTCTAAGCAGATGCACTTACAAACTCTACTGACCTTTGACAAGGAAATGGATTTTGCTAAGCCACCAGTTACTGCACTCCTTGTGCTCAGAGACACAATAAAGCTGCAATTTGCCTCCTAGAGTTTTGTCAGGAGCTGCTGCGGAATGTCAGGCTGCAGGGCTGTGGTCAATGAACTCCAGCCCATCCTCCCCTTGCTTTGTTACAGGAGCTGCAAATCTTGCCCTACAGAGGTTGAGGAAATGCATTTTTTTGAACCTAAATAGTGGGAAGTTAGTCAAGCACATAATTCTTCCCAAAGAGCACAGTGACTATCACAGCAGTGGTACTATTGGACACACCAAGTGATTTCAGGCAAGGAAAGTGAGAGAAAGTATTTCAAAACGTTGCTCAAACCACAGAAAGTCTGACTGCTGGTACTAACTGCAGCAGCGTGGAAATTGTATACAGGTATTGTTTTACTCCTGCTTAAAGCACCTTCCATTTTCTTAGCAAATCTAGAGTGGTTTTGACTTCTCTGCTACTTGAAAAGCTCTTTTTTTTTTTTTTACATTTGTGATACTTACTCAGTTAAATACTGGCAAAAAGAACAGTGAGACGAGTGAAAGAGCAAGTGTTTACTAGACTTGGTACAAGGCTGCTTGACCTCTTTATCCCTTATGGCTTTATTGCTTTGCTTATTGCTGTCCCATACCTCTTATATCACCTTATGCCTTCCAAGAATTTCCAGTGATCCCACAGATAATCCCACTAACACTTGGCAATACTGATCTTGAACTCAGACCCCTTTCCAGGGGCTGTTCAGTTCCAGTTCAGCTGCAAACTTCTCTATTGCACCCTTAAGCCTGAGCAGCTATTTTTAACCTTAAGGAAACAAATGAACATGGGAACAACACAGGTTAGGTGTGCTAGAACCACATGAGATCTGTTGTTAGTTACATTTGTTTTACTTTTTCCTGTAGCATTTCTTATTCTGTTATTTAAACATTCCACAGACAAATTAGCTCTGCACAGTGAACTTGGGGCTCTTGGCTTCCTGCGCTCTTTTGTTCTCCAATTCATCTGTCTCAGAGTTCTCTACCAGCACCAGTCACCATAGAAACTGAGCACGTTTCAGTGATTATGTTGGGTGTATTATATAAACTTCAGATATAGTAAGAAAGCTTTATGAAAGGTCTGCAAGTGGGCCTCAAAGATGATCAGCATCTGAAAGTCTGTTCCACAGTGAGCCCAATCTTCTGTGTCCCCGTTATCTCAGGCTTGTCAACCACTGGGACTGGCTCAAGCCCTGCTGGCGTGGTAAAGTGGGATTTGCTGCAGTAGCTAAACCTGCTGGTCACACAGAAGATTGATATCAGAGACAAGAGAAGTGGCTGGGAGCCAGTAGTTGGATCAGAACACAAGGTGGGATATGGAAAACTATCTTAAGAAGACATCTGGCCCCTGCCTGCCCTGGAAAAGTCTGCAGCATCAGCAGAGAGGGAGCTGCATTTGTCAGGATGAGTAGTGCTGTGACTGTCACCAGCATGGTGACAATCCTAAAAAAGGTATTTTCTTGGTGAACGTGGGGAAAGCAGCTGCCCCAGCAGTGTTGCTGCTGTTTCTGTTGTCACAGTTGCTCTCAGGGTGAAAGCAGATCTGAGGCACTCCAGGACAGCTCTGGCTCTGAGTGAGCAGCAACTCTTTGCTGCTGATAGAGAAGCTCTGAAGGTCAGGCAGGCTGGGCTGGTATTCTATCTACACTCAGGAGGACTTTTATGGTGATGTCCATGCTACAGCTTCAGTTTAGCAAGGTGTTTAGGCACATGCTTGACTAAGCAGATGACTAATACCACCAACTTCAGGCTCTTCAATGAAAAAAAGCCACAAAGGACCCAGCTCTGCTATTCTTACCAACCTGCCCAAAGTATTTGCTTGCTGAGAACGATGGTGTAACAACAAAACAAATACTGATGTGAATATTAATTGTGCAGTCAGGCACAAGAACTGCATGGATGGGCAATTCCATCTGCTCTGCCAGGACCCTGATGCTGCACATAGGTGCTGCATTCCTGCAACTTGGCAAAAGCTGTAGGAGTAACACAGCTGCTCATGTATTTCAGCTTAACAAAAACAGATAATCTCAAGACTATTATTAAAGTAATTTGAAGTGGATGTAAAAGCAATGCTTAATTAATGAGAATGATTCAGTGTGTACTTTTGTGGAATACCAGTCTATACTTATTTTTGAACCATAAGAGGAAAAATGTCAGAGTTGAGAAGTATGTTGCTTAATTCCTCTTGTATGGAATATATTATTTAGAACAATAGGAAGATGGAGACAGAAAAATATACATAAGTAAGAATATATGCCAGTGTTCTCTGGTCAGGCACATGAAACTCTCCCAGTATGGCACAATAGGTGGAGGAACACCAAGCTGATGTGCTCCAAATCTTTTATGAGAAGATGATTCCACATGGGACATTTTAACATTTTCAAGAAATATTTTGTCTTGCACCAACAGCTTTGATTTTTTTTAATATCTTCTCTACATAGCCAGTTTTCCTGAGACCACTATTGTGTGAGCCAAGAAAATGCTTCACAAACATTAAGACCAGAGGAAATATTTAAAAAAAATTTTTCCCCTCAACTACTAATTCCTAACAAGTTACACAAAAGTTCTATTTCACATGACATTCTAGTCCTGCCATCAGCATTTATGTCCTTCTCTGGGTCAGAATCTGGTTGGTTGCAAGTGGGAGATAGGATTCTAAGCACAGTATTGAAAGAATTAAATACAGAATGAAAGGATAGTATTTTAGTGCAGAATCCAAATTATTCTAAGGTAAACAAATTCTCTTTGTGACCATTAAACATGCATCTGAAATCTCATTGGTAATTAGTCACATTACACACACACTAACCATTTTACAAAATAAAATATCTTGGGGAGTTCCACATTTTGATCATTCCTATTAGTGAAAGCCATTAACGTTCTAAGCAGCTGAATTCAAATATGTGTCTCCAGGGAAGAAGGTACTTCAGATATAGGTTGATAAATTATCCCACCACGCAGCAAAACAACAAGCCCTGGGTGCAAAACGCTGCTAGATCAGTATCTGACATCCATTTTGCACGGGCACACCGACTTCACAAGATCTAGGGCAATGGAAAATGATAGCCAGCATGTGCCCTTGGCACACTGTGCTCACCAGGACAGCCCCCAGCATTTACCACAGCAAACACAGCACTGCAATGGCAAGCACTGAGGATGACTCTTCTGGTGGCAGCAGGAAAAGGGCTGAAGAGCTCCCCCAGACATCCGTGGGACGGTGACAGCCCTGCCACGGCTCCCAAAGGCACAGCAGCCTTTGCTCAGCAGTTCCTGGAAGAGAGGGGGCTCTGGGAAGGGTGAGGGAAGGGTAGTGGGGGGGGAATGGCACCGTCAGCCCACAGAAGAACGGGCCACCCTGACAGAAGCCAGGACACCTCACTGCAGCTGTGGCTCTCCCACTTATATTTTGGGTGAAACTCCCGGTGCACAGTCCCAGCTGGTCCCCCCCGTGCTGGGAAAAGGGGTGATATCAATAGTTACAGCTGTGTGAGCTGATCCTTCTGGGTGCTTTTCCAAATGGGAGGTGAAGCAATAGCTGGGGAACTGTCCACTGTTTTCTCTAGAGATGGAGGAAGCAGAAGGAAGCCTCTCCTTTTTTGCTTTCTTTGTATCCCTCATTCTCCAGTGTGTGAGATGGGGTGAGGCAGCTTCAACTTAAATTGGACCTTACACTGAATCCCAATGCAATTGTCAGCGAACACAGAAATAAATTCCTTCTAACAGAATAAGTAGGCTTCAGATGCCTGTTTGAGTGCAACGAGCCCCCAAACCTGCCTGCAGGAGTTAGCACTGCACAAGTTACGGTGACGTGGACTCCAGTCTGCCACAACAAACTACTGCAACCACTGAGGCAGATAAAACCAGCTTGTTTACAGCTCGTGGAGGTCTAGTGCATAAAAAAACCCCAACAACTTTTGATTTATACTGCAAGTTGGATATCATATATTTGATATAAACACTGAGGCAAAAACATTGGATGTTTTAGAATCACCTTTTAAAATACAACCAACTATGAAGTACTTTTAGCAATTCAGGAAAAAATTCAGAACCATAGACATGGACTTTTACAACAGATCTGTATGAGTGCTACTGATATCGCAACCTTAAAAATACTTTCCTAAACCTACTTGTTTCATCCTACTAAGTGCCTAGCAATGATTTCTTGACCCTCTTTTTTTCCTTTATTTGCACTTCGAAGTTAACTGCATTGACAATATCATTACAGGTAACCAGCAGCTTTAAAGATGCAACATCTCTTGTGCAGACATTAATCAGCAGGAAACAGGCAGCAGATGCTATTTGGTCAATATGCAGAAGATGGACAGCTGCCTTCAGCAGAGAGAATAACTGTCTGTGTCACAAAGGAGTGCTTATAGGGCCTGAAAAAGGATCAAGAGAAAGTAAAAAATCAAAGCAGGATGAAGACAAAATTGTAGAAAGCCTCCATCTCTTTTTGTCTGTGTAAGGGAAGATGTAGGTCACTATACAAAACTCAGGTGGAAAAAGAGTGAGGAATGAAAAGAATGGAGATGCAAGACTGGGTGCTGGCAATGCAAATCATCTGAGAATTCAATGAGGCTGAATTTCCTTTAACAACATGGAGAACCCTCTGCATTATGCATTGGGAGACAGAGGGAAGCACAGGGCATAATTCAACTGTACAGTCCAAAGCAGAATAAAGCAACTAGAGTGAGTTTATTGATCTAAAGAGAAAGATAAAGCAGTAGGTGTAGATAGAAACATTTCTCTTTGTTGGTATCGTGAATCCAACACATTTACTGACCATCCCACTTAAAGACCCTCTTCATTATCATCCTAACACCATTCTCCTCACACTCCTTACCCACTTTGATGCAATGCACTCTAGAAGCACAAAACACAAGGAAATGTTGATATCACTTTTATGCAGTTCAACAGCCTTTTTATTTGTCTGCCTAACAGGAGGGACTGATTCTCCATTCTTGCTGATGGAGAAAAGGAACAGAAAATGCACATTGTGAGCAGCAGTAAATTTGACACTCCTGGTTAGAAAGCATGATGCAATAGGGTTATTGATGAGTCCCTCTGGGTTTAGAAATCTTTTAGAACCTCTCTTTTTTGAGTGAAACAGCTCAAAACACAATCTAGTTGCTTGCCCAGACATTTTATCAGTGTTTAAGTGCAAGTCCACCTTTGACAGCATTTTGTCTGCCAAGAGTGCCTGTGTCATATGATTCACTAGACAGGAGACAAAAGAAACTTGTCAAAGGACAATGTCAGTGCTTTCTGAGCCATAAAACTCAGTCCTCTCAACAACCTGAACCCAGAGCTCCCAAAACTCTTCCAAGAAACAAATAAAAAATCATTTGCCATTGAATCAAAGCTTGATGGGATTGCCAGAGAGAGTCTGCAAAGTACAGAAGCTAAATAAGATCAGAAGTTCACAATTAGGCAAGGATGAACACAGCTCACTAGGGTTAAGCTGATTTGCTGCTGTCTTCCTTATCATAGCAGGATTCTCATCACAAAAAATAACCTCATTAGGTAGAGCTCTGAAAAAGAAAAAAGAATAAAGCAATATTCTATTTTTAAAAAGGGAAATGACTCAACAAAGAAGAATAAATCAATGTTAGTGTGATAGGCTCAGTCCTGAAGGTATTTTGTACAAGAACTTGTGACAGTATGCAGCACATAAAGCACCTGTGGGAACACACACAGGATTTGCATGTACTGGAAAGTGATAAAGAGAAGGGCAAAATAATATAAGTGAAAGACAGGAGGCAGTGCTGGAAGGTGCAAACCTTGTGATTGGTGTCCTGACATCAAAACCAGGTCCAAAGTTAGTGTTTCATCTACAGTCTCATTTTTCCTGTGCTTTACACTGCAGGGGTTCCCACTGATAAAGTGGAGGTTTAGTTTCTGCCACTAAAAGGTAACTCCTTAGCACAGAGATAAAGTCCAACAGAGGGTGCTGCCCTAACCCACGGGTCCTTGGGATGGGAACATGCACCAAATGGGGAGTGCTGGGTTGGACCTATCAGGAAAGGGGTGACTGCCATCAATATACAAGGATTTGTCCTGCCATTCCTGTACAACCCTGTATTTGCCTTTAGGGCATTGTCTCTACTGGGGAGTACAGTAGGTGAGCTATAACTGATAAGGATGGAACTTCATAAATAATTTTGCCCTTTGAAGCACAGGTGATCTGCCCTCATCCTCATCACTTTCTCCTCTCCCCAGTGTTGCTCTTATAAAACAAAATAAAACAAAACTAAACACACAAACAAAAAAAACCCCTTCTGAAAACCTGAGAATTTCATGGACCATTTTACTCTATGGACCCCCAAACAGTTGCATCTGAGCTGCTGGGAAGCTGCATCGCAGCAGGACAAATAAGAGACTGGCAAAGAATGGGAGCACCTGAAAAAGGCTTTAGTTGCAATAAGAGTTGCAAGAAAACATACAAAGATGTGAGCAGAATTTTACTTTATCTTTTTTTCTCTCTGATGAGATGAATTATAATAGAAGTGGAAAGATGAACAGGTGAGAACTTCAATTGTGGCAGAATGCAAGTATTTGAAAACTGAATGAGGGGAAACAGGTAATTACAGTCCTTGTGCATTAGCTGTGACAGCACATTAAGGGTAACACACAGCTCAGGGTGCAGAAACAAGGGCAAAGAACCCAGGTGTGAATATTGCTAAAGAAAGAAATGCTTCAGAAAACTGCCACATGCATCAGTCAACTATTTGCTCAGAACAGATGTATTTCCCACCAAGCCCTCCAAAAGCCCAGTTTGGTTCTCAGAACAGATACAGGAGAGAACTTGCTTTCTCAGAAATTGATGCGAATCTGGACATTTTGTTTCAGAAGTTCTGTGAAGCCTGAACAAACTTTTCTGTGTGATACTGAGGAGCAATATTAGAACTGTTACGAGTGCTGAAGTTTCTGGTTGCTAAGATGCACTGACCTCTCTCAGGGAGCACACTGATTATCTGATGTATCTTTCAGAAAAGCAAGAATGCAAAACAGCTATTTGGAAATTAATATACAGTCCCTTCTGTGAAGAAGTCTCAGACTGAAGTAGCTATAGCCCACTAGATAAATACCATCCTCAAATGGGCATCAAAACCAAATCTGAGGAAATTTGCCATTTATTTCTGTCACCTATAAAATATATGACCTTGGTAATTTATGTGGATTGTAAGTCTTCTACCACCACTTAAGATAGCTATGCTTGGCAGCTAATAGCATTTGGGGAGCAGTTTGTGCACCTTCTGTATCAATGTTATGAAATTTGTAAAGCAGATGGAGTATCTCTGCTGCTGCAACTTAAATACCCCTGTGTCCCTTATTTGTCAAATACACACACTGCACAAACATCCTGATTGCCTCTGTCATCAAGGAAATCAATAATATCCCGAGTTCTCAGCCAGAGCCCTTCTCAATCTTATTTCTGTGACAGAGGCACATGAACAGAGGCTGCTCACAGGGTCACTGGCAGGTGCTCCAGCATCCCACAGGTGAACAAATTTGCTCAATAGAGCATTTGTCAAGAACATTTTCAATAACAAGATCATATGAACAAAGAGAGGAAACACCGTGGTTTTACTGTAAATTTGGGTAGCTGAGCAAATGAGATGAAGGTCCAACAGGCGAGTATATTGCCATTTTATGTGCACAGCTCTGTTGCTTCTTGATGGCTCTGCTCTCCACAGCAGAGCTTAAGATTTCCCAGTTGACTTTACTGCTATACTTAACCTACTAAATATAGAGAATACTTGACTCAGATTTGTAGAGTGGCAGTGCACTATTTCTCACAAGACACCCATGCTAGCAAATCCAATTCATGCCCTGGAGTAAAGCCATGCAATGTGTGTGGGGATGGAACCTGGCCCTGCCCACGGGGCTCTCCCCTGGTGCCCAGCAATGTTTGGAGGGACACAGAGCAGGGACAGGGTCCCCACCCAGACACCCCCAGTCAATGTCCCCAGGGACACTTTTATTCCATTACGTGACATTTCCCTAATCTAATTCCAGTAATGACATTTCCAACATTTCTAATTGTATGATTATCCACTAGACTAGTGACAGGGGAGGGTTGTTTTGAATTGGATGGTAACTTTTGAGGGCTTTATTTAATTCTGATTAACATTTCTCACTATAGTAAATACAGGTTTACTGAAGCAGTTGGTTTTTCCTTCCTTGGAGAGCTGAGTGTTCTGCCTCCCTAACTCCACCTCCTAGACATCCCCAGTAGGTGTTTCATGTTTGTCCTTTTTGGGGGGGAACACCAGGCAAGTTGCTCTACTTCACACATTCCCTTTGGGATGTAACAATATGGACTGGCCAGGGAGGTAAGTTCTGCTCCTTGGGAATCTTGAGAATAGTTTGTTCTACCTTGCTTTGGTTGGAGCAGCACAGAAAGGACACTGCAGTGACACTCTTTGATACATATTTCCAAGAAGAAACCCTCATTGTGGTAGAGGGATATGTATGGGAAGTACTCTAATCACAAGAATATGCAGGATTACATGTTTGCTTTTGACACCAGGCCCATGAACTCTGGCCTGTTTCACACCTCTGGACCTATGCAGCCAGTAAAACCCCTCTATAACTGTGAGCATCAGATATGATTCTTTACTGACATAAATTTTTTCATTCAAAAAAGAAAAAATAACTCTTAAAAGCACTTAAAACTTGCCACAGCCTTCTCTTAATTATAAATTAATGTTTTTTTTTCTTTTTTTCCTGAGGAAGTTACAATGAAACAAGCATTATATCTAAGCTTCTTTTGCTTTTCAACTGTGGTGATATCAAAACACACTAAAACACCGGTGTATCTTTAACAAGTTGTAGCACTTTGCTGTTCTGTACTTTTCTTTAAAAACGACATGAAAAAGAAAATATTAATGTCTTGCTTGAAGCACTTACTACAAAGTAACAAAACCACAATTCCAAAGGACTCCTTTGTTAATGCACCTTTAGGGAGTGCAGGTGGTTAACAAGGTAACAACAAGATTTTTCAGATTTGGGCTCTGTTGGAGCAGGAGTGTTGATTCTGTGTTAGCTGGAAAAACACTATATAAATACATATATATATATATATATATGGCAAAAGTGACAACAAAATACAAGAGATGCCCATAAAGTAACATGTGATATTTTTGTGCTTTTCCTAATTCAACTGATAAAAAGAAAGGTGATCATAAAAAAATGCAGCCACTAATTCAAGCACATAAGCATAGAACATTCTGCAAAAAAAAGCTTTAGCTCCAACAATACTATTTCTCCTGTCCATCCATTTCTCCAGTAAAGAAGGAAAACTCTTTATAACTTCAAAAACAATTGTCATATTGTAGGCTGTTATAGTAATTGTTATTTCTTTGTTAAAGTCTAGCTACTGGAAAGCATTTGTATAGTTATGTACCAAAGGGTAATGTAACCATAACTCAGGAAATAAGTTCTGCTAGGAATTGTAAAAGCCAATATTCACTCAGATAAACAGCACTGCTCTGTGATTCAGGGTGGGATATTTGCTCATAGGAGCACAGAGCTTGAAGGCTTCCAGGGCACTTGGAGGGAGTGGTGACAGAGCCACACTGAAGCTGAAGATCAGCAGTGCAAACACATTGCAGACAAATCCCTCTCCCACACAATCACTGCCTGATCAAAACTGTGAATCAACCTCTGACCACTGACACAGCAGAAGGGCCTATTTTTTGTGTTCCTAGTTTGTTTGTACTCAGCTTAGGGGAACCGATAACACATCTGTGAAACAAGGTACTTTTTCTAAAAATAATGCAAAATCCACAGAACACTTTTCTTAACTCAGGGAACCAATACTCAGCATACAACTGTTGGTACTTAGATACTGACACACACCTCTCCAACACAAAATATATGTTTCCCAATAACAGATTCCAAAAGAGCAGCAGGGCTTTCCTCTCCTTTCAACCTGTACTACTGTGGATAATTTCTAGTCTAGAATAGGTGGGCATGGCTCACCATTTCCTGATCTGGTCAAGTACTTCTAAAGCTCTTATGAATTATTTAGCAGGGGTTTAAAAATTAAAGCATCTTTGCTTTTCTAGACTAGCAGATACCTGACTGTAGCGTGCCACTGACAAGCAGGAGCTGAAGCAGAGCTGAAGTAGCTGCCCTTGTGGAGATCACTGTGTGCAGTGCAGAGGCTGCCAGGAGGATGAATGGCACCAGTGGGTCAGTCCCTGCTGGGAGGACTGGGGCCATAACCCACCTGTGCTTGCAGCACTTTTTGTGTCCTGGGTGTTTTCATCTTCACAGCTTCCCCTACCCCTCTGGAGAAGTCATTAATAGTGGCTGGGAAGGCTGCTAGGTTTGCTTTTCTCCTCTTTTGTTAGGAAAAGATTCACAAGGAGCAAAGGTCAGTCAGCTGGGGCACTTCTTGCTTTTAAGCAGCAAGTATTTTCACATCCTTCCATCCAAGTACATAAAGCAGCAGCCAGACTTAAGCAATTAAGCTTCATTTCAGAAGTAGTTAGGTGGTTCAGAAAGAAAGAGGTTATCTGAAAGAGTGCCTGTGGACCTGCCCTAGAAACATGCCCACAGACTATCATACAACAGAGAGCTATTAAAATCCGTGGATTTTTGTCAGAACTTTCCTTCTGACATATAGTAAAGAGAAATTAGGTAAACAGTTTACAAAGAAAACAAATTTAAGAGAAAACAGTGAAGAATAAAGAGGAGAGATACCCTGGTAAGTTTATAAACTGCCTGTTCCAAAGTGAATCCAACAGTTGTGCTCTTTTAAAATCTGGTTTGGCTGAAGCACATTGCCATCATCCTGCCCCTCTGCAGTCTTGGTCTGTGAATAAGCACACACATAAAAAACTATACTTCTCACTCTCCCCTTTTCTGACAGCCAGAAGGGTTTCTTTTTTATTTCAGAAAAGGTAGCATATTGTTTAATGCTGAATCTTATTAAATACTTTGTAAGAAAAAACCTGAACTGAGTTTGAAGCTGAAAAGACAAAAGTTAAATTTTAGAAAAAATGCAGATTTTACACAACATGTATTAATGGGGAGGGGAAAGGTTGGTCACACATTGACATACCCAGTTCCATAACCAAGATAATCTGATCTTAGATAAAGGGACACTGTGCTAGAACACACCCATGGAATTCCAAAGAATGGTATCTTTTTAGTTTGGCTAAGACCAAGTGATGTATAAAAGTATAATGATATGAGCCTAAGAGCCTTTCCCAATGGAAAAACTCATAGAACACCTCCCCCATACAGTCACTCATCCTACCAAGGAAAAGCAAAAACTCTTGTTTAGCACATCTTTGTCGTCATTCTGCAATATTTCTGTATATAGTATCAAGAATCAAGGCTGCTATTTTTTCCTTTACGATGACACCAGCTTGGAAACTCATCTCTGTTCAAGCCAAGACTCTCCAGCAACATGCATAAGTGATTTCTCTGGGGTGATACAACAGACACCAGAATTGATAAAGAACCTGTTCAAGCTGTACTTGGGAATTGATACCTAGCTGTGCCAAAAGGAGAGAAACATGGTCCAGAATGAATGTGAGAACAGAATCTGAGATCCCTTGGGCTGCTGCCCGTGAGCTGAGCCCACTCTGTGTGAGCACCAAGCAGGTTGTGCTGGGAGAGTCCGGGCTTCCACTGCGGTATCAGGTAGAAAATGGAAATTTCCCACCACTGAACTAGTTACAAATGCAGCAAACCAAATCTTGCACTACAGTATCCTGGTCAATATGAAATAACTGTGGATGTCAATAGAACTGTACCTGATACTAGAGGTGGGAGTATTTGACTCTGATTGCTTTAGAAGAACCTCAGCAACAGAAGGAGCTCAGACACAGAAAAGGAGCTTCATAAGAGAGCACTGTTCAGTGAGCCTTTTTAATATTTAAGGACATTTCTTTCCTGGAATAATTTCTCAGGACTTCTGTTTGGTTTTCAGGTTTTGCAATAGAAAGCTCCCTATCTTTTCCAAGCCTCAAATTTTTCCTAATTTTCTGCCGTGGGCCAGGCAGTGCAATAAAAATGGACAAACCCTTTTGTGTACAGCTGAGTATAGGGCAGAAGAGCTACACTTTTCCCCAACATGCCTTCCTGACCCAAGAGAAGGAATCCACACCGACTCCATGCCCAATGGTGGCAGAAATGGGGCAGGCAGAGCATTTACCCAAGGATTAAAGCTGGGTAATGCTTCCAGGCACAGACATATGCTTTCACTGAAAAGTAAGATGCTCTCTAACATTGTTTGTCCTCTTTTAACTTCAGCAAAATATAGGTGTTACAGGGGAGCATTTTCAAGGAGCGAATGAGTTGTGCCAATGAATCTCAATTATTTGCTAATGAGATGTGTAATTCCTAAGTACCATTTTGAAAATGTACCTCACACTGTTTGAATGTACCCCTGTGTTCTCTAAGGGTGAGGCAGTTCCCCTGAACCTTGAAATGAGCTGGCAGAAGGAATGCTTTCCTTCATGCTTTCTGGGAAAAACCTGAATCACAGAGAGCTACACCAAAGTAACAAGCAGTGTAGGCAGGGAACGATTATAATGGTGTGAGGCTGAAAACTTTATTTTAGACTCCTCAGTAATTGCAACAAAAAGAGAATCTCGCTGACATGAGGCAGAGAAAAGGCAAAAGTGAATGTGCTGCCATTGATGTGTTTTTAAATGGAATGGACAGTTCAGAAAGGGAATGGTTGTGCACAGCTGGCAAAGCATGGCCAGAAAAATAATCACAGAAAAAAGGGAAGGGGAGGGGAGAGTGAGGGACAGAGAAAGAGAGGAAGATTACAAGTAAAATCACCACAATGGAAATGCAGCTTTGAAATGTAGGAGTACTGAGGTGGAAGACATACAATCACAGAAAAGATAACTAAAGGAGCTAGAAATAGAATCGAACAAAAATAAAGTAATATTACTAAGCAATCTGACAAAAATTATTACTTTGCTTATTGGTTAAGTGGGTTTGCATAGTAAATATATTTGAAATATTTTGGCCTTGCAATACTAGAAAAAGCCAACAGCACCTGGAAGCTGAATTTGGCTGCTATCCACTTCATTCAAAGCATCTTCTCTTCTGATGTGTCACTGTTGCTAAAACAGCATGCCCAAAAATGGTAGCAATCCCAGGAAAAGTGAGAGATCTAATAATTAATAGCAGTGATGTAATTACATGATGTCTGTTTCTTTAGTAAGAACTAAAATGTCACCAGGAACAAAGGCTTTGCAATAGACTGTTTAAACAAGTTAAATAAGTTGAAAGAAGTGTGCTTAGAAAGAAACTTCTGAATACAAGCTTCAGGGGTAACTGTAGATGTCTAGAACAATTTCTTCAGTACCTGCACTACCCCAAGCACTTCCTACTTCTGAACACATCCTCTCTCCTGGAGACCTCCAGTTGGCTTTGGAGGTTACCCTGCAGAAGTTTTCCAGAATCATCAAGAGAGATTTTGGGAAGTGAAGCTCAAGCATCATCAGATTTGAAGGTATTTGGGGGATGAGGGCAAGATACCCAAAGGAATTTCTCTCTCTGAAATTACAGCTTCCTTTCAGACTCTGGTACATCATCATGCCAGCCTCATGCCAGTTCCCCACTCAAAGTTGGTCTAGAGCACTGTAACTCTGTTAGAGAAACAGAATTGCTGGGAAACTTGTCTCCTCTAATTCACATTAGTCCAAATCTGCCCACACAGTAAAATTAAGTAATGATATGTTTTTAAATTGCATGAAAGGGAAAAAAAATTTCAAAGTTGCACTTGTGAATTTGGAGATGATAAATGCAGTAGATTAAAATGAAAATATATTTATCCTCTTCTGTTTGCCATTTACTAGTTGTTCTCACACATGTAACTTGTCCTGACAGAAATCTGCAAAACCAAATTCATGCCTGTTTTCTCACAGTACCCTTTTTGAAAACAAATAACTATCTGTAGGGTTAGCTCTGTCCCTAGGGCTGATTAGGAGTTAAACTATGCTGAGAAGTTATGTTGGTAAATTACAGCTATTGTAGGCTATTAAATATCCATTACCAGGATAAGCTGCTTCCTACCACATATTTATTAAGGTTAATTTACAAGGTGTATTGAAGGAATTACTGGACATTTAAAAAATGTTAATAGCTACAATTACTAATAAATCATCCTGACAACAAAAAAGTCCCTCCTGTTCTTCAGTAGGACCATGAAGTTCATTAAGTCTTCCCAATTAAACTCTGACAGAAGCAGCATTAGTGTTTTTCAGCTCTTGCACTAAAACAGAATGGTCTCAACTGCACAGGGCTGCTGGACAGTCTCAGCAAGGTAATTTTCCTATATATAATGTGCTGAAGGGTCTCTTCCCTATGTCTGGCTGCCACTTCTGCCTGCATTTGGTGGTATTTGCTGCCTTCCACATTCCCAGTTCATATTTGTGGAAGAGGGGAAACCAGCCTGAAGGAAAGGCCTCCAGAAGTCAGCTGACAAGTAATGGCTTAGGAAATTCCAATGTCAAAGGTAGAAACTCCATTGTCAGAGCAGATTTTCAGTGTTTATTCAATTTACACATGATGATTTGAGGACACGGATGACTCTGCCTTTTTGTCATTTACAAGCAACCCCCCAACACCTACAACAGCTGTTCACAAGAAAACACAATGTCAGGGAGCTATTTTTTTCATTTTCCTACTCATTTTATTCTTCATTTATTGCTATGACCTTTGAAAAACATTATTTGTGTGCTTTTCATTGGATCCTTCATGAGTTGTCTTCTCATCTGCTTCTCTTTCCTTCCTATTTCCTTCTAACTCTCTACACAACATTGTCAGTGGGTGCATTCCTCTGATTTCTCTGTTGGCCTTCCCTCGAAACATATTTTCCTAACATTTGGTTCTCTATTAGCCCATGTCCCTGAACACACTAGCAACATGATTAATCAGCTACTGATCTTTTTCTCCTGCTCCCTTTACTAAAACATTTGGAAGCCTATTCTCTGCTGCCCTGGTGACTCCTCTCCAGCTTGGGGCTGGCAGCTCGAGTTGTTCTTCCTATGGTAATTCATCTTCTTGCTTTCCATGCACAGTTACTAACAAATCAATCAAACTCCTACAGCTGAATTTAGCAGAGGCCTCGGACTGCAAGTTACACTATTTCAAATTGTATCAAGAAGGGACACGCAAAAAAAGAGACAGAGTTGTTCTCTCATTTTGTTTAAATGGAAAAAACTATTTATTTAAGTCTAAAATTGCCTGTCAATCAGACTCGTACTTAATAGAAATACCACAGTTTCTTTGGTGTAGTAATACCCAAATTTACCACTAAATTTTTGAAGGGTCTGGGTATAAAGATGAATCCCTGGGATGAAAGCATTATTATCATAAACTTGTTAAAAAACTGGTTATAAACATCAGCACAATCAGGGAGTGTGCTGACTACCAGCACATTATGTAAATATGGAAAAAGAATTACATTTTAGGTGGGATGATTATGATAGGTGACAATATGTTTCCTTTCTTGTCATCAGTCAAGTCAAAGTAGCAGGGAATTCAACATATTTCACTGTAATATTAGTACACTAGCATTAAGAAACCATTAAATAAAAATATTTCTCTGAGGTATTAATTAGAGAGGCTTTGGTTTATGCTCAGAAACATTTTTATACCTTTTTCAGAAAGGTCATTTCATGAAGAGCTGAATGTTTGCAATCCTGGGTGTAAAAACCTGCCACTAAGGGGGAAAGAAGCTAAATGGGAAAAAAAAAAAAGAAAGAAAAAGGTACTTCTCATCAGCCCTTATACAATGTTTCTTCAAATATACAGCATGAGGAAGAAATAAATGCAATTCTTCCCTGCCTCCTATCAGCTATTTGTAAGGACAAAAATATGATCTCTGAGAGACATAGGAGCCTTCTGCTCTTTCCAGGCATTCCCAGTGCCCCAGCAGCCACGGAGAAGCTGCATTTCCTTCCTTTCCCAGGGCAGCCACTGGAGCTGGGCAGCCAGGCAGGGACAGAGGACTTGGTGTATGACCAGTGAACCCCACACGGGCCAGGCAGCGTCTCCTCTGGGGCTTCCCAAAGCCCTGCTGTGCTCCCTGTGCTGCCTGCAGTGGTGCTGCACGGCTCCCTGCTCTGCCAGCCTTCCCTTGCTCCTTTTAAAGAGAAGTGGAGGAAGGGAACTGAGCAAAATGTAGTTCCACATCACTGCAACAGGCACAATACTTGTTACTGTGCCTCTGACCCCACCAAAATAACTCTCACACTTGTTTTCTTGTGAGCGCCAGCTGAAGAAAAAGCCCAGCTGGCTCCCTTCCCACTCAGCCACCCAGTCTGTGCATCACTGAACCAATTTGCTCCAGCAGACTGAATCACCCTCCCAATGCCCTGGGTGAGCCTCAAGTGATTCCCAGCCTTGAACAGGCCCCTCTGCCACTGCTGTGCTTGTGGTGGGATGTGAGGATCCAAGTGGCTCTGGAGCCACGTAGCCCAGGGCTAGGAGGAACTTGGTAAACCCCTGCTCTGCTCCCCAGAACTCTGCCTCTGGGGAGCAGAGTTCTGCCAAAATACAACACATCCATCTGCTGGTTCAGCCCAGCCCTCCTGGGCTTTCCCATGGGCTGCTGTGTGGCATGAGGATGGAGTTCACATCCAACCATCCATCTAAGCACAGTCACTGCTCCCTGTGTCTGCAAAGGACTCCTGTGGGCCTGGGGCAGAAAAGCTGCTCTGGTCCAGGGGATGCCAGTCAAAATATACTGAGAACATTTATACAACGTGCAGCTAAAACCCACTCACCATGGGGGCTCTATGTTCACTCCATCCACAGGAGAGAACCTCACCCCTGGGGCACAGCTGGTGCATTTTCACACTACGGAACAGGAGAACAGGGAGGAACTTTGACTGAGCTACCAACAAAGTGCAGCACTTGGGGATTCAGTGCCACTCCTCCCTGTCTCACTGTGTCCCATCTCCAGTGTAACACTGTGTTTCAGAACAGCACATTGTTTCAGAGCAACTCCCTGCAGGACGTGTAAGTCCAGCTGTAAACAACCTCTGCTGCCTCTGCAGTGTGGCCACCACAGAAGCAGTGCTACATTAGCTCCAGAAAAGTAATAAAGTTTAATGATCCAGTTATGCCTTTCTCTATGAAATATAAAACCAGGTTTTTATAAAGACAAAGTACTTTCTCACCTACATAAGCATTCTTTGGAAAAGAACTGACAATAAGTACAACTAGAAAACTAGATTCAGAAAATCCCTTTCTAGTTTAGAATATTCCTCATGACATTTTTTCTTGATGATTATTGTCATTATTTGTTTCTAATAACAACAGGGTCCTGACATGCCCTTTCACACATTTTCAAGCAGTAAAACTTGATTTGAAATATTTAGTTTCTTTCATATTTATCTTTGTCATTCTCTGCTTGGAAGAGGCCTGGCTGGTCTGAGGGCTTACAGTATCAGACAGTCTGTCACTCCTCATGTTTCCTTCCTTTGTCACAATTTAATATATTTTGTCCTGCTAGCTGCCATGAATTAGGAGCTCAATTTGATTGGAAAGGAGTCCAAATTGGTGAGCAAGTGGCATTACATAATGACCAGCTACAGCTGGAGTCTGGATTGCTCCTGTTATTGAGCTCTATAGGTAATAAATGTTTTCTTATTACATCTCATACCCTCGACTGCAGCGAGCAGCAGTCGACACTGGTGTTGCTTATAAGCACATAGATCAAAGGTGTTCTTCTCACTCCTGGTTACATGTCTGTGTGTGTGCACATGAGCAGTGCCTCTGCTCCTCCTTCATGGACCAGCTTGGCACAGTGGGATGCCTGGAAATGAACAGGGTCTGCTTTTGTTCATGAAAGCAACAATAATTGCCAAGATTACTTTGTCATTAGCATCCTCATTATCTTAATCATGTCCACAGGATTTTTTTTTCAAGTAGCCTTTTGTTTGCAAGGAAGTAGATGTGACCAGGCAGCTGAGAACTATGGGGGACAGTATGAGACCAAGACTGGTGCTTGTAAAAAATCAAAATGAAGCCTCTGCTCATGAAACAGATCAACCACAAGTCTGGTGTCTCTTTGTGACAACTGAATTAGAGACATTTTTCAAACAGTTCATTCCCATATAAAGGCTAAACTTGTAAAGGTCAGCAGAATGCTGAGTTATTTCCTATTAAAATGTCGTTTGCTGAAGGATGCTTTTCCATTGTAAATAGATTTTCAAGAGATTTTGCTACTTCGTTTATACAAATTTTCTTTTTTTTCTGCTTGCACATTTTCCAGGGGAATATGTTCTACACTTTGGGTTTGTTTTAGAGATAGCAGTTGTAAGACAGAGAAATTCTGAATATATATTGTTGCTCAGTAACAAATGAATATGCATCCCTTTGTTGTTGTTACTACCAGAAAAAAAACACTACTACAGTTAAAACTAAGAGTAACAAAGTAATGAGAGTAGATTATGCTTTGTGCTTGGAAGGGTTTTGAAACTTCAGAATTTGGTTTCCTTCTGGTTTGGATGAAAACTAAGGATTTTGGCACTCTCTGCAAAGGGCCAGTCCAGCAGTGAGGCTCTGACTGTCCTGCACCTCACGGACAGGACACAGCTGTGGAGCTGGGCAGCCAACGGCTGAGGAGCTGCACACTGGAAAGCCAAAATCCCAGGGCCACCTTGGCCAAGGGCTGGAGCCACGTCCCCAGCAGCTCCTCAGACGTGTGGCAGAAGATGAGGGAGCTGGGGAGAGCTCTGAGCTCTCATTTCCCCCCCAGCTCACTGGGCAGGAACAGAGGGGCCTGGCAGATAAACTGGCAGAGCCTGATCAAACTTTCCCAATGTGCTTTTTTCATTGGCCTTTGGTTAAAACCAAAGTGCCCCTGGGTAATTCTTTGATCTGCACAAATCAGTGCTCTCCAGTCAAAGCATTTCCCACCAGCTTTAGCTGAAGCTCCAAAGCACAGATTCCACGAAAGCTGGGTGCCTGTCTCCACCAGATTCCTTTGCAAATCCACTCTTCTGAGAGCATCACATTGTTGGGCACAGGCCTGATGCCACGGGCTTTAATGTGTTCAGGATTAGCACCCAATGGATTTCACACTAAGAACAACCAAGAGATAAACAACAGCATTCTTTGAGACTCTTGTGGAATAATCTGTTTCTGAAGACTTGGGACAAGTGAAAAACATATTTACGTGCATTTACAATATGTAAATTTTTAGTCCTCATTTTATACTTCTTGAAGAACAAAAAAAATACTAATGTTCTAGGCTATTTAGGAGTGGGGAAAAAACACGTGAATAATAAATGTCATTAATGCCAGCAGCAATTATAACTGAATTGCCCACAGACATTTATTTCTGCTTATTTTTCCTCTCACTGATACTTCTACAGGAAAACATGAGCTCATAACTGAATTTGATAATTTTACATAGCCAGAATTAAGACTCAGTACTTTCCTTACATGAGGATTATGGTTCTTGTATTTAGTTGACATTCAGGAGGCTGTTCTAGTTGTACTCTGTTTTGAAATCAGAACTATTCATTTGAGACTCATTAGAGTTGAGCCACGGGCCTTAAGTTTTACTGCAGGGCTTCAGGTCTTTCCACAGACTCCTTTAGCTTCAAGTGGTTTAGGGAATAAAAGTGAATTCATAATTTAACAAATCATAAATTATGGTTCTTTTTATTTGCTCAGAATTATTACATTTTATTAACACTTCTAGATTTGGTGATTAAAAAAAAAAAATCACACCCCAAATCAAGAATTCAACTGGCTTGTTTTTGAGAGGATGGCTGAGCTTCCCAAACAACCACTTGTTTTACCTTAATCTTTCCAGGTTATGTATTTTTAATTCTTTCTATATGTATATATATATTTTAATTCTTTCTGTGCTTATAACATTACACCGTAAAAATAGTGATTTGCTGTGAAGCAGACACATATACAATCACTGGCTGCAATACATCAACACATTTATGCCCATTTACTATTGCACAGCTACAAATGTGGGAGTGGGTGGTTGTGCTGGTTCACATGTATCTGCTGCTAACCCACAGTAATTGCCCAAACTTTAGAGGTTTAGCACATCTCTCTCCATCTGTTTTTGGAAACAATCACACCAAAACCATACAAAAGTGACCTAATGATTTAGATTATTAACAGGTACTGTTTCTTATGGCTTTGTACAACCATATCATTTCCTGTTGTTGATATTGGCTCTGATATTTCTTAATTGAATTCTACCTAAAAATAGGTATGAACTACAGCTATTTGGAGGAGGATATATTAAAGTTTTATAACATGTTTTCCAGTGCCTCATGCAATTTTTGGCTATTTCCCTGCATAAGGAGTTTGCGTGGTTGGAGGCTGAACTACAAAGGGCCGAATCCTGAAAAGGGCAGTTCCTGTAACCCACACTGCTGAAACCTGGGGTTCTCTCCAAACCCCACTGCACACAACGAGAATGTTCCACCCTCAGGGCTTAGACTGAGCATATGTGGTCTTCAGCCAGGAAAGAACTCCGTTGCCTGCAGAGTGCCATTGTGTGGGATGGCTTTAGATGTTTAATACATTGTGCTCATGTGCTTTTATCAAATAGGTCCCATGTGGAAAATAAAATACTGCAGGTGAAAGCCTTCTCTTGACCCCTCTTGCCCTCAGCTGGTCTAGGACTTCACATGAGTGATGTGTCTGCAGGCACGAGATGGTTGTGTGCAGTCCCTGATGTAGCTGGGAACAGGCTGCTTTGGCTGCAAAACTCCAGTGCTGGGCCCTTGCACACCCAGCTGCCCTGCTGAGGTATCTGTATGCAGAAGCCCTTCTGACTCACATGTACAGAGCTGAGATTTTACAGGTTCGGATTTAAAATGCAAAGTAGTGCTTTCCCCCCTCCTTTTTCTACTGTTTGTGTTACTGTGTCGTACACAAAATGACATCAGAGGCTGAGCAATGTGGCTCCCCGAGCAAACTGGTATAAAATGAACAAAAAGCCAGCAACCTCGCTGCTGGCAGAGTGGCTCACTGATTACAAAGCACAGCACCTGTTTTCACCTCTGCTCCCCAGAAAAGCCTCATGTTTTAATATCCTGAAGCATAGAATGTGTAGTCTACTTACAAAAATATACTTCTGAAAAACAGTTGTTTAATTCATTGTCTCTATCTTAACTTTTGGCTTAAAAGAATAGGCTGTTCCAGTTGGAAGGGAAGTGCAGTGATCACCCAGTCCAGCTGCCTGAGCAGTTCAGGGCTGACCAAATCAAAGCCTGTTAAAGGCATTGTCCACCTGCCTCTTAAACACTAACAGGCTTGGGGCATTGCCCACCCCTCTAGGAAGCTTGTTCTGGTGTTTGAACACCCTCTTGGGAAAGAAACACTTCCTCACGTCCTGTCTGAACCTTCCCTGGTGCAGATTTGAAGCATTCCCACACATCCTGTCCCTGGATACCAGGGAGAAGGGATCAGCACCTCCCTCTCCATGTCCTCTCCTCAGGAAGTGGTGGAGAGCAATGAGGGCACCCCTCAGCCTTCTCTCCTCCAAACTGAACAAGCCCAAAGTCCTTATCCTTTTCTCCCAGGACATGCCTCCCAGCCCTTTTGCCAGCCTTGTTGCCCCCCTCTGGGCACACTGAAGTGTTCCTGTCTTTAGATAAACAAAATCTCTCAAGCCTTTGTTTTAAATGCACGGTAAGAACTCCAAGTATCAGTATGAACAAGGATTACTCTCTAAGGAAACCTTGCCAGGAAGTGACAATTGTTATCATTCTAAAACAAATACATACTCACATACATCTACAAGACACAGTGCCTACAACATCAAAATTGTTCCTCACTTATATTCCCTTTATTGTAATAAAGGTCAGCTTCTTTCACCAATCTCTAGTGAAGTGGACTGATGCATGTATAATAAATTACAGAAATGCCCTTTGAGTCTCTATCACTTTGTGAAGAGAAATAGCTAGGCAAAGGGTGCTCATCCACCCATGAGAAAAAAAAATAAAATCAAACATAATAGAAAAATCTTTCTTCTTCTCTTATTGAATTTCAAAGAGAAGAGACAGAAAAGTCCTATTATATTTTCTAGTCCTGCCAAGGCCAAACAGATTCATAATTGGTAGTTAAGCACATATTTATCTGCCTTCTGGGTCTGTCTCCAATCCGAAGAGTGAAAGATCTTGCAATCTATCTCAATAAAGGCAATAACTGCTGACACACAAGGAGGCATCTTATGGTATTTATCTGTGGGACAATAGTCTCAGAGTTGTACAGCTTTCTCCATCTTATGCTGATGGCAGGTAACCCACAGAATTTTGCTACAGCTTGGAAACACACCCGAGTTGCAAACATTTAAGTAAAACCTAACAAAAATATGGAGAGACACAATTTTTGTTTCCATGCTCTGTGTGGCTATTGCATCATTAATATCCATAACATGCAATGAAATATGTACAGTGGATAAGAAAATAATCTCTTTTCTCCTACACTTGTCTGAAATAAATTAAGATTAATGAGCATTTGTTAACTCCAACATAAATCAGATGGAGTATTCAGAAGAAAAGCTGTTCTGATGCCATGTCCAGTTTCTGTGTATATAGTGCTCTCTACTCAGTTGCTCACTCTAAATTGCAAGGACAACGGATATTTAATGAAAGGCAAACTCTGTTTCAAAGTTTTTTTCATTTATCTGGGGGTTTTTTGATGTGAATTCCCCTAAGCACTAGAGGACATAACAAAACATTTGTGGTTCTCTGTGGATATAAGTGATTCTGCCAGACATGGAACTTAATCAAGAAGATCTTGCTGCTGAAATCAAACAGGGGGTTACTTGTCCCTATGCTTTCTGTGCATTAAGATCACAGATTCCAATATAGACATCTGAGTGTCTGGGTACAAAATTACACTGTGTGTGTTGTACTGGATGTGCAAAGGCTCTGTACTGGATGTGCTGTGTTAGGCTGGCAGACCCTCTCTCTTGCAGACATTATTGCTATTTCCTTGCTTATAAAGTTCTGTCTAACTTGATTTTTGATTGCAACTATTTGATGGAACAAGGCTGTAGGATATCATCCCATACATTTCAACCATTTATTCCCATTGAAAACTAAAATGTTCCTAACAAACTGCCTCATAATAATACTCAGTTTTGCAGCTATACATGAATCCATTCTGCCAGGCAGTGCAATGAGCAAACTCTAGCTGCCATAAAGTCTGTACAGACCAGCTAAAATGAAAAATCATTGTTGTATTCTAACAATTCCACAACTTAAAATGCAGAAAACCACTGGCAGAAGTATATGAAGTGTTTCCAAAACATATACCAGATGTACTGCTAACACTGCAAGTCTTTAGGTGACTTCACCATGAGCACACAAGGTCATTGAGGTGCCAACAGGAACTGAGGTACTGGACTCTGAGTCCACCACTGCTGTTTAACTGAACATCTACTTGTTTTCTCCTTGGAAAGAGGGAGAAAGCGAGGCAGGTTCCTCTACCAATCAAGCAAAGGGATCACATCAGCAAGGGTCACCCTTGGGTGAATCATCACAGTTGTTTAACAGGTCATAGAAATGCTACATGGAAGATTATAACATGGTCTAAAAATCCATAATTAAATATAGAAGGGAAGACTGAATGATTGCTATGTGATTTATCTTTAGTTACACTGAAAAGGAACCATCAACCCCAGTATTTCTGGCTGTAAATATATAATACAGAGGGAATTTTCCTGAGGTAGCATTAATTAACGTTTGAGGTAAATTACAATAAAGACAAAGGGAAAACAGTTACAGCATATTGAGTTTCTGTGGGACGTTTGAGTAATGATCCATTATTGTAAACAGAGATTATTTACAGTAACACGCTGTGAGAAGCAATAGTTCTGACAGAATTAATGTAAGGACACAGCCTTTGGTCACAGAGGAAGTTCACAGGCATGCAAATATCAGAGCTTCCAGCAGGCTCCCCTCGGGGCAGGGACTGTGCCTTTTTCTGCCTGGCAAATTCTTAACACATCAGGAATAAATAAATAAAAATAAAACTGCACGGGGAAGTTTTCAAAATAATCTGTGTAACATTGAAAGAGTTCATTGCTTCAGTCAGCTGAGCAGGAAGGTTCTTGCTCAGAACAAAACCAAAAGCCTTTCAGGCATGTAACAGTCCCAAGGATGAAAACCCGACCCCACACCCAGCTCCTGTCGATAACGTTGTGCCCAGAATTTCAGTTTTCATGGGCTGCTAATTTAAGCTGTCATAAAAGAGAGTTCACAGAAAACAGGGGCCCTGAGCACTGCTTGTATTTGACACTAAGGCAGCAGAGGTTGAGACCTTGACTTCTGTGAGTTTTAGAGCAAGACACCATTGAAGGAGGTGTAGGAAGGCTGCTGCCAAAACAGTTTTGCTACCAACAATGAAAGAAAAGGACAGCAAACAAATCATATGTGTGTGTGCCTGGCAGGAGTCCACAAAGCCCTGTTCTTGGAAGACATTCTGAGAAAGCTAAAGAGGCATTCTGCAATTCATTAAAAATAATGTATGCAGAGTAATGGGTTATAAGTAGAAATGTCTGAGAATAGAAGCATCAAATTTACTTTTCCTTTTGGGCCCCTACTTTGGTTTTGAGATGAAGAACTGCACTATGAAAGACCAGCAGGTGACAACAGTTTGGCTAATTAGGAGACAGACACGACAAAAAAGGTTGTGTTATAAAGGGATATAAACTGTGTCCCTGTTCAGCTTGCCTTCTGACACATTTTACTGTAGGCAGGTAGCATTGGGCAGACATTCAAAATCTGTCCTGGGTCTTGTTCTCATGCCAAGATGCACTTGGGTTCAACAGCACTGTTAATTAGCATCACTGCTAAATAAACTGTCCCAGTTCCCCATTTTGTATCAGCTAATCATGGTTCTTAAAGGAACTTAAATTTGATGTAGTGGCACTGCAACAAATTATTGAAACCCAACACCCTGTGTTTCTATTTGACTACCAATTTATCAAGAGGGAAAAGGTCCAGCTTTGAAAGTTTTCTCACATTCTGTAAACCCACCCAACTTACCCCACAGAGAGGTAAAGGACTGTAGACAACAGCTTTTTGTTTGGATTGTAACTAAATAAATGAAGAAAAAAAATCCCCAAGACAGAGCTGTCAGTCATTAGTACATTGCCTCATTTAGGAAAGATAATACTGCAGGAACAGAGAGACCCGTGAGAGTGGTTATATCCCAGACTCAAAACTAAGTTCCTATGGTTTAATGAAAGACAGAACCAGAGCTCAGGGAACTGTTGTGGAATAATAACCACCCTACCTCCAAGGCTTTGGTGCAAAAGCAACCCATGTTCATTTGCAAGGGACTGAGAGCTAATTTAACAACTCATTTTTATTCAGTGGCCTTTGTGAAAAGGGTTGTTGATCTGTCACTTCCTGGTGGCATTTTAAAACACAGCTCTGAAAGCAAAACTAAGTTGGTCTCATCAGGAGGGTCAAAAGAGGTGACTGGGGTGAGATGTGCTCAGGGAGGTCCAGGGCTCCCGCGTTGAGTTTAGGGCACACTGGCCACGAGAAACACAAATAAACACTGACACCTGCCCTCTGTTGAGGATGTAAAAGGTGCTGTGAATCTCATTCATCAGCAGGGCATTCGTAAATTAAACAGTGCTGAGGTATCACTACAGAAGACACGCTGAACCACGGAAATTCAGTTTCTAAATATTGGCCTAACTCCATGAAAGTAGGTGTTCATAAAATACGTCCAGACAGAGCTTTGGAAATGTTCTAAATTTCTCTGACTCTGCCACTCTTGTTTTCTTGGTGAAACTCTCAGTTTCACCGAGAGCAAAGTAAAGGCTGAGCCTGAGCACTGATCAAAACATCACAGTAAATAAGAGAGTTTTCAAAATATCAGATCTATGTGTTTATACTTTTGCTTCAGCTTATAAATATACAAGACACCAGTTTGCAACGAGTAAGAGAGAAGAATGAATAGAACAGTAAGGAAATAGAGGCCATAAGAGGAATAACATTCTACCTGTGAGACTTTACGAAAGAATGTTATTTACAACAAGTAGTTTATGGAGGTCACTTTCTTTGCTGCAGATTGACGCTTAAGTAGAGGGCAAAATGTTAGGTTGGAGATACTTTCATGGATCCATATCCTGTTCCTGCCTCTCTGAGACAGTACAGACACCTGCAGGGCAGATGTTTTTCAGGAAAATGTAGCACGGACAGCTGAAAACTTCAGAGAAGATGTGGCTGAAGACACCAGGCAGCCAAGCAGTCATTCCCTGCACAGGTTAGAGGGAGGAGGAAGACACAGAAGAAGGTCTAACCGAGGATAATGTAGAACAGAAATAAACAGTAAAAAAAGAGAAACCTGCCAACAGTCCAATTCTGTGGCAGCAAGAACTGCAGGTCTCAGGCTTATCTCTGGCAGGGCAGGAGGAGAGAGAGTGGAGCACAAACCTGGAACACACACCCCTGGGACACTGGTCAGACAAAGCAGTCCCAGCTGCAACAGTTGCAGCACTGACAACAACAGTGCTGATGTACAGACCCAGTAAAAGGAGCAGGGCAGTACCTGCCCAGCTCAGAGCACAGCAGATCACACCAGCTCACCTGCTTGGCCTTCCAGGCCTCATCCCTGCTGATTGCCACCACTGGGCAGGGAAGGCTTTTTCCAGCTGCATATCTTGAAGACTATTCTTGACTAAGCAACTTGCCTATGATAATGTAGCCCATTAAGCCTTATTCCCAGAGGAACATGACCTGTGCCAAGCCTACTGCAGTTACTTTGATAACTGCTTCCAGTATTTAGAAGAAAATTGCATTTTAGTCAAAAGATTGCAATTGGATGGATAGTTTCAACCTCCTGTTCAGGTGGCTGAAGCCTTTTAAAAGCCATTGAAATTTTCTTCTTCAAAGCAATAAGATTTTCTCATTTATTGAAACGTATGTTCATCATTTTTCTTTAACAGTAGAGGTGCCACCCTACAAAAGGCCGTTAAAAATGCAAAAATAGAACTGGGTCATCTTTCCGTGGCACGTCAGTGTATGTGCAGGGACCGTATTGATCACAGAAATTACACAGAAGAGGTTCCTAAAATAACAGCTATCACAGTTGTCTTTTAAGTCCAAAGGTTCAAAATAAAATGAGGACATTACTGAAATGTTAAAAAGAAAAATAAAGTTCCTGTTGATACAAGATTGCCTGTGTCCTAATTATGGAAAGATTTTTTTTCCATCCTCTCTTTTCTCCACTCTCATATCTATTTGGCACTTCCTTCAGTGGGTTGGTATGCATATCATCAGTAGAGAAGATCAAATAATGAAAGCCTAAAGTCACTTATTATACTTTTGAATGCTCTCTAAGATTATTTAGAATACTAGAATTAAATGGTATCTGGAAATATGATATTAATTTCCTTTGCAAAATTCAATTTGAAGTAAAATAAAAAAAAATAAAATTAGACCTTTCCCCTAGTAAATACCTGGGTGATAATCCAGGGGGAAAACTGGACACAAATTCTTCCCAGGTTCTGAAATTCACATTTTTAAGTTCAAGGAAAGTATATTTTAAAATACATTTCTTTCATCTTCTATTTCTTTTTGTCTTTAGTGCCTAAGCACTAAACAGCTATTTCAACTCTTGCTGAAACGCTGTCGATGGCTACAGCAGGAAACATTTGTGAGTCATGAGAAAGCAACAACCAAGGGACTGGTTTGTGGCCGGTGTGGAGCTCAGAGCAAGAGCTCAAACCCAAACCCCTGCCCTGCAGGGGTGACAGTGCTGGGAGAGGGGAGAGCAGAGAGCCTTGTACCCTGCAGTGCTGCCTCTGCTCAGTCCCATGGGGTTAAGGGTGTTTTCTTCCCGGTGAGAATGCCAAGCTCTGTAAACAGGACACAGAACTTCTGGTCAGCCCATCACCTGTAGGGTGCTCCGATACCCACGCGCCAAGGCTGCGGCGTTCCCAGGGAGCCACCTCAGAGGGTTCCCAGGGATCCACCTCAGAGGGTTCCCAGGGATTCACCTTGCAGGGTTCACAGGTATCCACCTCAGAGAAAACCAGTGGGACACTGCTCAGCTTTATATTTACTCTTCTGGGATATACTCACTCTGCTTTACTTGCATTATTATATTTGAAGATTCACTTCAGTGGCCTAGAGCAAATGAGATGGGCTAAATATAAGGGAGAAGTTAAGAGTGTACCATCCCCCCTCAAAGATGGCATTTTCTCTCTCAAAAGGAGCTATTTGCCTGATGCTGTCTCGCCTAATTATTTTCCCCTGAAACTCTTGTGCATATATTTGAATAAAACAACATTATGTAAATAGGAAATAATTTGAATCTAGAAATTATTGAAATAACAATGTGGAACACATCACAACTAAGCAGCTAAGTGTTAAGCTATTATTTTACATAAAGGGCCAATCCAAATTACTGTGGCTCATATAAATGCCCACTTAGATAAGGTTTAGATAAGGTTAAAAGAGAACCATATGTAGGACTCCAAAATACTACTTTTTATTTGTTTACAGTTATTAGAAGTTATTGGAATCTGAAGATTCAAAGAATCAACTTTTCATTTTTGGAAGACAGGACTTCAGTATTCACTTTAAAAAGAAGGCAATAGTTTCAAGAAACTAATGAAACCCACCATGAGAACAGGGAGGAGGGGTCACACCTGAGGACAAGAAGGGCGGGTTTGAAGAGCACTTGGAAAAATTATAACATGTTTCTATCTGATGGCCCAGAAGGATTCATCCTGTGCACTTGGGGAAAGGACTCAAATCCTCTAAGTGCCATTAGCTTTGAGAACTCACCCAATGGATGAAATCCTGTAAAACTCTCACAGGTGTGCTGTCAAGCCTTAAGAGAGAACACAGAATCATTTAGTATTAATTTAATTCATTAATTAAGGGGCGGGGAAAAGGAAGGGAGAAAGGAATAGAAATAACATGGTCATGAATAACCACTCATGCAGATTTGTCAGGAACAAATGGAGCTAAGCCTGAGCAATTCCCTTTTATGTCACTGTAACGCCCTTTGTATTGGGGAATGCTGTAGATACAAAAAAATCTTGAGTTTTAATAGGATTTCAGAAGCTGTTTTTAAAAGGTTGATGCAAAATGGTCAGAAAACCTCATTCAGAGAATAATCCCAAATGATTCCTATTTTTTTTAAATGGAAGGATACAGTGAAAAGATTTCTGCAGTGATTTATTCCGTCACCACCACTGTGCAATATTTTCATTAATGAGGAGGACAATGGGACACTGCACATATTAAATTTGGAAACAACACCAGGCTGGACGACTCTTCAAAGATTTTGAAGGACAGAATTAGAATTCAAAAGATCCTAAAAAGCTGGAAACATGGTGTGAAAAAGCAAGGTGCATCCCTCTTAAATGAGACACAAGGTTCTGTGTATAAGAACAATCATTGTAAAGAGCAGTCTGACATAAAAGGATTTCTGGGCTTTAGGAGATCGAAGGCAGAAATGGATCAACAATGGATCAACTGTGTTGATGCCAGAGAAGAAGTGGTGTGCTAGGGCTGCATAATTAAGTGGAGATCCTGCAAGAAATGACACATGAGAAGAGAAGAGATGCCAAACCTCAACAAAGATGTGTTCAGAAAGGCTGGATTTCTGAAACCTGATCATTCTGCATGGGAAGAATTCAAACCCTCGTTTTGTAGTGTAGAGACTTCAAAACACAGAAAATGCTGCAGCACAAGGAACAGTCATCCTCCTTTCTCCATCTCCATGGAGGATAAGAGAAATAATGGCCTTCACCTGCAGCCCTAAAGAAAATGTAACAACAGGACAAGTTCTCTAACAGTGAGGATACCACTGGAATAGCTCTGGAACTGGAGCAGGCTGTGCAGGCAGGCTGTGAGGCCCCTCACTGAAGGCTTTTTAGAAACACCACTAACATTTATCAAGAGCATAGGTAACCCCTCCTGAGAAGAGGATGGCATAAGTGGGCTCATCTTTTGTATTTTCTGTGAGTCTATGCTACAAGATAACATGCATCCTGCTTCCTAATCAATGCATTTTGATCTCTGCTGTTCTAAAAGACAACAAACTATTTTTCTGAGAACAGAACTCTAATTCTCCATCGACCTTCTGCGTTCTTTCCCTGAGCTTTTGATTGCTTAACACAAACTAACAAACTGACATTAACAAGACTTGCACATGTGGATTGGGAAATAGGAGATCCATAACTGGCTATTACAGCTTCACTGTGGCACACTGATGTATTTTCATCTCTAGAGAGACTCTAAAAGAATAAACTGGATTATGCCAGAAGGTAAGAAGCACACTCATCTCCATTGCTGGGTCAGGTACATCAGGACAGAATATGCCACTGGGATATGCTTCAGGTGAGACATATATTGAGGTAAAATATTTCTCAGACCACACATTGACCGGATGATTCACTAGTGAAATTGTCCTCAGCCTTTGTTGGCTGAAGGGAAACAACGCTGAGCAACTTCCTTCCAATTTTAACTCTCTCTCAACTTTAAATCTTCCTTGTAATTGCCTTTGCCTTTGAACAGAGTGAGTATCCTGCAGGCCATTTGTTACCCACAAGTTACAGGCAAGGGACTACCAACTTACTGCTTAGACATAACAATAAATAACAAAGATGCGAGGTTGGTAACATGTTTGCTTCTATAATTTTATACTGTCTATAATTTTATACTGTCTATAATTTTTTCCTTCTAGACTGTTAGAATATAGTATAGGGATAGCTAATAGACAAATTAATGGAATGCCTGAAGCAAGGGAATTTTTAATGTATTCAAACCATTACGGTAAGAGAAAACAATAAACAAGGCATACAAATATTTAGAGTAAATATTATAATGGCAGGCACATTCCCATTATGTAAAAGTATATTAATTGTTGGAAAGAAAGTAATTTCATTGAAAGACAAAGCAGTCAAAACAATGGATCTAAGCTGGCTGGTAAATCTTAGCAGATTCTCTTTATTTCTGTGGAAAGGTACAGAAGTGTTTGATTTGTAAAACAACTGATACCTTATGGGAAAGTGTAAAGAACATTCTTCTGGGAGAAAAAAAATCTGTTGTGTAAGTCAAATTCGCTTAATTTATCTTTTCTTAATTTGCATGGCTAAGGATATTTTCAGTGCTCAAAGTGTGTATAACTGGTGGGTTTAATTAATTTCTCAACTCTGTTACTTGAGGCAAAAGAAGATGAAGAAACCCAGAAATGTGGGCAGGAGTGAGAACACAGCACCGCTCCCTGCCCTCCCACAGCTCAGGCCCTGGAAATGGATATGAAAGCAGGGTCTTGGTATCTCAAGGGTTCATCTGCTTATTGCCTTCTTAGAGGTTATAATCCTCTGGTTGTGAAGCCACAATGGGTTGCTGTGGAGAAGATTACAATGTCACAAATCCTATCAGAGGATTATAAGTCTGTCAGGTTGTGAGTAATTATGACAGAAAAGCAAACCTCCAGAGGACACAAAAATAACCTTCATAGAAGGAGATCCGGTGTCACGTAATAAAAGTCTACATGGAAAACCAACCTCAGACTGGAGCTCTTTTGCAAAGCAGGAGCCCAGAAAATATTACAAGAATGTGAGTGTGATGGCACAGCATGGAACCCAAAGGAAATGAAAAGCAGGAGAGGCTTCCAGCCAGTTTAGTCACAAGGCCAGTGATATTCCACTCCCACCCTCCTCGGATGGCACTAAAACAGCCAAGTGATTTCACAGAACTCTGCTCCTACACACTTGGAGTCTAACCAGAAACAAGGAGCCCAAACCTGAAACATGATGAAGGCCCCATCTCCCAAATCACTGTGACCACAGAGAATTCAGCACCTCACAGCATCAGAGATTTCATCCAGAAGACAGTGGGAAGCTTCAGTCTTGAATTTAACTGATACACAAAATTGCCTCTTTCCCCATTTGTAACTTGTCACACAGAGTTCAGAAGACCTCACAGACATAAGATCCTTATATGTATATATATATATATATGTATAAAATTCCCATAGATTTAAACATAAAGTGGTAGCAGCACATTCAGTAAGAAAAAGGCACATATACAGGAACACTGTGTGTTCTTCCCTGGCTGGACTTAGATGGCAGTGGAGCCTCACATCCCCTTGGCCACTTTACTACTAATTTTCCTTCTTTTATGTTTCGTTTCAATCATTATTCAAAGAAATACAATCTCTGACTTTCACATAGGTAAGTGCCTGAAGAATGTAGATGGAAAATTAAAGGGGTGGAAGGGGGAGGATTTGTATTGTAAAATTAGTGCTGTCCTCATCTTCACTTCACAGATAAAAGTGTTCCGAATGAAGAGACCATATGTTTTAGAGAGTGTGTAGATAGCATTGCCTTCATTTGACAGCAGCACAGAATCCCACTGCACTGGAAGGAGACTTGGGAGTTTTGCCATTTAAAATCAGGCATGGGGCATTGCTCGAGCAACAGCAGCACTGTGACTACACAGCTCACTGACATGTCCCTGCAGCTTAACCTCTCCTACCAGAGGAAAAGCAGTTCCTCCTAAGCCATGCACTGAGGGCAGGGACTGTGCAGTGTTACCTGGCTCCTTGGCCTTCTGTCCCACGTCCAGTGTTGATGAACAACATTGTCTCTGCACATCAGCTCATGAATCTCCCTCCCATAATGCTTTCTTATGAAGACTGCATCCAACCTTGTTCACTGGTGTCTCAGATCAGCAAGTTGGTTAGTTACTATGCTGTCCTATCTCTTGCCAATCTTCAACTTGAAGCAAGAGGAATTGTGGTGCCATTCAGCACTATGAACCTGCTGATGCATAACTGCTCCCAGCAGGGGACATGTTCCCTCTCCTGTGCTCCCTGGTGTCAGCACAGCCCTCAACACCAGTGTGCCATTGGAGTTTAGTACCTCTGGAGTCTCACAGCGGGACTGAAGGTATTCCTGCATCCAGCATTTTTCTATACTGGGGCAAAGCTTGTCCTCAGAAATGCAGTGAGGTTATCTATATGTGAAAGACCATACAACCTTTACCGTGGGAGACAGCAAGAGAGCAAGAGGTTAATTGTGTGGGAAGTGAAGAGAAAACATGCAGCCTTAGACATCAGTGCAGCGGCACCATGGAGAATCCCGGCACGAAGCATGGGACTAACTCCTACAATTGCTTGATAGGACAGGGGAAGGCAGAAGACAGTATGTTTGATGACAAGCATTTACACTGTAGACTGTCACTTCCATTAAACAGAAACATTTTTTTTTGCTGGATGAAATGCCATCCCACTCATCTCAGATCTTTTTTGTGATTGTGATTAGATGGGTAGGTTGTCTGTGTTACAAGAATGTTTTTGTGATATGGTGCAGAGACAGAACAGATCACTGACTAGCAGAAATTGCCATGAAAAATATGTATTGTCTCAGAGCTATCACATTAAGGGGCAATACAACTACTCACATGACTTGTGCATCACTGAGGAGAAAACAAAAAAGTCTGAAGATCATAAGGGACAAAGACTTATAGGGATGACTTACAACAGCATTATGTCCAGAATAACACAGCTCCATGTGTTGCTGAGGGTAGAACTTTATCCCAGAAGCTGCACTGCAAGGTTACAAGTGTTGAGAAATGGCAGCAGTAACAGATCAAAGTTTGGTAAGACTGTCAGATGAAGACAGACTGAAAGGAGTGAAATTATTACTTCAGAATAGAGACAAATATTTGAAAAGTGGTAAAAAAATCATATAAAATAATGAATGGTACAGAAGTTGGATTGAGAGCATCTGTTCTTGCAAAAATACAAAATCAGTTAAATTGCAGGGCAGAGAAATTAAGACTAGAAGAATACTTTACTGTTTAGGACTTGTACTAGACTGTGGAAAATGTTGCTGCAGAATGTCATTCATTTAACCAGAGTCGAAATACCATTTTTGACAATGTGGAGAACGAGGCCATGGATATTTTTAACAGCAAACACAAACAGAAGGGTTCAAGTTTATAAGTTTTGGGGCACAGTTTGCTTTTCTCTTTCTGGGCATAACCCCTAGAGTAAAGCATAAGCACAGAAGTTTCAGAGACTATTTTGCATTATCTAACAGGTGGGCAGCCTGATTTTGATGTACCATCTTTTGCAGAACATACACTTGCATGTATGGGTGTGAATAAGGACATCCTTTAAAACCACAACATTTAATGCAATTCTGAAGGAAAGGGTAAAGAATATAAATAAAGACAATGACAACGGCATTACAACACCTACAATCACACAGAACGCTCAAGTTATATTGGTGTAAAAAAAATGCACAAACACAAAACCTCAATTGCTTTGGGACAACCTACAGAGAGGTAAGAGCAAATACACAGGCCAAGGATTTGAGTTTCAGCCCCACAGGAGGCTCAGTCCCATGAATGGAAAATAGTTCTATTATCCAGAAAGGAACTGGTCTGAAAGGAATTAGTTTACAGGCATGGTCGAGTTGCTAAAGTCCCACAGGCTTCATCATATCTGGGGTTTTTCAGAACTAGCACCAGCAGTTTCTGTCGGTGAGGCTTGCAGGAACAGGAGTATGGATTTGCAATGCTGGATGAGCTGGTCTTATAATTAAGTGTAATACTCTCAAGAACAAAGAGGCAAATATGCTTGTTGGTGGCAGTGCAGTTATGGATGGGAGGGGAGCAATTTTATACTGATATTACCTAACCACTCAGATCTGTCCTGTTCTCATATTTTCAACTTTAGCTAGTTCAGGGCATATTTTTTCTCTTGAGTATCTGAAAATGCTCAGCTATTATTATATTTTGCTCCGAATTCCCCCCCCCCCTTGACTTCTCAGACTTCTTTTGTCTGTCTTGTTCTCTTTTCTTTTGTATGTACATGTGTCTGCAGGTAGCTTTTATAGCAAAATCTCACTGTGCTTTCCTGCCCTTCCCTCATCCTCTCCTGTTTTGTTACTGCACTGCCTGTCTGTTTGCTCTTTTCCTCATGCCTGGAACCGCTCGTTTACTAATAGATTCCATTCTGTACCTGTGGAGTTTGTTCATTTTCCCTGTCTTCAGGCACTGAATCACTGACTTCATTGTACAGAAAGGAATGAATCCCCAGGCCAACCTAAGAACAGGTTTTGCTCTCCCATGGCTGCAGAGGAGGAGGATGGTGGCTGAGCTTAAGGGATGCCCAAGGCAGGCTCTTGGCTCTCAAGCAGCAAACAAGTTTATTATTGCCAGCAGCCCTCTCACATCCCTTCCTCTAATCCCCAGTCTCTCCCATAGCCCTGGTAGCTTCTTGACAAGGCTGATCAAACTAGGTGAGCACATAACATATTCTACAGACAGTGCAGAAATCCAAACAGTCAGTTTTGAGGCCTTTGCCTTGTCTTACTACTGTTGTCCGTGTGACTATGGTTGGTGTCAAGTGTTTCACACTGGGTTCTTATTTGTATTCAATAATTGCTTACATGCCCACTCCTTGGTTACTGAATGAAATGCATAAATCAGATATAACCCCATCTTAATTGAATGGAGTACAGAATAATTAAAGCAGCCAATGACACCAACGTCACCGTGATGCACAATAAAGCAATCCGGAAATTCACAACTGGGGGGGATGGAAACACTCTGAAAAAAGTATTTTCACTTGGAAAATGCGGTAAGCAATGAGCTATAACATCTGGATACAAGTTTAAATTGCACAGGCTGAGATATAGGCCAAGGTAATAAACAGATAACATAATGATCAATCTGCATCAACGACTGGGCTGTGACCAGAAGGCAATGTCTGAGCCATTTCCAAGGGCTCACTGTTGGTGGCCAGGATGCAAACCCCACTTTCTCTAGCTATAAACTGGTTTTGGTGCAGCTTCCTTCCAGTTCTTATTTTCTTTTCCCCGTGTCTCCTACCAGCTTTCCTATACCTACACATCTTAAGGGAATTACAGTCAAAAGTACTCTTATGAAGAAGCATATGAAGAACTTGTTTATTTTCCTTTTTTCCCCCATGTGTCTCATTTTCTGCCCAGCAGATATCTAGCCTGTGTGTGCTGAGCTCCAGCATGCTGTTTCAAACTCTGTCTTTAGGGCTGGTAGTAGGAAGACTAACACATTGTCCACAATGACTCCTCAAAGTCTTGGAAGGTTAGGAAGCAGGCTGGCACTGTATTCCCTCGCTTCAGCAGAAAATAAGAAAGGTTGGGAATATTGAAGGTTTTTTACAATATCATCATTGCTAATCAGGTCTGATTATTCATGCTAGAAGCTGCGGCACAAACAGTTTTTTGACTCTTTGTGATGTTCATATTCTCTGTCTTTTAAAAATAAATACACAAATTGGCAGTGGCAGAGTGCAGCTGGTCCTGTGGAATCCTGTGACGGACAATACCAGTGTCACGTTGCCAAAAATAACATTTGAGCACGGCCACGGCTTTTGGGTTAAAGTTGTCCCCATTCACTGAAGCCAGATATTTGCAAATACCAATCACAGAATACCTGGTTTGTAAGTATAAGGCATTTAACCTGGCACTAGAGGTCATTGATAAAGCCGGCAGGGATTTTTCTGGTTAAACTTTCTTCCAATTGAAACCAATCCCTTGTATCACAACATATTTTGAAGAATTGAATTGATTATTATTTGTTCCCCCATAAGTAACATTTGCAGGAAAAAAGTATTTCAAATTTCACATTAACATCCTCAGTTAGACTAAAGTTTAGTTGGTTCGGATTTAGACAGGTGTATATATCAAGCTGAGATTTTTCTTGCAGGCCCTAGGAGTCCATTACAGTGGGAGCCTTTTTATAAATAGGAATCAATCTTCAATATGGTTAAATGCACTTTGCCAGAGTTTGGCCTTTTGCTTAATTTACTTTGTGCAAATGGCCAATTGAATGAGTAATTTGAAGTGTGTCTTCCATGTGATGACTTATCCTTGTGTAAGCATCGGGGTGTCAGGGAGGGGCACTGGGCAGTCTGGGTGGCAGCGACAGAATGACTGTCTTTAATTCTCTTGAAATTCATAATTCAGAAGATTTCTGGGATTTTAACAAGGCAAAAAAGAAGTCAAAGATAATCTAGAAATTGAATTTCTTTATAAACACTCCAGGAAGCAAAGCCCAGCATCATTAGGAACCCTGGAACTCAGCAACAACCTTCTGCCACTGAACACTGGATGAAGCCCAGGTTCACCCCAATCATCTTCCCCAGGACATTTCTGGGGGAACTTTCTACACTAAGTTTAAAGTGCTGACTGAGTAAAACTGAGAGGTCTAAGACAGAAACACATAAGCAGTCCTGGTCACCTTTTTTACAAGTCTCTACAGCTGAAGTCACTTCAGCAGTAAGTGCAGAAATACCGGTGCCCACGATACTTTCACCACAGTGAAATCACGATGCTTTGACAGATTCAGTAATAAGAATTGCCACAAGGAAACTTCATAATAGTAGCATTTATGAAGTGCTACTGTGAAGAACTATGATTTAGCTCTACTCAGAAAAGAAGTAGTGAATGTAGTGGTAAAAGTTTGACACTTTCCTTACAGGTAAAGGTCCCGCTCGTGCTGGTACAGTTGTGCTGGCAGTCCTACTCAAAGTGTACTCACAGATGCAATCAGAAAGGAGAGAGATTTGGAAGATATGGATGGTTTGGAGGGAATAGTCAGCTATTTATTGGTTCAAACCGTTAGAGTAAGAGGCTTTCCTGAGCTGTGCTCTGGAGAGGGAATGGGAATGGTACAGGATTCCATGAATTCTTGCTCTAAGAGAAGAGTAACTCCACTTAGTTGCATCAGACATGCCAATATTAGAGCTGAAAAGAAACTCCTGAGAGTTTTTATTTATTACAAAATAGCAATTCCTTAAAATAACATGTTTCTGTGAAAGGGTTGACTTAGCAAACTTACTTTTAAAGGCAAAACTATCAAAAAAGATTCAAAGAGTGTTCCAATACTTTGGGGGTAATTCTGAACAGAAAAGTTTCTTGTTTTCAATCCAAAATAATATTTTTCTTTTAAAATGTGTCTCAACTTATCTTTTATATATATAAAATTTTGAAATCGTGACAAAATGTTTCTCCTGATCTGACACAATATTTGTAAGAAAAAGAGTCCCACTTCAGATTTCATTCCTTTGGTAAAAGAAAAAAAATACCCACTCACTGTAAAACTCTTTTTGTATGGGAAAATAATTCCTCATTCAGCTCTAACTATTATCCACAACCCATTTGTTCCCTATTAACAACCAATACCAGCAAGAAGAATCACCCTGTTATTAGGTGATGGCACTTGTAACACTTTTCTCCAGCTACCTCAGAGTGCCCTCCCAACCTGGGTGCACGTCTGTGGTTACAGAGCTGTGCAGAGGCAGGGCAGGCCCACTGTGAACAGCAGAGGCTGCACCAGGCAGCAGTGATGGGGAAGGAACTTAAAAAACACCTTTGCTTTCTTTTCTCTCCCAGCAGCAAACCTGTTAACTGACTTCGGAGCCCCTGCTTGTTAATGAGCTGGGCAAAGACAAGTGGCTCAATTCCCTTAAAGTCCTGGCAAACTGCAGGGATATTTGGCTCCTGCCAGATCCTTGTGGGCACTTGGAGGACGGTCCAGTCCATCCATCACAATAAAGCACCTTTGCTGTAAGGGACCAGCTTTCTCTCTACACGATCTCTACCCAGTGCTTGGTGCTGAGGGAGTTACTGTCACCAATCCAGCACCATGGCTTCATTGCAGGAGAAAAATGTGTTTGTCTGTGATTGCAGAAGCCGTGACAAGGTTCTAGGATTGCCATTCAGCTCCAAATATCTCAAAATCCACAGCCTGGAGGAAGACTCAGCAAAAAAGATATGCTGTCCATGTTGAAATCTGTTGAAATTTAGGTTTGCAAATGGAGTGCAGCACACAATTCTGACCAAGTGTTTTAGAGGCTGGAGGTGAACATTAAGAACAACAAATAAATTATGTTATATCTTAGAAAGAAAAGTATACAGGTTGTATTCTCTACTATAAAAGGAACAAATCAACTGCAGGATGGATATGGGGCGAGTGCTGATATAAAGCTGTAATTAGCCGTAATTAGCTCCTGCTTTTCCGTCTGTCTGCTACAAAAAACATTACTTTAGTATGATATTGTGATAGCCACTGGCAGGGAAAAGGAGAAAACATTAGGACAAAGTGTTTGCTTTGATGAAATCACCTAATGATAGTCCCGAAGCAGAAAAGCCCACTCTGCACTGGGGGCATGTGCACAGAACACAGCCCAGTGCTGTGCAGAGGAGCAGGCTGGTGCTGGGAGCAGTGCGAGTGCCCACGTGCAGCAGCCCTGCCCGAGCCAAGGGAAACCAGCCTGGCTGTGAACTGCACACAGCCACACAACCACCCTGCATTCAAGATAACTTGGAACAAACTCCATGTTTTGGGTTGTATCCTAATGCTGCAGCAAATTCAGTGTTTGTGTTGGTGTTCAGTCATTTTGAAAACCTATTTTCTAGTTCAAGGATCTTTTTATACAAAAGTTACCATGTGTTGCTGCCATCACTTGTCAGCCTTTAATCATGCCATGAACTGTTTGAAGTACAGGTTTGCTGGACTCAAACTCCCACTTTGTAGCAAATGCTGTTTTGTTGCACCGAATCCCACGGCACACCCTGTCTAATCTGTACCCGAGAACGATGTCAAAACCTTAAGACTAATTTACTTTTTTCTTAATGCTTGTCGATTTTCTTTAATGCAGATCCACCACAGATGAATAATGTCATGCCAACATCTCCCCTCCTTCCTCAGATGGCACATCAACATTCATATCCCAGCCTGGGACAGATCACAAACCCCTATGAGCAACAGCCCCCAGGCAAAGAGCTTAACAAGTACGCCTCTCTAAAGGCAGTGGGTAAGTGAGCGACGCGATGCATGACTTCCTCAGATCACCGTGCTGCATTTGCTGCTGGCAGCTGACATGCTGCTTCAAAGTTAAAAACAAAGTCTTGCTCATCTGGACTGCTTCATGAGACAGTTTCATATAGAATACCCCTTAGTAGAGTTTAATACAGAATGTCCTGTTAGTTGGGACTGTAATGAAGATTAACAGGGGCACCAGAATGTGTTTATATATGCACACAAAACCACAGCACTCCCACTGCAAACCTGTTCTCAGCAAGTTTCATCTGTGTTGCATGCACAGTGTTCAGCATCAGCTCTTTATGCCCTGGATCTGCAAGGAGTAGGGAGTTGGGCTTGATGATCCTCGTGGGTCCCTTCCAAACTGAGATATTCTCTAATATGCCTGTGTATGCATTGTGGTGTGTATTTTCTGTAGCTATCTGCACAAATGAGAGAGAAAACCAGCAGATATGCTTCAATTTTAAGCATATAATTTAGATACCTGCTAAAAACTTCCAAAGAGAGAAGGCACTTGTACACTTCCAAATTAAGAGTTTTCACATTTCCTGTAGGATGTGCATTAGCAGGTCCCTGGAGGAATATTCTGAGGTCTTATGATTTCAAACAATTAATGCATGATAAAGCTCCTACTAAAGATCCCAGTGGTGCCTATTTTCTGTGACTGGTTAATATTATTTTAAGCTAATGGGAGAACACCCTCGAAGAAACAGTTGTGGGGAAGGAAAATAAAATAGTGGGTTAAAAAGTCAAAATAATTCCCTTATTGGATGTGTAAATTGATAATAGTTTTCAGGGGCTGTAAATACCTTTTGCACACCCTGTGAAGGCAGAAAGCCTTTATCACCTTATATTTCAGGCCCCTTCCAGACAATAATACTGTCTATACATTAAAAACTGGGGGGATCTATTCATAGCTTCACACTAACCCTTGCTTAGCTCACACATATGGATGTTAACATCGTTTTCCCATACATTTAGAGCAATGTCACACTGCCTATTTTCAGAGATATTTATCTCAGAAAAACAGCAGAACAGCTGAGAACATTCTGATTTAAGAATCTAGTATTCATCACACCAGAAAAACTTTTCAGCACAAACTGACTTTGCGTTATCTGCATTTCAGGGTAGCAGAACTCTAATGAAATGTACATCAAAGTCCCATCTCAAATAGTTCAGTTTTGCTTTAGAGCTTCTCAGTTGTGTTCCTTACAAGTGCCATTTTGAAATCTATTTATAAAAACAAGGGTTAATAGCTTTCTTCTGAATTTTGAATACTGAGTAGCTTTACAATTCCCTCTTCAAAAGGTGGTTCTGTGTAATGATGTGGTGATTATCACAGATTTATGCGCTGATATCAGGCTGCTTTTTCAGATGTCAATTTAGGTCAAGCCAATCATCAAAGCTAAAAGGTACTTAAGCATAATAAAATGAGAGATGAAACACCGTAAGAAACTTCTCTCATCTGCCCAAGAGCCACTGAATGTACCTTTTAAAAAAAAATTACTAAATTAGAACCTAGATATTTCTTGTGTGTCTGAGGACAGGTTTTAAAACAGCTAGATTATAACCACACAGTTAAATGAACCCTGAAAGATTGTGCACTTCAGCTTCAGAAGTTGTATAATGCCTCTCAGAATCTTAGACTGAATTAAACATAACTTTCAGGGACATTTTCTTCCAAGAGGATTGTACCATTTTCCCATGCTTTCTCCCTATCCTTCCTATCCCCTCTCTCTTTTTTTCCCCATAGATCTGCCAGTCTCAGACCCCATTAGCCAAGTTTTAGATGCAGGTGAGTTCTCACAAGTACAAAAGTGCTGCATCCAAACTTTTCAGCAGAAAACAATAGAGATTTTGAAACTGTTATACATTTGTACCTTCTGTCTGGACACATGGAACAAGAATTAAACACACTCAGTTTTCAACCATTTTCAGACTCTTGAGTCCACAGTTCCTCCCAAGAGTAGCTCTTGAGTACATCCCAAGATCACAAAGGGGTTTTTCCACGATGCCAGCCAGGCCTGGGTCTGTGACCCCACTGACATCAAGCAATGCAGACTGCACATGGCAGAGTTCAGACTGGCTTTATGAGAGCTCTGAGAGGAAATAGGACCTGGCCTACATCAAGCCCACCAATACAAATTGAAGCTGACAACATCTTTTGAACAGACAGACATCAACTGAGTCTGCCCTGGTCGGGTATTTGTGTCACAGGGTGAAGGCACTTTTTACCTGCTCACATTCAGAGTCATATTCATGGAATCCCCAGAGCAGCTCAACGAGTGTGTGTAGTCCTGTTCCCTTTGCATTCATTGACAGTGGCTTGAGGGTGTATTCATTTGTCACAACAGAAATTTATAAGGGATTTGTTCTATATTTCCCCATCCGTTTGAGGCAAACCATATTCCTTTAAGTGCCCCTTACTCTGCACGAGCCCATTGTTTGGGTGTAGTCCACTGTGCTTAACCCTTGTCTTTAATGGGAGGCTGGGGTGGAGGAAGAAGCACTGCTGCTGCTTTGTAGCAACTGTAGCTGTGGTACATTAACATCACTCATCAGAATGTGGCCATAAGTGGTAAGAAGTTTAGATAACTGAAAAAGTGAAGCTTTACCAGAGGCAGTTTTAAATTAATTTCTACACAGCTGCTTTCCTCTGAACTACAGATGTCCTAAAAATTTGGCTAATTTTAGAAGTGAGCTACTCATTCCTCAGTGACTGACTGCTGTGAAAATTCACTTCACGGAAAAGTAGCGAGTCACAGTAATCTCTGTTTTGATCATCTTCAGGACCTTGATCAAATTCAGTGAGGATTCAAGTGCTTGTGGAAACAAGAGGCAACAGTGCCCTTGCTCTTAATTTGCACTGTGTTACTGAATAAGAGTGACCCATACTTTGGTGGTGAGGCCAAGTTGATCCCTGTTTTAAAGCTACACCCCGGCCTCCAAAGGATACAACTTAGCAGAGTGCAGCTGGAATTTGGACTGTTCATGCATGTGTGCAGTGCAACATGGCAAGTGCAGAGTGTCTGATTCAGCACAACAGGGGAGAAAAGAGTAGAAAAGGTCAATGTGGATGCATTTTATTTAAAAATACAAATACTTTTCTGTGAGTGAGTTCCAACTGCACAGCCAAACCCTTATACAGTCAATGGAAGAGGATGTTTTCCTCATTTCTTGTTAGGAGTTTCTTTATTTGTTGTAGCCTCCAGAACTCCTTAAGGACTGGCCATGGCTGCTGACCAAATTCACCTTTTCCCCTTGCTGTCTGCTGGCATTTACATCTCTGAATGATGTGAGGACATTCTATGCCTATTTTATATTCTCAGATGAGTCCTTGGAGCACAACAAGGTAACAATGACCAGAGATCTGCCTGATGGTTTCCTCACTGCACTAGAATTTTGCTCTCCTTCTGCCTTGGCACATAAACCACAGAGCAGTAATGAGCAGAAGGCAGAGGATCACTTGGAAATGAGGAGAGCAACACACATTTCCTGAATGAACAGATAAGAAGTCTATCACTCAGCATCTCTGACTATCTAACTGACTGACCTGACTTATTGATAGGTGCACTCTCTTCATCCATTATTTTTCCATTTTCGAGCCACTGAATCTCTTGTCAACAGTGCCAAATTTTTCCTACCAAAGAATTTGAGAGACTATCTGAGTGAAAAGGGTTAACAAGCTCCAAGAGCAGTCCCAGAAAAATGGTCACTGAATGTTGTGTGGCCATAAACACCCAGCATTCAGATATTTTGATTTTTTGGTCACCTGAGACAACATGATCCTCATTTCCTTCAGTGCTTTTGCATTTTTTGATTATTTATGTGAAAAGTGCAGAAAGAGGTTTTTCTGCATAAATTATTCTTGCTTCCAGTTCATCAACCATGTTTTTACTCCATGCTTAGATGGTTATTGCTCATTTAAGCAACACTGACATGCCTAAAGCTACAAGTGGATGGAGATCTTGTAGCTGAACACCTTCATGAAATTCAAGTCCCAGGACATACAAAGGTAGCTCATCACAAATTTTTATGCACATCATTTGGACATTCATTTGGAAAGCATGAACAATCCAACTCCAAATTCCACTCTGCTAAACTATAAGAGTTTTAGCCCATCCTGTTGCTTAATAAGAGTTTCCTCAAGCTCAAACTGGCCTCATTATCCTGAGGTATTAGTTCTATTTATTCAGTCTCACTGTTCTGTGAGCCTAGCTCAGTAACAGTTAATTTTCTTTCCTTAATTTTCACTTCCAGGGAGTGCAAAGGTACAAACTGTCTTTAGAATTTCTTGCAGAAATTAAAAAATATCCCAAACCAAACTCCTAAATCCCTGGGAAAATGGTCACTCAGCTACTGGAGAGGTGCACAGACATGCAAGTAAAAGCTTTGAATACAAGTATTTATACAGTTTAACGTGATTTTATATTTCTTCCATAAACTTTCTTCTTCCCTTCTCACACACACACACACAAACCTTTGATGAATTGACTGGACATGACTATGCCAAAAAAAAAAATACAATAGATAGAATTCCTCCCTGAAACACGGACCTGGAAAGCCTTCCCTGATGCTGGGATTTGTTAGACTCCTGTGGGATTAAATCAGATCTAAGTGATTGGATATAGTGAGGCTAGAAGGAGAATATAATTGGCAGCAGACCCACCGTCACATCTCTGAGTCTACAGCTCCCAGCATTTCTTGGAGCTGCACAGGTTTCTTTGATCCCAAAGGAAACATTAGACAGTGCTCCAGCTCTGCTTGCAGTTGCAAAACTGCAAACTGAGATTCTGCAAATATGACACTCAAAGAATAAATATCTCCTGGTTAGGTCCCTGCAGAAAATCGTGTGGCCATAAGTGTGCCAGTGCACAAGGCAGCTTCTTCCTCAAAAAGGGGGAGCACGGGAGAAAACTGCCCTGGTTGTGTGTCCTTCCACACACAGAAGGATCCTCACCACCAAGTTAGCTCTGGGCTGTTATCTTTGAAGCATCCTCCTGTCTGATGGGACGTTTGTTACTGCCTTTTCTTAAGATTCAGACCTTCTCTTTCCATGGAAATGACAGGAAGTCTATGCTGATTCAAGATCTACCTTTTGAGAATAGAAGTGACTTCACAACAATCTCCTAAGGATCTGATACCCAACTCATCACAAGATGAGATTCTGTACCATTCTCTGTACTTCACTGAGCTCTGGGCTGGAAAGAAACACTGTATTTGGAAAAATGGAAAGACACAACACACCTGCCCATGCATTCATGGGGGTTGATACAGTCCACTTTCAGAAAAAGTAGAACTACAGAATTAGTGGATGCAATATGTTTGTATTATTTTACTTTCCTATACCAACCACACTGTTACACTGATAGGTAAATATTCATCTTTCTTTGGAAGGCTTAAAAAGGAACTGTGTTTTCATTTCAAAGAGTAAGAAATTTTCCGTTACTACTTCCATGAGCAGTTACAACAAAGACGGATCAAAAGAAATTTGGGACATGGGAGTAGCTCCCTGGATTTAACACCACAAAAACCTGCCAGAGAAGTACAGTTTCATGCATCATTTGTAAGATCCAGAGGGCGATTCAGTTAATGATTTCATCCATCTGGAGGTATGTTCAGTGTCATGAATAATGCCAGACTAGGCGATCTGCCCAATTCCACACTGGAATTCCAGATCTGTCTCAAGGAAGTACAATATGAAAGCTTGGTGTCTTCTTATTATTATTTACTTAGCCCAGCGTGGTTGGAGAATTTGAAGCTTTTGAGTGTTCATTTGTTAAGAGAATCTTTCATATTTTAATCCTTGCCTCTCCTTCAGGCACAGGAGCAAAGCCAAGCAGCACTCACTGTACCAATCCCCCTCCTAGATGAAGTGCATCACTTGTTTCATCCATGTCTTCTGCTGAGACCACCAAACTTCAAATCCTGCCCAGAGCATTCAGATGGAATTTCAAGACCTTTTCTTGCTTCCACTAAATAATTTAATTGTTACCTCTGTCATTTGCCCAACTGGCTTTAATACCCACAGGCACTTCGTCATAGGCAAATTAAAAATGCTTGGGGAGTCCCGATCAAAATATTTGCCTATTTTATCATCCAGCACACTCATTCCTTCTTCCAGTGAGGTGCCCATATTTTAATTATAAATATGTTGTTTGTGCAAAGCCTCAGCGTCTTGAGCAAAATCATCTGCTTTGCTGACAATCTTTTTCAGCCTTTTAAAAAACAACATTTTACTGTAAAAACAGGGAGCTATTCTTTCTAAGGCTGGGGAATTGTGCTGTAAGGAGTCAGACATCTCAGCAGCCATTGCCCAAGCCATCCTCTAGCAAACAGATGGACCTGTGAAAAGGGAACTTTAGGGATATGTTGCTCTTGGCAGAAGCTACATCTAAGCTGCTGGAAGAAACTGCAAATAGCCCTTCTTTTACAAAAAGCAGTTTTAACACCAAAATAAGATGCCCTTGAACATTACCATCCATATTGTCTCATTTCTTAGACTTGAACAACACAGTGAACTTGTGAAAGAAAGGAAATCTGATCTTCAGGTCCCTTTAGTTTATGTTTATCTCAGAATTTTTATTTTTGTTGGACTGACATCTAGTGAATTTGGTTTTGTCTGAATTTGCTCTACTACCTGGTTATATGGTGGTCAAAGAATATTCATAACAATGTATTAAATTCTTAACCTATTTTTCATGCCAAAATTGCAAATTTAAATCTGTGCATTCTAATTCTTGTTCTTGAAATTAATATTCTTTCCACCCACACTCCCTACAGTGGTTTCCCTGCAACAGAGAAACAGCCATTTTTTCGTGTTATCAGCATGTATTTTAAAATAGAGAAAATTAAACCATAACCAAAATTCATAATCACTAATTCATAAAAGTTCAGCTTATAAACACTACTCCACAATCCACCAGTGAGAGAACTCACACCCTCCCACTAAAAATTAGGCTGTTTCTCTGGGAACTAGTTGATTTTTAAAAATCCTTATTATGTGACAGTGAAGCAAAACGAAACGAAAAGTTATTTTCTCCTTTCTAAATGACACAATGGAGGAATCTAACATAACGATACCATGAGCCCAGCTGAGCACTAGGGAATGAAGGCTTTCAGGGTTTTTACTTTCTTTTGCTTGTCTCTTGCCTTTGGAGACTGGAGCCTTCAGAGGTCACCAGCTCCCAGTAACCAGGCTTGTTTCCATCTGTTGGGATCAGCGACGGCACAGGAAGAAAACAAGTAAATCCAAATCAAGCACAGATCATTCCAGCCTGTTTCTATGAAATGCTGATGAATTATGCATGAGGGTTTTTTTACACATTAAGAGATGTAAAGACACGAGTGAGCGAAACTTTGTGCTTAGGCAATAAAAGTGAACCACTGAAAACAAGGCTCAGCTCGCGGGAAGACCAAGTCTAACAATGTTAAGCGTTTTCATTTGCATCCCTTCTTAAACATCCTTCTCTGCAACTGCTTGAGTTTGCAATATAAACATGCCTCTATATATAAACCTACTTCTCACTCTGCAATGCAAGTTTTATAGCAATTATTTAAGTGTAGAGGTTGATCATAAAGATACGAAAACAATGGTGAACACTTGCAGAAAACCAGCAACGCCACAGGATCCCAACTGAAGTCAGGATTTACTCTCAAGTGTGGCTTTTACAGTTCCCACCACGGAGCCTCCACATTGCACTGGCTGTTCTGAACATCCTCCACTCGTTTTTCCTTCCACACTATTAGCTTTGTAGGTGATTTATGGCAAGATTTTTGCAGTAGGAGTTTCATACATGTGCTCAACATGTGATATTCTGCAAGAGGTTCTCAGAGGTGCCAAATGATCAAACCTCACAACTTTACTGGTGACAGAACCCCCCTCCCCCAAAAGATGTTTTTCAAAAAATTAACAGGGATTTTGAGAATCTGTCTGGAGTTCCTCATCATTTTTAAATTCCTGCTATGTTTCAAACTCAGCACATAGAAGTAAAGTTCTAAATGATTTAAAAGTGTCCACTTTGAATGATTTTGGTGGAAAAATAAGTCTTGTAAGTAAATCACGAGTTACTGTAAATGAAAAGCTTTTATTTATTAAGTAGTCATTTAAGAAGAAACTATTCTAAAGTAAAAGGTTATAGTGATTGATTCAGGGTTTCTTCTTTTGAAAATCAAAAGGTAGAAAGGAAAAGCAGCTTTTTAAGGGGGTGCTTTGATTTAAGTTTTCCCAAGAATTGACCAAAGAATAACAAAGTACAATTCTGAAATCCCACTACTGCCAGTATGTTTAATTTAGGAATTTTGGGGTTGAGAAGCAAACTCAATGAGAAACAGGCTTAAATTCTTATACTCCTACTTTTCCTACAGTTCTACTGCTTCATATTTGGCTTATTTTTGTATGAAAATATTATTTGTTCCAGTATGTCAGAATCTGCCTCCATGAGGACAACAGAGCTTTAAACTATTTCAGTCAGATCTGTTGCATTGACAGTGTCTGGGACAGGAACATTCAGGTTTGCCTGGGCCATTTTCAGCAGGTATGAAGATCACTTTGTTGCAAGTCAATTTTGCTTAAGTAAACAATTAATACGCTTGGTTTGGATTGTCACCAAATTCCAAAACTCAGAAGGTTTAATACTTTCAGCTCTCCACATGGATATATGTCAACAGCAGAGTGGGATGTTCTCCAGGATTACTCATGAGAACTAGTAAGACAACTGATAGGAATGAATCCCTCATTAAGAATATAATATAAATAGCAGCAGTTATCTGTCTGCTACTTTGGGTCTGCAAAGGGGGTTCTAAAGACAGTAAATGTGTTTGAAAGAACCCACACAGACAAAAGTCCCAGAGACCATTGCTTTACTCCTCCACACTTACACTGTAATAACAAAGGGCTCGAGGCACGGAGCAAAGAAGAGCAGTAACATGATTTGTAATGCACACAGGTCATTGCTGCCAGAGTCCTTCTCTAACAGCTTGTTTGAAGAAGGATAAGGGGAAAAGAGAAGCTGAAAAAAAGTACATCTGATATGGAGTAGCTATAATACTACAGCATCAAAGATATTCAGAAAAATATCAGCTGGTCTCATTCTAAAGGCAATATGAAGTACAACAGGCAATTTTGGTAGTGGGAAAGTCTGTAAAGCTTTCCAGGCTATGGAAGGTGCTCCTGTGAAAATCAGCAAGGGCCCTGTTCCAGTGGGGGAGCTGCAGCTCAGCACTGCTGGCTCTCATTTCCACAAGCGATGGTTGTGATTGCAATTCCTGGGAAAAAGAGCAGAGGTAGGAGCTGTACACTCTGCTGTGGCAAAGTCCTGTGTGTGTGCACTATTAAATATTCATTGAAATGAGCCTCAGTCCCCGTTCTGCCTGGGCTGGCTGTCACTCACAGGGGCTCTGGCTTTCAGCAGAGGCTATCAGAGGGCTCTGTTCAGAGCAGGCAGTGCTGCTGCTTTGCTGTGAGTTTGCCCAACATGCATGAAAGCCACAGGAAACTCATTTCCTTCTGACACTGCAGGTTTGGGAATTGCCAGGGAACACCAGTTCTTTTCAGTTTGACACGTCTCTAGTTTGGGAACCTCTGGCAACTGTTCACAAGACTTTAATAATATAAATGTCATGGAGTCTAAAAGGAGGAGACAGGAAGAGGAGAAAGAGAGAAGAAAAAAACAGACCTGAATGTGTGCAAGTACAGCTATGGAATACAGCACTGAATACGTGGAAGTGCAGCTATGGAATATAGCACTGAGTATGTACAAGTACAGCTTTGGAATTACAAACTTTTTTTTTTCTCCTGGCAAAAAGACTAGACAATGATAACTTTGTAATAGAAACAACTCACGCCACAACTATTTTGGAAAAAAAAAATCAACTTCAATCCAGAACAATTGCTAAAAATTCTTTTAAATTATAGCAGTTAAGAAACAGATCAAATAAAAATAAATTATGCAAAAAGATAGCTATTATATCACTGGGATTTTTTTTTACTTCAACCAGTAGAGTTCAAAAATCCTTTAGACCTCTCTTCATATTCAGAAATAATAGTGTAAATCTAGTATGATGCCAGTTGAAAGACAGAAAAACGCAGGATTATTTCAGCACTAAAAGCACATCCTAATTACACATTCAGAAACCTGAATTGGGTCTTCTGAGTCCTCAAAGAGCTTCCCATGGCATCACAACCAGTATTTGTAGGTGATTTATAGCTGATTCAGACACACATTTAAGAGCTATAACCAACAGTATACTAAAAGAAACAAAACCATCTGATAAAAAGTATTGAGACTGAAAATGGAATTCAGCACACAGAAGAATGCCAACAGCAATGTGTGAAAAAAAATGAAATTAGGTCCATGCTAAGAACAGTTATTACAAATAAACGTGGTCAGGAATATAACAGCCTTCTCAGTCAGCGTTAAGTAAGATGGATTGGCACCTCAAGGAGAAACAAACCCGCATTTTTAGATGCTAAATCCCACTGCAGAGTGGAGTGTTTCTGTGAGGTGACCCACATAGCAGCCCGTGTGCAGCCTGCCAGGCCAGTCCACCTGCTCTGCTCCATCCCAGGAGCCAGGCTGTGCGTGCTGCTGGAATGGCTCTGCCTGCACGGGCAGGGCCTCTCAGTGCACATGGCTGCACACTCTGCACACAAGTGCAGAAGGAAGTCGTGCCCCTGGAGTGCTCAGGGAGCTCTGCCCTCAAACACTCTGAGGGTGCCCCAAATGCAGAAGGAAGTCGTGCCCCTGGAGTGCTCAGGGAGCTCTGCCCTCAAACACTCTGAGGGTGCCCCAAATGCAGAAGGAAGTCGTGCCCCTGGAGGGGTCAGGGAGCTCTGCCCTCAAACACTCTGAGGGTGCCCCAAATGCAGAAGGAAGTCGTGCCCCTGGAGGGGTCAGGGAGCTCTGCCCTCAAACACTCTGAGGGTGCTCCCCGGCCAAACAGGTTACAAACAGTTTCACCGTCTTGTTGAGGTGTGAGAGCGCTGCTGCAAACTCTGCACACAACCAGATTCATCCCAACTGATGTGCTTGAGAAGCATTAAAAACCAGGCAGTGAAAAAGCAAGCAAGATTACCCCAGGAAGAAGTGGAAGAAGCCTTTTAAGCAAATCTCCTAAGTGTTAACCTCTTTGGCTTCGGACAGCACTGGTAGAAAGCAAACCAAACCCTCCTTTCCTATAATCAGTTTATGCTGCAGTCATGCTTTATTCACGAGTTAAGCATGACAGCATGGCTTCTTGGATAGTTCCTGTTTCAAAAGGCAAGTTTTCTTACCATGTATAAGGTTTCCAGTAAAACTCAAACTGATAAATGTGCTTAAATGAGATAAAACGAAATAAATATTCCACAGTAGAAATTTTTATACTTATTTGCCATCGTGGATGCCATGAAAGCCATGAGCTTAGAGGCCTTTAGGAAAAAAAATAATGACAAAAAAAGATTTACAGTTACAGGACAGCCACTGAGTGCATTTGCAAAGAAAATCAGAGATTTAAATACATAATTCTCTTATACTTCTTTTACAATTTCATTCCTTGGATCAAGAATAGAACTGGCAGTCTTACTTCCTTCTCAAGTTTATCATTCATTGCACAATACTGAACCAGTAGTTTACCACACTGACGTTTAAATTTAAAACGTTAAATCACTCCAGAATACAACAAAGTAGTGTGATCTTTGTCTATCCACATGCAACAGATTTCAGGTTTCCTGAAAATATTTACAATTCTAATGTTAATTAAACATGATGTAGCCACCATTTGCTTCCAGGTGACAGGACCTATTGATTTTGGTTGGTCAGAAAAACTTTATTTTTCCTAAACTGGTTAGACTCCAGTATTCTGCATGCCACTGGTCTCTCTATCAGGTAGAACGTGTGTGTGCCTGGAGCATTTTGATCAAAACCAAATCACAATATCACTGCAGCACTTTGCAAAACTGAATCATAAATATTGCAATTTAATACTATGTAAATCAATGCAGTCAATATACAAAGCCCAACTTGAAAAATCTGTTTACATGTCCAAGGAGAAACCTGCCTAAACTTACACAGTAAATAAACACTTGGAAAAAGGAAAAAAAAAATAGACTTTGCAGTGCTGTGCTTTTTGGCATGCTGTCAGACAAGGCTTCTGCTCACAGACATGTGGCTACTCTGGCATTCCAGGGAATGATAACCCTGCATATGAGGAGCCACACAGGAGGTCTGATGCCTGAGGAGTTAATCAAAATCTGTCTCGGTGTTCCCAGCCAAGCAGCAGATTTCACTGTAGTGGTTAAAGAGAACATTGCTGAGACTGGAGGCTTTCCTTACCAAGCCTAATTACATTCCAATTCTAAACCATTCCTAATACATCTCAGAACCCAGAAATATTCTGGCCTCTTCAGTCTTTCAGAAACCATCATGAAAATAATCGCTAGAAGAAAAGAGATGTTTGGGCCTACATATTTATCTTTCTTCGTGTCTCATATCGTGAAAGAATTTTATTTCACTGGGAAAATAAATGTAGTCTTGTGTCTGGAGGTGGACAAGCTCTTTTCAAACAATGCCTGCAGAAAAAAAGGTTGATATGGAATGTCTTTTCGTGCTTGGTCTCTCTCCAGATCACTGTAAGAAATGAGTAAATAAATGAAGTGCTAAAGGGGGCCAGGAGAGGAATAACACAGAGCCACAAAAAGTAGGTTCTACACAATTTATGAAAGTAATTTATGGGAGGTTCTATGCATTATGTATTTTTCTTTACCTCTGTCAGTAATAGGGAATAAAAACCATAGAAAAAAATCCAAAGACATAAAATATTGTCTTCCTTTTCAGAATGTCTTAAATAAAGGCAAAATGGTATTAGAACTTCTGGGAGAAGAAAGCCAAATATTTAGGATAGAAATCAATGCATTGCAGGCCACAGCCTGAATTCTGAATTTTCAGAAATCAATATAAGAATGGAGAAGGAGGGCTGCAAAAATGATTTTAAAGGCCCTTTGCCCTTTCTTAGAATTTAGTATGGTTTAAAATTGCTCCACCTTGTACACACACAGTTGCCACCCCAGTGCCTGTGAGAGGAGAACAACTAGTGACCCACCATGGAGTAGCTCCACTCCTTCCTGTTGGCCACAGACACCTGTCACATCATCCTGCCCACTGCTGGCATTACAAAAACACAATCACATGTGCCTGAATCATCCAGATGTGTTCTGTTTGCCAACAGACTTCATGTTATGCAAAGCAAATTCTTCTGTGGTCCGTGGTGGTTGGTGAACCCCCTAATTCAAATGACAGGTCATTAGTTCTTTGTTTTACTGTATGGAACACACTTTTGCATTAATTCATTGGATTCAGTTCATACCTGGGCACAGTTAATATGAACTCTGTCCTTGTTATTTTTTCCCCTCAGCCAAGAATAAAGTTGTGCTAGTTTACAAATGATACTTCTTTGATTTTCAGATAAAACCCTGCAAGAACTCTCACATAGAGTTGGTTTATACCTTGGAAGCCTTTGAACATATTGTCTTAGATGCCAGCTTGGAAAGGCAAATGAATAAGCAATCACACATTCAGACAGGATAAACAGCACCACCAAAGGCAGCATCCTAATATTTCCCTGGGCAAATTTCTCGTGTTGTCTCTGAGTCAGGATTCATTACCCTTTTGTCTTTCCTTGAGTTTTCACTTTCATTACTTAGAGAAATGTAAGGTTCCCATAGCTTCAGGTAACTACACCCACGTCTCAGCAAACTCAGAGCTGTAGAAGTAAAACCTTGTTATAAACTGTTAAATATTACATGGGGACAGCCTCAGTGTTACACAGAAAACATCCACACACCGGCAGTCAGTGGGGTTTAGCTGTTATCTGGGGTGTCATTGTACCAGTTTCATTGCTGTCCTGTCCCCCAGCACTTTCCATTGGCTTGCTTTCTGCATCTCTAGCCCTTATTTGAAATACTGTCTCTTTCTGGCTGGAATAAAGCTCTGCATTTCACAAAGTACTTCTTAAAATATGTTCAGATAAAAAACAATTCTTGAAACATCTATTGAGAGATAGTGTTCCCTATGTATTTTTGTATCTTCTGACTGTGACTCTAAGCTCTCACTGAAGTTTGTGTTTGGGTTTTTGTTTTAGTTTTTTAATGTCTTTAGAGCTTTTATAAGGAGCTCACTCCTTTGTGGATTCTCTTCTCTCACTTCAGAGACTTCTTCCCACTCCCAGGTGCCTACTATCACAAAAGCTGTGGGACAGAATTGTCTTTGAGGAGACCGTATTTCTCCAATAGCTGTGAGACGTGGTGCAAGCATTCAGAGCCATTTTATGGACACACAAAGATAAGAGCATTGTCAATGAGGAAGAGAGTTAAAAACCCTGCAATATTTTACAAGAAAAAGAAAGCATTGCACAATGCTAATGCATGTCTACCTGACTCTGTGCCACAAGTGGTTACACGGTGACCCCGAAGATTACTTAAGTTGGGGATCAGAACAACAGCTTTAGGATCTCCTCACAGTACAGATAACTCAGATAAGCACACTAATTCTGGCCCTGTGGCAGCTACAAGAGGTTTTGCCACCGGTATTCAAGAAAACATTTCTTTCTAGTCACTTCATCTAAATGAATCTAAAGTCAGTGTGGTTTTCCTGGGAATTTCCATGATCTTGCTATCCCAAGGAGCTTGGTAGCCATCTCCTTTCAAAATCAAAATTCAAGGAAAAAGGCAAGGGTCCCAGTCTGAGACATTTGACCCCAGTACCAGCAAAGTCAAGGTCAGAATAAGACCTGGTCACTCTCTCTAAGGCATTGCTGGTTTCATACGAGCAAGGAGTGGAGTGACCTGCCTTTGGGATGGTGAGCTCACGGTTGTACAACTGCTCTGAGGGGGATCCAAATCTGAATTCCCTCCCCAGTAAGATGCATCTCAGCTTCTGCTGAGATGGTCCCCACCCAGATTCACATCCTGATGAACTTGCACTGTGAAGAAGAAGAAAGATTTACTAGTCAAGAAAGACAAAGGAACAGAAAGCATCTCTTCAGCTTAATAGTTGAAGTATTCAATTGGGAAGGTGAAGTCCTGCTTTTGATCCTGACACTATGTCTGTATTTTCTCAGTTACTCATTTCATGAACAACAGAAACAAATGCCCAAGTTCTCTCTCCTCCCAGGCACATGCTTTAAGTTGGAAAAAATTCATATTTCAACATTTTTTTCAGATGAACAGCTACAAAAGTAACAAAAATTGTGGGTGCATTATCTTAAAGTAAAAACCTCAAAGAAATATTGAAAGTGAGAACATTTTTATCATTAGCTACCAGGAGGAAGGGACACAAATAATAATGCTCTGAATTAAGGCCTTTCTTCTACTATTGTTTATTTGGCAAATGTTGCAATTCTAGTTCTTCACTCCTTTTGCAAACACAAGTGATATCTATAAATACTTTTTACTGATCAACAAACAGAAGCCAATGCAAAAGGCACTTCTATAGCACCTTTCCTCCAAAATCTCACTGTACTCTACAAATAGCAATTCAACCTCATAACACAACAACCTCCTCCCATGTGCTAACAGCTCCTTTTACAGCAGGTGAAACCAAGGCAGAGGGAGGTTGAGTCATGTACCTAAGGTCACGTAACAAATGCATCCTCTAACTCCAAAACATCTCTTTGGATGTTTAAAGTCCATGAAATATTTATAGGGTCTGCTTAAGAAGAAAAACAAACTCCCTCAGATTCACAGTTGATTTTTAAAGTAGTTGGCATCAGGATACTATTATTATACTTTTCTTGGTAAAACATTTGTTACAACACCATGCTCAATATTACTCTTCTGAATATTTTGTGCTTTGAAAATGAGAAGTAAAAAAACCTGTTTCTGCACTAGTAGCATCAGGTCCCTCACACTGAGGCACAGCACACTGCTATTATAAAACCTGGGATGTGGTCAGGATGGAAGAATGAGACTGCTATAAGACTTGCCAAAAGCCCTTTGGAACAACTCAACAATTTAGTTTGATCAATGCTGGTTTTGCTACAGTGGTATTGTCCCCCATTTATGTGCAAGCTGAACGAAAACAGTTTTGGGGAGGCTAAAACTTTAGACAGAGGTTGGCTTCCACTGCTAGCATTGCCTGGGCAAATGTCCAATTCTCAGGCAAAACCCTGCAAACCATTATTTGATGAGGACAAACACAAAGAGCAGCTCTCCCACACTGGCACTGCCACATCAAACCCATGCAATCAGCCCTTGGTCATCTGTTTGCCACATTTCTGCTTGACTTTGCTGATGAGGATTTCCAGATCCAATCCTGGCGTGTTCTCTTCAGCCTGGTTTGCAGACAATAGTTGGGAAGTCCCCAGAAAGGGACTATATAGTCCCTAGGGGCTATATTAGTTAAAATAACTTTAATGTACCCACATTTACAGAATTAATCATTTCACTTTCTTTATGATCTTCCATAAGAAACAAAGAGTTGAAAATTTTACATAATAACATAGCAATATACACAAGAGCAAAATTAATTTAGATGTGTCACAGGCACAGCCCTTGTGAGGCTGATTTTTTCCTCCCTTGGTTTTACCAGTGGGGGTGTTCTTTACATGCAGCAGTAACACAATTGTCTCTTCTGCAGGACATCAGCCTTGATGTGACTGGGGATCTGAGTACCATGTCTAATGCAAGGACCAAAATTCAGAGACCCAGAACCATTGCTGGCAATGAGAAAAGGTCCAGGGGAGGAAAAATAAAAAGAAACTGAGGAAGTGGCTTGAGCTTGTTTTGGCCTTTTTAATTTAGCCATGCAAATGAGGAAAACAGCACCAAAAAATCAGGCAATGCAAATATCTGCAATTTTTGGTCATTATTTACATAACTTAATCGCTACTGCTACTCTCTAAACAGAAGCCATTATTTACCTTGTAACTGATTAAAGATCTCGGCTGTGTAAGACAAACTGCTGCAGCATAACTAAGATAAAACTACAAATTAAAAGTACAAATTCACAAATTTAATCTTATGTGAGATTAGCTTGGCTTTTAATTTTTGTATGCAAATTAAGCTATCTAAATGAGAAACAGGCATACAAATGTATCTATATTAAAAGCTGGACATAATTAATTGTGCAGAATTTAAATTATATAAACTAGTGTGACTTTTCATACGTAGACAAAGTCTAAGTCATATGACAGAGAAATTTGCACCCCTAATCAGCTCACTGGCATGGCCTTTGATGTAAAAATATACAAAAATAAATACTTGTGTGAATATTCACAATGACTTTTCTGCAACCATTTTTCTCAATTATTGATAACAGATTAATGAGAAATTAGCAATGCAAACCCATTTCCCTCCCATTTTTATTCAACCTGTGGTTCTGTGGCATTCAGTGAATATTAACAAAGTGTTTAAAGCAGAACACACCTGTATGCCATAGAAAAACATTCACTCTACTATTAAAAAAGGAAACAGATGGAAGTGGGCAAAACACACAAAGCCCACCTTTACAACACAGCCAAGAGTAATTTCAGTTCACTGAAGAAGAAACACCTCTTTAATGACGAAATTAAGGATTTAAGAGCCAAGTCCAGTTGCACAGTCATCATACAAAAATTGTCATGAGATGATAAATAGCCCTTGCTTTTGGTAATACTCCTCCCTGTTGAGGGGCCAGGACAAGGAGGAGGCAGAACTGAAACCTGATCTTGAAGATTAATCTGGTGCTCATGGGAATTTCCCCTCCTTGCATAAGGATCTAGTTCAGAACTAGAGAGAAGGAGAAAATTCAAAGTGCAACAAAAGCCTCCTAGGAATACTGGGGAGAGAAAAAAAGAGGGAAGCTAAACAAAAAACAGTGCAGGGAATTTATAACCTACTCATGAAGGCAATAGCAGCTGAGCTGTACAGACAGCTACATGTACAAGACTTCTGCAGAGAAGCCTTACATGGCATAGCTTCAAGGAAAACGATGGATCTACCAGGGCACAGCAGAAGTCAAATCCAGGCTGACACAATCAGATATTCAAAGCACACCACTGCTGATTAACTCAGCACCGGGCGAGTCGATCTACGCATTTGGCACTATCTTAAATAAACATCTAAATTTTTCAAGGGCGAAAATAAACCCTCTTTACATAAAAGGCAAGATCTTAAAAAATGAAATTCAGTTAATCTCCCCTTAAACCCCTGAAACTCGGTCCCAAAACTGAAATGAGTTGCTGGACTGCTGCAGAATGCCTTAAGCTTCCTGAGCAGGGTTCATACTTTCAAGCAAGGCCAAACAAATGCCAGCAATAACAACAATCAAACTTGAGCAAACGCGTGCACTGGAAGACACTTGTCTAGGAAATTGCAGAGGGCAAAATCCTGATTTGAGAACTGCAATGCAGTATTTGTTGGCAGGGCTGTCGCTGTATTTCTCAGTGGCACTGACCCCAGAAAATGATGTCAGAACCTGGAATTTAGGATTTTCATGGTCTGTAAAATTACAGGGTAAATACCCAACCTTCAACATCCCAAAGTATTTTCAGCCTCATAAAGCATTAATGACCTTCCAAGCATTTATAAGAACAGATCCCATTCTTAATTTTGCCCTAAGGCATTATTCAACAAAAACGGGTCCCCCTCATCACACAGTACCAGACCTGAAACCTGGCTTGGTTAAACACCCACATGACCCTTTGCATTTAAAGGGATGTGCTCTCATACAACAATGCAACTCAAGATGCTGCAATGCTTCCAAGAAAGCCCGTGTACTCCTGTCCACTTCCCGAATTTCCTATGCCATAGGACCTATTCCCATAATGTAAACATCAGCACAGCCTGTGTGTTTTGGGGCAGAGACAGTCTTTTGTTACAGGGCAACGGGGTTTTGTCTGCATATATGAAAAGCCTTAATAATGGAGGGCTGGGGGGCGGCATGACTTTCTCCTCCTGATGTACCTGGAACTGTTCTGATCCGTAGATGGGATTGTGCATGACCTACTGTAAACTTTAACATTTTTATTGTGTCCAACTGATCTTTGGGGTTTTTTGTCTCTCCCCCTTCCCAACCCAAACAGCTGACAAAGTCAACGATGACTTCTACACCAAGCGCCGCCACCTGGCCGAGCTGGCTGCCAAGGGGAGCCTGCCCCTGCACCCCGTGCGCCTGGACGACGAGCGGGCGTACACCATCGACAGCGGGCTCACCAGGCAGAACGGGCAGAAATCCAGGCTGGGCAAGATACACACGCACCCGCTGGGCTACAATTCCCACTACAAGACCTGGGATCCCACCGACCACTCCCTGAGGCGGCAAGCGTACGCAAACAAGGGCAAGCACGGCATGGGAGACCCGACGTTAAGTGACCCGCTGACAACCCGGAGCCAGCACTACTTGGGCCCACAGCCATACTTCATAACCAACAGCAAGACAGAAGTAACTGTTTGAGTCTGTTTTCTTTCTTTTCTTTTTTCTTTTTTTTCTTTTTTTAATGAAATCCTTTAAAAACCACACGCAAATACACACACACACGACACAAACACTCAACCGGAAGGCAAAAAAAAGAAATTTAAAAATATAAAATTCAAAAAAAAAAAAAAGAAAAAAAAAAGAAAACGGAAGGAAGGAACTTCCACCTGGACACTCTTGGTATCCAGCCAAAAGTAGGCCGAAGAGTGGGTTAATACCATTCAGCAATACACACTGAAGGTTGAATTATAAACTCCATTTGTATTTCACAATGGAACACAAACCCTTGTGACTAAATTTTTTTACTTGAAACTAAAATCCATGATGAGAAGTAGCACAATCTAGAGAAACTTTATGTCTGCTTAAACATTTACACTATGTTCCTGCCTTGAGACAGAGGAAGAGAGAGAGAACAATATACTGTATTATATCATTTCAGAGAGGAATTTTGTACAAAACCTATTAATAATCCCTAGACCTGTGAAAAACCAAGAGCAAGCATCTTGGTACAATCCCTAACATCTATTATTGTACTTTCACACCATCCTATAGAGAACGCAAAAAAAATATATATACAATAAGGGACAAAGACACTTTCACAAGGAATTTATGAAGACTGTTATGATTAAGAGCATATGGGACCTTTGTGGCTGGTAGAGAATTCTGCAGGATGATAACAAACAGCAGAAGATTTCATTTCAGTTTACTTCGTTTGATTTGAAATTTTTGGGAACCTCCAAAATAAGAAGAGACATATCATATGACACAGAAAGCTGCTGGGGGAATAAGGGCATCAGAATATTCCCTCTCAGTCCTCCTGTTTTCGGGCAGATGGTAACAAGTCTCACTTTGCAGACTGTCAGGATTTTTTCTTCACCTAAATGTTTTGCCTATCTTCAACTGCTTCAGACTGAAACTAAGCGTGGGTGGTGCCTTTACTGTATTACTATTGTTCAATGACAGTCTTGTTCTTCAAAGTGACCCCTCTGTTCCTTTGAGCTATTTCCTCATGTTTGGCTAAGGATGACAAGGGTTCTGCCCTGCTCAGCCTCCCCTGTTTGTCCCAAAGGGAAACTGGACTACATCTCCATGCAGTGGTTGCACAGTCAAGACTATTTAGTTGGCCCCTTCATTTTCCCAATTTAAACTTTTTCCCTCTAGTCTCTCATTTTGTATTTGCTTTTAGCCATGGTAGTTCTTTGTAGTTCAACTAAATGTTCTATGGTATATTGTCTCTATCGTTTGGCTTTCTATAGTGGCGTTCCCTCTTGGTGGACTATTTGGTGGAAGAGTCTGATGGTCTTGCCTCAAACGTCAAAGAGATCTGGGTTTAAACTAAACAAACAATTGGACTCATGGTCTTGACTGTGGCTCTGATGAGCAGGATGCCTTGTTCGTATGAGTAAAACCACTCCTGAATTGGGCACTGGTAGTAAACTCACAGTCCTGGGCCTGTAAAAGCTTTGGCACATCCACAAAGAGACAGAGTTGGGATGGGATGGCAGGCAACACATTCAGTCTTTCACTTAAATTCCTGCCCTTCCTCCAAAACGAGTCATTTGGCTAAATCCTAACTAGCTGTCTTACTACAGTTGCATTCTCACCAGCTGTCAGTTCTTCAGGAGATTCGTTTTGGAAGAGCATGCAGGGAGGAGTAAGAACTGGTATGCTGTAAGAAGAATTGGAAGCGGCGTTTCTTACTGTATTCAACTGACTGTCAGTGCTTCTTCTTAGTCAAGGATGCAAGGGCTAAGAATTTGAAATCTGGTTAAATGGAGATACCCTTTTTTTAGCTATATTGAGATTGATTTGCATCCTGAGAGCACCGGTATCTCTCCACAAGTGTGCTGCTAAATTTTATGATCCTATGTTTTAAGACTATCAGAAGTGGACAAAGCCCACAAGACAAATACTTTGCACACAACCCAGATTCTCCACTATCTTACTTTTATTCCTTTAATCTTTATTGCCTTCACAACTGGCTGACTTAATTTGACCCTTTATGGAATGTTGCTGTTAATCCATATGCTTTAGATACACATTACAGCTGCACTCTAATTCACACAGGTTTCGTGTAACTTGAGCATATTTTACGTGGAAATATTTTAGTAACTGTATGTTCTGTAAGTAAACCCGTGTTAATACTTGTTAACTACAGAGTTTATGATACCAATAATACTTCCTACAATAAAATGTTTGTTTGTTTTTTAAGAATGTTTATTTGTAAACATATGTATTCACTATATTAATATGAATTTCTTACCTGGCAATAAAACTGATTCTAAGTGAATCCAACTTGCTGGCTCATTCCTAAACTTGTATCATTGGGCCAAATTTTGAGAATTAACTGAGGTTCTGGAGCTTCTCCCTGCAGCCAGTGGGGTTCACCTCAGCACAAATGAAGGTTTGCCGTTGTGAACAAGAGTTTCTTTGGAAAGCAGCTGCATGTTATATGTATTATATAGGAGCTGGATGATGTTTAAGGTCCCTTCCAGCCTTAACCATTGCATGATGCTGTGAGTGCCTGTTAAATGCAAAGTAACGTTATATACCCAAGGCATGCAAGCCTTGCAAAGCCTCCTGAGCCCTGCAAGCCTCCAAGCACCACACACATCTCTGTCACTTGGTCAGTTAACTACGGTTTTGAGGAACAAAAATAAAAAGATAAGTATGCACAGGGCCAGATCCAGATCCTCAGGAATACAGGGGAGTTTTGCAATAACTCTAAGGATTGCAACTGCCCAGATGGAGCAAATGGAACACTGGTGTATACTGCTTCAAAATGGCTGTATGGTCATTACAGAAGAACCTGGACACAACATCTGTGCACCAAGTCTGCTGGAACAAAAAGTCCTTTACAGGCTTTTAGTACTGCTAATGGCTTGGAAACCTGACAGTGAACAGAACCTCGGTGGAGGGTTTGGGCAGCTTCTTCCCTTTGCTTTGCTAAAACGATACTGAGAATAAATTTCAGAAGAAGAAACAGAGAATCAGGATACCCAGCTTCAGAATCCCCTTAGTACATGTCCTGGTGCAAATTCTTTAGGCAGTTTATGATTCCTAGGATGCCATGACATATTAGCAGAGGGAAAACATCAATTCAAAATTGACCAGAGTCAGCCATTTTAAACAGTAAAAAATCTCATTTTCAATATATACCTTTATGGGTGCCAGGAAACAGCTCATAAAGGCCCCATTTCTGGTTACAGAAGCATTTTCCCGCCTCAGGTACAACTACAGAAACAACCCTAATCTGCCAGAGGGCTCAGGAGAGACATACAGAGTGTGGTCACAGTGCCAGGAAAGTTCTGGGCAGCCCTGCAACCCACAGGGAAACCTGTGGAATACAAGCCTAATCTGCAGTAGACACAGCTCACTGTTACAGCTCCACCACCAACCCATCTAGTGCACATGTTGTTTCTATCAGCAAATTCCTGACTGGAATCACAAATGGCAAAAAGGACAACTGCTTCACTAGTAGAAGTGTCTCTGCATAGGCTTTCGTTCTTCCAAATACATGGAAAAAAAAGAAACCTCCAAAAAACCCCTCTTGAAGCTGATTTTGTGTTTCTGCACGGCTTTTTCTCTTCTGTTTGCCTGACCCTTCTGTCAGCACGAGCAAGAACTGCGCTGGGCTCCCCATAAGCATTTCTTTCATAAGGCTCTTTGATATCAACACAGATACACTGCACTACAAAGAGAAAAGCGCACTGTCAGGAAATGCTGATGTTCCAAACACAGAGCTAGGGAGTCTAAAAGTCCAAAGGCTGTCCAGTTTAGAGCCCTTTACCCTGGAATGTCTCTTCTCATGACTAAATCTTTAGAGCATGATCCTCAGCTTATCAGAACTGAGGATGTGGTGGCTTATATAAACAGAGGATCAGGTCTCATGAGATTCCACACTACGAGGTGTCTCCACAACTCAGACTTTAGATTTTAATAGCTCTAGGAAAAGATTTGTGCTTTGCTCTGTTCTTATGGAATGGTTATTGAATTTTGGGTACTAAATAAATAACCCTAGACCACAAATCCCTTTTGTACATAATCCTCCACACTTTATTTAATCCTGGTCTCTATACTCGAATACGTGAAGGACTTCCAGTGATAAATATGGTCTTCAATGTAATTATATCATCTTTCTGTTTGGCATAGATAATTTTATTTTTCTAAAAACAGTTATGACAGGAAACATTTTTGTATTAAACTATATAATCTCATATATCATTCACTGCTGAAAATGTGATAATAGGACGAGCTCCACGTTACTAAAGAGTGAACATTGTTATTTTTATGAATGGGAAAGTCAGGCAGCTTTAATTTGAAAAGTATCTGTAAACACAATTCTTGGAATTCACTCATCATGCTTCAGAGATTTCCAGACTTAACTTTTGCTCAGCCTGCAAGTAAGATGTGTCCTTATACCTGCCAACTTAACCTGGAACATGAGCATTAAACCAGGCCTTTCCTCCCCATCCAGCTGCACTAATGAAAGTCAGGACCAAATTAGGATCCTGGTTATATCCCATATCTGCACAAAAGCTGCTGTCAGACAAATGCACCTGATGGATCCAGCAAACACTTCTGCAGAGGATGCACCAGGAAGAATTTGACACATCCATTCAGCTGTACTGGCCCTATCATGTTAGCAAAGCAGAAGACAGATGTATTTGTCACCAATGACATTACTTTTTGACACTGGAAGATAATAAATCCTGACCCTAGTTCTGAGGACTCTTCCTATGTCAGAATCTGCTAAATAAACAATGCCTGAACAGGCCAGGGCTCCCTGGACAGGCCCTTCTCATCCCACCCCTGCTCTTCCAACAAGAGAATGGTGTTGCTTCAGGAGCAAGGTGTTCTCTATTGACTTCATTTTTCACCTTCAGAGCTTAGGGACCCTTTCTGGGAAGAGAAACTGTAGATTCAGACTTACTTGAGTCTGAGATAGATTTAAAACTCGAATTTATTACTGCTACTCTTGTTTTACATAACAGAAAAGAATAAGACACTACTCGTACCTCAGTGCATGAAGCAGCTGTACTAAGTCTGGTCCCTCATGGATGCATGAAGAAGCTCAGTACCTCTCTTTCTCTGCAGGTAACTTGAAGTCAATTTTGCACCCCAAAACAAAACTGTTTTGCAATAGGCTTTGGTTTCTTGGTATTTGTTTGGAGTTTTTGTTTGATTTGATTTTTTGGGTTTTGTTTGTTTGGTGTTATGTTTTTGGGGGTTTTTTTAAGTAAAGCTAAAATTCAATTTTTGTCTCTCCAGGGCTTTAACAATACACTGTTACACACACAGTTGCACCTTGTCTGTTTAAGCCAACACTTGCTGCCTTCACTCAGCAACTTCGCCTGCATTTAATTATGAGGCAATGCTGCTCATTAGTAGGGGTTGATGTGCTGGCAGAGTTCAGCTTCTGAAGCTGCACACCAAGCCTTGTGTGCCTCCCTCACAATAAAAAAGGCTGGGAGAACAATAGGTTACTAAAAGTGATGATTTCCAGTCAAGGGAGAATATCAGACAGTGCTGCTCCTGTTTAATCTGAGGTTCAGGTACAACGTAGAACTGAAAAAGGGTAACAATCACAAGCCTTTTGGTGGTCATTGGCAGCATTATTTTATCAAGGAAACAAGCCCTCCCAAGCAGCAGGTGTGTCAGTGGAGCCACTAACACTCCCTGGGCAGAAGCACATTCTTCCTTTTCCTGTATGCAGCTGTTGGCCTCATTTTCACTCTCTGGTATTTGGGCTTACACTAACATTTTGATCACAGTAGTTATTATTTGAGAGACTTTGGCCAGTTTTAGTGAATATATTCCCTGAAGTAATTGGTCCCCAGGGGAGAGAGCACTTTACCTGCTACTTTATTTCTTCAAGCAAAAGAAACATTGCAAAAACTTGGCAGGGGAGTTGGAACTATGTAATCTTTAAGGTCCCTTCCAACCCAAACCATTTTATGATTCTCTGATTAATTGTGTTTTTTTACCTCTGCCATAGGTTAAAAAAACCCAGGCTTTACTTTGTCCTTCCAGGGGTAAGGAGGGAGCTCAAGGATGGCTGCTTTCCTGTCTCTTTTCAAGACAGTGTTATAATTCAGCCAGGATTTTTCATATACACTCTGCAGGAGACTGCTCTGACTACTGAGCACAGAGAGAGTTTCTTGACTCCCTCATATACTAGGAATGAAAAAATCATGCAACCGAAAGACCTAAAGGTAGACTGGACTTCTGTAGCATCAGCACTGGCTTTGCTGTGCACCACAGTTCAGTGGCTGCTTCCCACCACCCATTTGCAGGGGTCAGAACTGTGTGGCATTTTCAAAACTGATGTTCTCCAGTCAACTCCTTCGGTCTTCTGGAGCACCCCCTCACACCCAGCACCTCACCTGGGCTCTCACCTGCCAAACCAATGTATTAGTCTCGGGGAAAACCCCGTCTCTCTGTGTACACATGTGTATGCACAGACACATTTTACAGCAGTCACCTGAGCTTTGTAGCCTGACTCCCTAAAACATGTGTGCTTGCAACACCATCAAAGGGTAAGACTGATTTGGAAAATCCACCAACTGCCTTGCTGCTTCTTAGGGGTCTTACATCAGTTTTGAAGACAGAATCTATATCCCCAATTTACTTTACTTCTTTGGAAAATGAAATACTAAAGAACATGACATTCTATAGAAGAGTCTAAGCTTCAGGGATGAAAATTGTCCTTTAAGGCTGTAATGTATTTTACCATTACTGCTTGGGGAATGATAATACTGAGGATGATAGAGAGTAACTTGACAGGATTCATTAAGGCAGAGACAGCATGTATGTGCTATTATGCACAAGACTGCACAAGTCTGCCTGTGCAGAGAAAACTGTTCTGGTTTTTACTAACAGTGATTTATGAGTTTGTGGTTGTTGGGTTTTTTTAACTTTTCTAAGAGATGAATCTAAAAAGCACAAAGCTAAGAGTGCTTATAACTAAAGTGCCCTGTTGAACACAGCAAGTGGCACAACATTGTCCAGCATGACTCTAACAGCAAAGGCCCTGATCCTGCACTGCTGAGTTAGTGGCAGACTTGTCAGCGTGGAGAAGACCAAAACCCACAGACAACACACATTCACTCTTTGATATGCAGAACTTTCAGCTCCACTACAAGTGATTTTTCTCAATCTGACACCAACTAAATGGTACAGAAGCAGAAAGGCAGCAGATCCACCACAGGACTGCACAGATCTTCCAGACTGAGTCACAGCTGAGGCTGCAGCTCAGCAAAATAATGGCTGCAACATCGCCTTGTAGCAAAACACAATTATCCTGCCAGCAACTCATCTACCTGGTTGTCTCATAATTTTGACACAGCTCATAACGAGCAGAGAAGACTCCACTCTCAGGCTGTTGCTTGGCTTCGGTGTGCAAGTTCAAAGCCCTAGTGACAGACAGCTACTCCAGCCATCAGGATACTCAAGTCTGCACCAAGTCGAAGTGCAGGTATAAATCTTACCATTTCCTACAAGCAGCAACCAAACATATTGAATTTCAAGGCCCAGTTCCAATTCCCTTGTCATTTGCTGCCTAGCTACTTCAAAACTCCTGTCTGAGACACTCTTTAGCTTTGACTCTTGGTTAATATTTAGTTGCATATCTATTAAGATGTTTTTCATGTTTCTACACAAAGTCAGTGTCACACTAAATACTGGTATTTCTCTGCCTGTTACTTCACTGTGTACAATGTATTTTATTATTAACTGATAATTCTATTAGATGAGATATCATTCTTGGAAGACAGCAGCATTGAAGGAGTATTAGCAGAAAATTCCGCTTTATCACTACCAAATTTACTGATAACCACAGTTCAGTTACCTTCAGGGTTGCAATTCGTTGATAGGTTAGTAACATAAACATTTACTTTTTGAAAAGCTTCTATGTACACCATAAATCTATTCAGCCCACATTTCTTTTCATAATAGGCAGAGAATACATGTATATTTGCAAAAGTGTTGTGTCTGTATGTGACAGATATGTGTCTGTGAGTGAACAGGTAGAAGAGAGGGGGTGCTACACTTCAGTTAAGTGATAATATCAAGTGTTTTTCCAGCTTAAATACCATTCCTCATATCTATAATATTACAGCCACAGCCACTGTATAATAATACTTTCTCATACAAGAATACTGCAGAGGTTGAAGTGTAGCCAATGCATTTAATTAACTTCAGGGAAAGATGAAGTTGACTTTCCAATAATGATTTCCAGTATGTTCTACTACATTTGTTCACCCTTCCACAGTGACCTTTGAGGATGGGTCACAGTTTCAGAAAAAGGTGAGCTACAAAACTGCATAGCTATTCTGTGTGAAATATTACAGTCATCAACAGCCTCAAAAACTCTTTTCTGTTGTCCTATCTGAAAATGAGAGGAATATTTATTGCACCTCGCATACATATATATATATATGAGAAAAAAAGGAACAAAAAAAGAGACAAACACAGGCAAGGCAGCCTGGTGTGCAACACCTGCTGTGAACGCTGTCAGCAGCACAGAACACTCGCCAAAGAGCACATTACCAACAGAGGCAAATTGCATTAATGTGTTTCAGCAGACAGAGGATGTTACTTCATAAAGATATAATGTTTTCCCCTTTCTCCTCTGCCCTGCCTTTGGAGTTTGGTTGGGTGTTTCTCTTTGGCTGGTGGATTTTGGGTTTGCCAGCATTGGAATGGCCCTATCCCTGTCAACAAGAGAAAGCAGAGGAAAAACCAGATTGTCAAAAACATCCACTGGATCAAGAGAAAGGTTACAAAACTTCCAAAGTGACTAAGCCTCAGTAAGAAAAAAACAGAGACTTGATAGTGTTGCCTGTTAATAACTAGAGAAGTTTTACACCATCTCCTAATTTCCCCTTTGTCAGCTGCACAAGGGAACCACATGAGAGACACCATAATAAACAGAGGTATTTTTTCCTCTCTTGGAGATCATAAGTCTCCAGAACCTGTGGCATATATGTTCACTTACACCCAAGCTGTTAATATATACAAGTGAGAAGAGAACCAGTATTTTTATCAATGTGGAATAGCAGCTGAGACAGACAACACAACCTCCGCAGAGGGACATATCCATATGTTACACAATAATGAATGCCAGAAAAATAATAGTGGTGGGGCTTTTCTTGGAGAACTCTGTTCAAAGGCATTTCAACTAGAGGTCAAAAAGTCCATAAAGACTCCGCAAAAACTGACATAGTATAAGATCTTAAAAATAAAAAACCCGACACAAAGCATTTGGAAAATGCATGCTCTACATTAAGTCCTAGACCTGCTCTGTTATCCAGCTGGGACACACACTTCCTCCTGCCAAAGCCCTGCTATGCATATACTATATTTCTTGATCTTTTCTGTTGCCTAGTAAAGGTTTTTGAATTTGCTGCCAATTCAACCCCTGAAGCGCAGATGGGAATAAAAAGCACCTTATCTCCCAGCATACGATCCCATATCATGTTTTCTACTATTTTCAAGCTGTACAATCTCTCAAGCTGCATGACGTGCCTGTTTCCCTTGGGAGACTATTTCACATACACACAGCATCCTAATTCCTCTGTGTATATTCCTCTATGTAAGGCTTGAAGCTGTGAAAGAGAAAGGAGCCCTCTGCTCTCATCTGTTTTCATCTCATTCTTTCAGCAACAGGAGGAAGAATTGCCAGAAAGCTGTTTCATAGGTTCTCATCCAAAACTTCAGCCTGACTGGAGTGTTAGCAGGGGAGGCACTTTTGGGGCTTTTTGGGAAGCAAAGAGAATTTCTCCTGGGCATCCTGATAGAGGGGCAGATTTCTGTCCTGAATTCACCCTGTGATGTCTTAAAAGTCAGCTTCTCATTTCTAAGGGTAAGGTCCCCAAACCAAAAGATGGCAAGTAGCAGTAGATATCATTTACTTTATCAAGATTTCTTATTCTGTTGTGTCATTTTCATAACAAATTAGGGAGATGTGGATTAAATTAGCCTACTGTAAAGTATGACCATAATGGAATAACATAGTTATCAGTAAGCCTCTAATAAACCACAAAGAGGAATCAAGCAACATTCTTCAGAAGTTCACTTTAAACTATCCAAATATATTTGTATTTCACTGTCTGTGTCAGTAAGGAAAAGTATTAAATTTACAGGTAACTCCTGTCAGCTTAAAAAAAGGAAAGCAATATAAGAATTGAAAATTGTTCACCCCATGGCATGGTGGTATGAACTAATCAGGATGGTGTGCTGAGCACTACTGCACAGTATCACATACACACAGTTATTAGATATTAAACACAGGAATAAGAGCAGAGACATACAAGTTTCAAAATAGCAGCTCAGGCAGCAGAACTGCAAAACACAGGGCTTGGAATTATAACACTATACAAATTGACTGTGAGTCCAGAAAATCAGACAGGGGGGAGTCAAATACTAAAATCACATGAATTAATCTTGCCACTCTGCTCAGATGTAATAAAGCCTCACCTGGAATAATATGCCAAACCTTGGGCATTGTGCTTCCAGGGATACAAGGGTCAGCTGGAGAGTACCAGCAAAGAAAAAAATCAGTAAGTTTATTGTAGTCTGTTATTACTTAACCAATCAGTATGAATGAGAAAAGGTGTAGAAAAAACAAACTGTGAGGAAAACAATGAAAAAACTACAGTTGTTCATGCTACAGAACAGATAATGGAAGAGAGATACTATGTACAGATTACATAGTTCATAACAGACTCAGTGAAAAGAGCATAAAGCTGCTCATGACTAGAATACTCAAAGAATTAGATATCTTCTTCTGGAGAAGGGAAGGCTCATAGCAAACCTCGCTGTATTATTCCAGTACTTTCAAAGGTGGTTAAGAGGGGATGGATGCTCTGTTTTCACAAGGAGCCACATGGATAAGACAAGGTACAGCAGGATGCAAGTTGCACTGGGAGAGGTTTCATCTCAATAAAAGAAACAATTTGTTTCCAGTGAGAACAATCAATCACTGTGACAAACGTGCCAGGGATGTGGCAGTCCCCATCCCTGGATTTCCAACACCTGAGTGAACAGGGTGCTAGATCATGTCATCAATGTTCCCTTCACCATATAGGGTTGGATCAGATGGCCTTTCAAGGTCCCTTCCAGCCTGGGTTATTCTGAGAGTCTTCAGCCTCTCTGCTTATACCACTGGCAGTGCAGGTAAGGAGTGACACATACAGACATTGGGGTTGACACTGGTCCCTTGATATTTAAAAAACACAGAGGTTTGGTTGTTTGGTTTTTTTTTAAGAAGACATAATATATTCAGTAACTGACAATAATGCATGTTTTAGATTACATTATTATATTTATATAAAGAGTTGCTGAAAAGAGGAAAATAATATACACCACCAGGGTCAAGGAAAAACTCTTGTTGGTGTAAGTGCAGTTTAGCCAAGTATTAGAAGAAAACCTTTTTGAGTGGTGTGGAATGACAAGCAATGAAATGCATTATATACAGAGGCTGTGGAGTTTCCATTGCTAAATGATTTTAAGGAAACATTGAACTGATTCTGTCAAGAATGATTAGATACTCTTGAACCCTTCTGGAAGAAAGATGGGCCATTCAAAGGCCATTAGAGCTCTTCTATTATTTTCTCTTCCAGGCCTAAAGCAAAGATGGGGCAGAAAGCCTAGTCCCCTAGGAATGAGGTTTTTCCCACATTTCTTTTATCAGTTAGCAGCAGAGGAAAGCTGCAATTGGTAGCATAAAGGTATCTGATGTTTCCCCAAAATTCAGTGTTGTTACACTGCAATTGCAATGCACAATGTTGCCTAGACAGATTTACACAGCAGCTAAAAGCACATATATTCAGACACACCACAGACTGGGAACAAAGAATCCTGAGGCACAAACTATTTTAACCATCTTATTTTACATTACCAATATCACCTTCATTCATACATTTCACAGTAGCTCTCTCATTCCGTGTCCTTACCTGGCAGCCAGCCACAGTGTTTGAAAGGTCAAACCCCTGATCTCCACTATAACATCCCACACAGATGACGTGATCTCAGAGGGAAGAAAAGAACCTGCCTCTACAAGTCAGCTTAGAGCTACAGTCTGAGGAAATCATGACTCTGAATTCCATCAGAGTGTTGGAAAGGGCAGGAGAGTACAGAGGGGAGGTAGGAAAGGCTTTGAACCAAGAAGTAGGAGTGAGCTTCCAAAACACGCAGGTTTCATTTCCTGGTCTGAAATGGACTCCCCTGCATCATTTAGGATGAATCAGTTCATTTTCGGTGGCATTAGTTCAGTCAAAGTATGGGAATATAAATAACCTGTGTGTAATTTCACTGTCGATTCCCTGGGACAAATAATCTAGTCCACACTACTAAAGAGAGAAAGGTAAGGAAAGGAATATGTTCTCAACTGCTCCCAGTAGAGTTCATAGACACTCTTCCCAGTCCTGGGAAGCATGCACAGGGTTAAAGCTCCAAACAGATAAATGCACTGAGAATTTAGACAATGATGTCACTTTGACCAAAAGTTGGCCTTAAGATAAATAAATGGGCTTTCACTATTCCCTGCAGGCACATTTGCTGTCCCTTGGCACCAAGATGAAATCATAATGCTTTGTAATTACAGATAAAAGGGATTTGACATGAGAGCTCTCCAAATGAGCCAAACATCCTGGGAAGTGAAAAAAAAACACCCAAAAAAACTAACAAGTTGCTTGCATGCTCATTCTCCAGACTCGAGAATAACCATCAAGACAATTTTCTTATTATTAGCAGCTGTTCAGAAATCAGTACTAGATTCATTAGTTAAATCAGTGGGCTTTCCCAGAAAAAAAGAAAATTATGGAAAGAGGAGGATTTGAGAATAAATTAGTCAGAAAGCAACAATGTCAAAAACGTGAAAATCTACAGCTCTGTCACGCAGAAATTACACAAAAACAAATGCCACAAACAAAAGATATATTCCAAGCATAAATGAATAACTTAGAGTGCAACCAGTCATTCTTTTGACAGCACAGAGGATGGACTCAGCTACTCAAGCAAAGACTCCTCTGAGAAAGATTACAGGGATTGAACAGAACAAAGTAAGGAAACGTTACACAGTGCCCTCTCTATAATTTAAACACAGCTCTAAATTACAGTTGAGGAAATGTTGCCATCACCCTACAAAGGACAGGATGAAAAAAGGTGACCTACAGTCTTTGTCTTCTTATTTTCCTAAGACAAGGTCATAAAACATATGAGTAAGTTGTTAAAAATACCCCTCTAAGCACTGTTACAACAGTGCCTGTCAGGGACAGCTGGAACTGCTGGGCTGGGCTTTGGTGCCTCTCCACATGTGCTCTCAGGATTCCTTCTGCAAGGATTGACTTTTGTGACCTGCTTTGGAGTTCTGGGCTGCTGCCCACCTCAGACCTCTTCCTGCAGCAGAGGCATTTAGACAGCTGGTGAGAGTGACCAAAGAGACTTCTTCCCACTTCCAGGAAACTCCAGTGATCCAGGCTATTGGTATTGACCCGCTACAGAGAAAAAGCACTGTGAAGTAACTGCAAGTTGAATTTACATCAACAGCACAGATGTGCACGTAAAAAGAATAGCCCAAAGTCATACTTGCAAAGCATGCCTGTATACATTTTTACTGCTGAAGCAGAAAAACTGTTTAAAAGTCTAATTGCAAGTACCTTAGAGAAAAAAAAAAAAAAAGCATGGCAATTCTTTTCTCCATGAGTTCACCATTAGCAAATGAGGCCCACATTAGGTAACTCAAATCAGAAGTAGCTGTGATTATTTTACTTCTATACCTTAAAGCCTTTCCTAAAAAATTAAAACAAAAGCATCCTGTTTCCTAGGATGAACTGGTTTCTCCCAGGTATTTTATTTTAAAATGTGAAATACTTTGGCTTAAATAACATAAACTACAGATGTGACTGCAAACATGAATCTGAAAAAAAGGAATCGTACCTAGTTTAGAACTTCATTTAAGTTTTGGCCACTAATTTTCTATCTGCTGTCAATGCTTTTTCAATATTGTTTTGTCCTGCTTTTGCTGTTTGTATGAAAACAGTTGTCTTCAGTTGTGTAAACCTATATCATGGTCTTTATTAGTAAAGCATTGGGAGGTGTGTTGAAAGAGGAACATTAAAATAGGACTTTTATTCTCACTTGTCCTGGTGAGGATTTTCTCTCACCATACTTTAGTTTTCCATAAGTGACTTTCTGCACCTCACAAGCAATCTCCAGCTTTGTAAGTAGTAGCAGAACACACATGACTGGATAAAACATGATCTCCAGCTTTAATGGAAGGTTGCAATGAAGACAGATATTTCATAAACGTCTAGAAAGATGGATAGCAAGTCAGACAGCATTAAAAAAATAGACAGTATCAATCTACATAATATCATTCCCTGTCAAGAAATGGCCTATCTTAAATGTGTGTAAACAGCAATATTATTCATGGTTAAACCACAGTGTAATTGCTTGCTGGATTTGAATGAGGTTTCCCTGAATATAAATGAAGAGACAAAGAGAAGATAAAAGAAGCATCTGAAGCTAGAAACCAAACCCCTGAAATGAAAATGATCAAGTTGGACACATTTCCTTTTATTGTGTGTGTGAATACGAGTGATTATTAAAGCAATAGATCTATAACAGTAGCCAGAGTGAAGTACAATGCAGAAAGAAAAGTGTTTTCAAATTCCATTCTGCCAATGTGCCTCAGCCTTGACACTCAGCATTACTGCCAGTGGAACCCTAAGCCTCTTTTAAACAGTCTTGAAATTGCTTCAAACTGTATCGGAAAAACTGGCGATTTTTAGGAAGATAAATGATTGCAGAACCCTCACAAATCCATATCCCTTTGAGCTGAGGGAAATCTAATACCCAGGTCACTGGTGCTAAGAGGCACCAACCAGTCCTGCCACATCTCCAGCATGGTGATTATTAACTGAAAACTGTAACGAGGAACAGAAGGGAATTTAATCTGCCGTTGTCAGTGTGTTGCTGTGATTTGGAGCAAACCCAAGTGAGTAGCAATGTTCAGTGTGTAATTCCCTGGGGGGAAGCTGGAGCAAGAGGATTATGCCTAAACCCTTCCAAAAATCAGCTGCTGAAAATGCAAAAAGCCCAATCTGTGAAGTGATCCCCCTGAACTGCATTCCCACACTGGACTGGAACACGACCCACTGCGCTCCCAAGGCAGGCAGAGACCAGCACAGAAACTGTTAGGAAACCCTGACACCAGAAAATTCCTCCTGAAACAGCCTGAGATGAGAAGGCAACCTCTGCTCTGGCAGCCCAGACAGGGAGGGTGGCAGGACTGGCCTGGCAGCCCAGAAGAGATGTGGCAAACTCCTATCAACAAAAAAAAAAACAAGAAAAAGTTTGTCTTCTTCTAAACAGGCATCTCTGTATGGAGCAGACAGAGTTTGGATTCCTCTGGGCTGATCCAGGCTGTTTTCCCCCAATATGGCCATTAGGACAATGCTAATAACAAAATACAGCAGCAAAGACTAAGGGGCAGGAGCAAGGAATATTTGGCTTCATCCCAAGAAAACCCCACTGGAGTTTGCAGCAGCAGACACAGGACAGTGGATGTATGAGCTTCCTTCTCAGTCCACCCCACAGTTGAATTTCTACAGAGACTGACTGAGCTGGACACAGTTTTCCCTTTACTCTCCCACCTCCTCCACCAGAGAAGGAACTGAATTCAGATTTAAGAGAAAGGCAGGCTCTGACATTTGCTTTATGACACATGGCTACTTTTGATTCAATATGTCAGAAAACTTATTAAATAATTTTGAAATATTTCTGCTCTGGGCACATAAACTTTCTAAAGTATTTTAATTTTCTAAATTTAAAAATGAAAAGTTATCATTTGGAAAAACTGGATGTTCATTTCTCTGTTTAATTGAGACTGATGAATCTGAAAAAAAATTTAAAAAAACCCAAGCTGAAAAATTATTCTTAAATGGCATTTCCCCATGAATATTTTGTTTTGACATCTTGGCAACATTTCACTATAGCTGTTTTCTTGATAAATGTACAATTGACTCGAGCTCCTGACATAACAATATTAATATCTGAAACTGTCTCCAAGTGGATGCTTCATACCTTTGCAGGGTACTCATTTCAGAAACAGAAAAGCGGCTCATACCCTTCCTCCAACCCTTTTGAAATACAAGCAAACTTTTGAAAAAAACCAAAGGATTCTAAAAGCTTTCATTTACAGCAAAATATATACTGGGCTCAACCTAAAATTTTATATTTCTACTTTTTAAAATCCAGTTGTACTTTCCTCCTTGTTTATTTGTATGGAAAACTGTGGAGTCCTTCACTCTATTAGATGTCAACTGAAAGTATATTTTGTATTGTTCAAACCTAGACTTGGCCTCCTTCTGTAATAACAAAAATACTTATTTAGAAGTTTCTGAGATCCTGTTTCACAACGTGTTCAAATATAGTGAGGAAAAAGGAAGCCAAACACTTTCTATATCAATACTTGCAGGAATTATTCAGTGTATTTCAGACTCTACATGTTGCAATTTTGATCACAGCAGATTATTTGCATAGTGTCATCTTCCAAAAATATAAGAGCTACTTATAAATACAACCACAATTGGAGCTTAAAAACATCTAAGATCAGTAAAAAGAAAGAAAGGAATTGATGCCAATCTTACTGAGAAAAAGTCATAATTTTGACATTTCAATGCTTTCAAAACTTGCTGTGTTTAAAACAAATTTCCTGGCAGATGGGATCCCGAAACTTAGTTTTCAAATGCTGAGGTTCATTTTAATTTTATTCACTCAAATGTTAAATCTTGGACAAACATCGTTAAAAAGATTAAATCAAATCAGGCATAGAAATTTCAACAGAAACACCTGTGCCATCTAGAGTAGCAACGTTTGAATGAATACATCTAGAATCATGGCTATTATTAAAGCCTTAGAGATGGCAAATGTTTAACCAAGGAGATAATCCTGAAGCAGTCCAGCAGAAAGACAGGGTCAAGGGGAAAATCGCTTAAACAGGAAAATAAGAATAATACAGGATCACCCTGACTCTTCTCTCTGGCCATGGGTAGAAAAGCTCCGAAGTAGGAGCAGGTTTGAGAACAGCACAAGAACAGGTGACACAAACTTAACTTCTGCTCTCCTGGCTTCCAGCAGTTTGTAGTTCAGGATCTTCTGAGCCAAGTGTGACATCTTTAATAATTCTCATTTGATTCTTTTTCTTTCACTACTTTTCTCAGTCACTCTTTACAAATGTAAATTTTTAGGACCCTCAGCATCTGCAGAAAGACATTCTGTAATATTTTGTATTTTATGAAGGATAAGCCCCTTTGCTTCTACCTCCTGCTAATTTCCTTGGATGCCCTCCGAGTAATTTGTAAGATCAGTTGGATTTAGGCTGAGATGAAGTTGTGAACATAAGATTAACTGTTCTTTATGAAATTCTTATATCCATTTATTCACATGTTATATTTGATGCTCTGTAAGTGAAAATATGTGTATTTTAATGGGTAATTTAATTAAAGCTTAAGGTTACGAAAAAGACAAAAAAGGAGGGGTACAGAAACACTAATACAGAAATACTGAAGAAAGCCATACAGATCTGGAGACAGAGAGGAACATCCTGTCTCCTAAAGCACTCCTGCTAGTCCCCCTAGGACCCTGGCCTAGAACTTTTCCTCTCATGATTTGCAGACATCTAGGGGTCTGTGGGCTGCTTTTACCACCTCAGGAAGAGGTAACTAAGAGAAGCAAATGTCTCATCAGTAGCTTTAAACCTATTATGCAGAGGTCTACTTCTCTTAGAAAATCTGGCCTGTGGTTTAAAAAGTCCAAAACCCCCATTCCAGTCAGATCAGAGCTGTGTGGAAGAATTAGACATAAAGCTCGTTGAGTTACAGGGAGGCTAATGAGAAATATTGTACATCATTGTTTTAAAATGATAAATAATAGCTAAAAGATTTTTTAATTCAAGAGGAGACATGATCCTTCCCTTTCACAAAGGAGGCTGTACAATGGATCCTCCTCAGTGCCAGGAAGCTCACAGAGGTAGCAACGCTTTCCCTTTCATTTTGCTCCAAGCCCCCTTTCACTTTTCCACGTGGCGGTGCCCTGGCAGGAAGCTATCCGAGAACAGACCTGTGTTTAAACTTCAAAGCAAGGTGGGCAGAGCAAGAGAAACAAGTGTAATGCTAAAGGTATTGCCATTGGATACCTTCCTTAACTGCACCATTACAAGCAGAGTCAAGTGGCTCTCTGAAGAGTTTCTTTTCCAAAGCAACACTGACACGAATGAAAGGAGAAATAACAATGTCTGAGTCAATGAAATGTAAGTTAATTAGCTTCTAAAGAGCTTCAGGATGTCAGCCTTTAAGATAAATTTTATCCCTTTTCATTAAAAATAAAATAAAATGAAATTTCTAATGCCCTCGTTTCCTGGGATCTCTGATGGGAATGGGAGTTTGGCAGTAGTTCCAGAGATGTCAGCCAAGGCATCAGGCCTAGAATGTTACTCTAATGAAGGATAAATGGCAACAGATTTAGAGTCAGCAGGTATGTAACCTAGGGACATGGAGGCATTAATTAAATCAGTAAAGGCAGGAAAAAGCTCAAGAGGAAAAACCTAAACAAGAATTTGGGAAGGACAGATAAGGCTGGATTTTCTCCCTGCACAGCTTGTGCCTCCAGCAATTCAGCCCCTGAGATGCAAAAAAGCTGTGAAAGGAGCTATCAGAACACTTGTCAATCACTGGACAAACTGTATTGTGGTCAAAAGGTACTTCTAGGGCCTGCAGGAAAATAAAGGAACGAATATATGATGCATGTTTATCAGTGACTAAGCAACTGCAATTTTGATTGTTGCAGCAAAGAGGCTTAAAAAGAAGGGGAGAGTGATAATGGATAAGATAAGGATTATAATTCTTACTCTTTTCATTTCAATTGCATTTGCTAATTTGCATGTTAGGGAGACTTTCTGTATTATGAGAAGGGAGGCCATTCTGCAAATTGTTTTTTGAAGCTATATCAGGTGGTGCTCTTTTTAATTCCATATTGATGAGTCTGAAAGTTAAATAGGCAGAGATACATATTTATCCCTGGAGATGCCTGTTCCTCTTTGAGGAAGATACGATACAGAATGAGAGAATAATAATCTAGACTCAGAAGAAATCTAATAGTTGTATCTTTTATGAAATTATCTGTAAAATTAATTTGAAGTCTTAAGAGTACGCAAAGTGTGGGTATATATTTATTTTTATATATATATATATATATATATATATATAACATGTACACTTTGTGTGGAAACTGTTTCACCTGTGGAAATGAAAGTTAAAATCCACCAAATTATCAGTTGCCTGAAGTCTTTGTTATTGGTCTGAGCAAGAATGACTAGTAAATGAGAATTAGCTTCCAGCTTTGGTCTATATAATCTGTACCTTATCAGTTCAATCTGGAAGCAAATTAAACACATCAGTACTTATTCTCTGGATATAAATCTCACCTCACTATCATGTGAAGAAGTATTGTCCATCAAGATAATCAATATGGAAGATTAATGCTCTCACCTCCTTAGGTCAAGCGAAATTAAATTAAGATGATGGTTAAATGGAAGACACATGGGTGATGTTCAAATACATTCTACAGATCCAAAAATACTAGCTTAGAGCAGGAGTTTGTGTTTCTATCTCTACTTGTTTTTATTATATGAATGTAACAATTTGAAAGGACCTGGCTTCAGATCAACTTTCAGCAAAGCAAGAGCAACACAAAGAAGATTATTTCACTATTTAAAAATGAGGTGGAACAAAGAGAATATGGAATGCAGTGCTCTAGTAGTCAGAGAAATGTAATATTAGAGAGAAAGTAAATAGAGTATCACAACACAGCAGCTGAAAATGCAATCGGGTTTTCAGAGCATTACTACATCAGATTGGTTTAATTACCAGTAATGGATAAAACATGTCACCAGTTTTCAAAATAATGGGTCTGACATAATTAGTGTGCAGACCATGCCCTAATCTGCATTCTTAGTGACGCTGAGGTCAGTCTAGAACCCTAATCCAGAAAGGGCCCCTGTTCCCTGGATTTTGGAAGAGGTGGAATGGGGCATAATGGGGAGATCAGCAATGGAAAGAGCTGCTCAGAGTGACTAATGCAGCCACCTCAAAATACCAGAAACAGACGACAGATTTCCACAAGAAACCTTTTCTCAGGCGTTTGCAGCCGTTCAAATGACAGATATTTTGCATTTGCTTCTCCGTATCTTAATGTGCAGCCAAGAGGATTTTTTTTCAGTATTTTATTTCAGTTACTTTTTTACAAAGCCCTCAAACTGAGGGAGAAGTTCTATGCTTCAGTTATTTAATTTATTCATGAAATATTTTGCATTTCATAACTTCTCCCCCCCCCCCGCAAATAACCCCAAGCAAAATTAGCATAAAAAGTGGTGTTTGGGAAAGGTATTTCAAATTATTTGCACTGCACTGAAAACCTAGCTGAATAATGAAATTCACTTAGTTAGGCTTTGATGCCGAGAGCCTAAAAGAGTTTTCTCACCAGCAGAAACCTTCTATTAGTGAAGAGTTTACCTGGAGAAAACTAGATCAAAACAATTCCAAGTGCTAATTATGTTCTGCATATGAAGTTGCTCCACCTTCATAAGCACAAATAATGAACGGACAGATTTTTCAATAAACAACTTCTCCAACAGGAAATTAGAAATGTACATCCCTATTGAAGAGAAAATAACAGCAGAGCCCCTTTTTAATTCACTGAAAACAATTCAGCAGTGAAGTCAGAATGGAAGGAGAGATGAGTTACAAGAGACTTGTGCATTAGTAGCAAAACTAATCTGCATAGGCACGTTGTACAGATTCCTCCAGAGCCCTAGTTAGAGGAAACAAGATGTGACAAAATGGAAGAGCTGCAAATGAAAAAACTGGAAACATTTGTGAAAAGGCTCAGCACTTCTGCAGCAGACTAATCAATCACCCGGTAAGTAGGTGATCAACACACATGGGAATTCTGGCAGTGTAATAACAGGTAGATAAATTGTGTGATACAATTTTGCCAGTTCTGCTGCTACCAGTGCAAAGCAGCCATTCGTTGTGGGGATGACAGTTATACCCCCTGGCCATCACCACTAATTAAATCGCTATCTTTCCCATTCCATTTTTTCCCCAGATATAGATGCGATCAAAGATAGAACAATATAAAGAAGGAACAGGAAACTAGATTTAGGTAATAATTTTAGAAGCAAAGGAGGTAGCGTGAGATATTAATGCATTTCCCCTTGGAAAACAAAGCATGCTTCTGACAGGAAGACAGGTGCAACAGTGTGTGAGGTGATGTGTGTACGACTATAATGTTGTAATCAAACCCTTGAGCCTTTCACAGCTCCTAAACTTGCTAGAAAAGTGCAGAGCACACATAAAAATGGGAATAGTTTATGGACAATACGTTTATATTTTCTACAATGTGGCTGCAGTGCTGGTGGACAGCCTTGTCTCTGAGGGGGGAGATGTGGATTTGATGGATGGATAAGGCATTGGCACGATGGTCTCACTCAGAGAGTTGCAGACAACAGCTCAACGTCCAAGTGCAGAGCAGTGACAAGTAAGGTTCCCAGGGGTCACTCCTGGGACTGGTGCTGTTTAACATCCTTGTTGGTGACATGGGCAGTGGGACTGAGGGCACCCTCAGTGGAAGGTGTCCCTGCTCATGGCAGGGGCTTGGAAGGAGATAAGGTTCCTTCTTTAAGGTTCCTTCCAACCCAAACCATTCTGTGATTCTATGATTACGTCATTTCTCTATGATTTGCTCATTCTTCTCAAAGGTACCTCAGATTTCACCTCACTGTCAATGAACTTTTCCAGGCCAATGGCTCAGCAGATCTTTGTGTCAGTCTCCAATGGGGAGTCTGTCCATCATGAAGATGATGAGCCTGCTTCAGTCTCATGAGCCTGATCCAGTAAAACCAGTGAGGCTTAAGGAAAACGTGGAGTCTTTGGCTTCTGAAGCATTTTATAATGGATCTTTAATAGCCTGCAGTACTACATCTTAAGCTTTAATGTTGAGAGTTATCTTGCTGCCCACTCCTTTTTGGAAGAGAACAATGACCTCCATCCATTCTTATCACATTTTTTCTTTAAAACAGAATAAAGAAAAACATGCAAAAGCCCCTCACTGCACAGGCATGCAAAATTCAGAAAATTAATATAAGAAAGCAGAGCTTTGAATTAAAAGTGGGACTGCAGATCACCAGTGCAAATTAAAAAGAAAAATACAACATCCAGTTCTTAGGGAGGAATTGAATCCCACACTTTAGTCATATTAACTAGCAACCTAATGTCCTGGCACACTTCCTTGGGCTAGATCCTGGAGCCCAGATTTAGCACAACACACTTCTTCAAGCCTAAGCAAAGGGTACGAGGCACGTTCTTAATTGCAAATGTCTGTTGCTGTGCTGGGTGTTGAAAAGGAGGGTCTGAAAAACACGAGAAGTCATTCCCCCCACAACAGCCCTCCATCTGCAGCTCTCTGATCGCTCATATTTTTCCCTAGTAGTTCTCTAAGTACTGACATATCCTTGGAGGAATCTTGCAGCGGAAGACATGACTGCCCCCAGCTGTCAACCTCGACCTTTTCACAGAGGTCACTCACAACAGCAGCTTACCAGGAGATGCCAACCCGTCAGCAGAGAGAGGCGAGCGGAGCACTCACGTCCTGCTCTGTCAACTCTCACATGGGCACGTCGACCTGTGGCACCAAGGATGGTGATACAATGCCAGAAACTGCTGCAGCAACGTCCATCAGAACGTGTCTGCATCCTAAACATGAGCCTCAGCACAAAAGGGAGTTCAAAGCATTTTAACTTTGGTACAGCAATTATTACACCTGTGAGCAATCTGCCCGAAAGGAGTGTGACTATACATATACATATATATATTTATATATATGTATATGTAAGAAGGTACTTGCTTAAATGTTTTGCTGAATTGGGTTTTAGCACCTTACATATTGGTATTTATACAGTAATTAATGAAAAAAAAAAAAGCTAGAACATACCAGCACAACTCCCCTGGGAGACTGAAACAATCATGTAGCTGACACATGGTTTCCAACAAGGCATGCCAACTAAACAGAAAATCAAGGGATACAAGCCCTGATACTTCCAGATATGAAATAATCAGTCTCAGGATAGAAAGCAGTATTATCCTAAGAGCTGAATACCCAATGGCTCACAGCAGGTTTCTTGTGCTTGATGACAGTGTGGTCACAGAGGACACACACACACACCAGGTCTGACCTACTGAGGAAGCCCCTGGTTCTTTAAAGGATGTGTTCGATGTATGTCTTCCCTCTTGGCTCCATAATTCCTATTAAAGTGATTAATGCTGGGGAGGGTTCAGCTGGCTGGAGGACAGAAGGTTTGTCTACATGCAGCTATTGATAATCACCCTTTGTTGACTTGGTACAGCACTCCCCAAACAGAAATGTAGACGAAAACAGGGCTAAGGAGCTGGCTAAAGAAATTCCTGCAATACTGGCAGCAAATGAGCAGGTGACTGTGGCACTGGCACAGGAGCCTGTCCCATACTCCATTCCCTTCTGCTAGGGAATACATTTCAGGAGTTCCAGGAGTGACTACAATACCAATAGCTCCTAAGACATCCATTTAGTACTTTTTATTACCTTGCAGTGGCAGCAGCAGTAATTAATTCTGAATGAAATAATGCCTGGGGATCTGCGAAACTACCCTTGGGTTTCATTGATCCTCGCTACACATATTATGATACATATCTATATAGGTACATATCTATGCACATATTCAAACAGATATCAATCTGCAATGCAAATGGCAGCAAATGCAGAACTGGAAGATAAATTAAAATGCACCTAAATATACTCCCACCCTGAAAGAGCCAAAATGTAAACATATTATTAAAGGATGGATTAGCATGTCTAATTCCATGGAAATTAGAATATAGATAAAAATTTAAAACTGCAATTAAAAGAATGAAGAGAGAGCATTAATAGGATGAATTATACACTCTAATGCAAAATGGTATGTAAAATTGTAGGCCTGTTTTCAAAATCAAGAAATGAGGAAAAAAAATATAGTGTGTTCCTGGGAAAAGATTGGTAATAAGTAGTTAGAGATATCATACAAAAACAGTTGATAGTTTCTAAAACTTGTTAGGTATCTTTTATTATTCACAGGTATGTAGAAGAAGGTTTTTCATTCTGTGTTTTACAGGAAGAATGAAAGGGAGTAGATTTTTTTTTTTTACAAATACTATTGAATAGATTGGCAATTATGGTTTTCCTAGTTCTCTGCCTACAGATTAAAACTGCAGATTTATATTACCCATATTTCCCATTTTAGTCAGAGCACTTCAGAGAATTTCCAGTTCTAACTATTAAAGAAAACAGTTTTCCATTTCAAGTTAGAAGTACAGGCATTCTCCTGTTTCTTCATGCAGTATTTTATTTTTGAATTTCAGTTTCAGTTTAGAGAATGATACAATATTGTCACATTATAGAATAGTTTGGTTAAGAGCTGTCTAAATCAATCAAAGGTGAATTAAAAAATACCAGTGATGAGGGCTTTTTCTGTCCCTGATGCTGATGTAGAAGTGCACCTCCTGGAGCAGAATCATCAGCTACAGTCCTGAAATAATTAAATCTTTTTATTTTGAGAAGTCATGTATAAACCCATTTCCATGGTAACTTTGTTTGGCATTTCACAAAGCTCTAGCTCTGGAATTTCTCTGTTGTGCCCAATCCATGATGATAGCTTGCCTCTGAAGTCACTGTCTACACAATGAGTTGCAAGAGGAGCAGTTGTATTTTGTGTATTTTCAGGTGCAAGAGACACCAGAAGATTTTTATGGTTTTCTTGCTTTGTGATCCTCTGCTCACTTCAGTTTTGTTTCTCTGCTGATTACTTTTCACCAAGATTTCATTTTTAACTAAACACAGACGTAGCCAAGTGATTCCCACAGTAATTGAACTCTGCAGTACAACAAAGTTCCTTCTGTGTGTCAGCTCAGTTTTCTTGCTGCTGAGCAAAGAAAACAGATTCTGATCATTATATAGTTACCTCCATTTAACTCCAGCTAAAAGAGCATCCTGCTCATATAGAAGGATATCTTCACTGTCTACAATCTCAGTTTCAGAATCTCTTTGAAGAATCATTAGAAAGTATAAAAGCATCAAAAAATGCATGTGTGCATGCACACCCAATCCACCAACAGACAGCAGGGAGGGTGGGAATCCAGCTATGATTTCAACCACTGCACCCAAACCATTATTCACTTGCCTTGCTCAGAAAGCAAAACCCATTTTATGTTATAAAACCCATTTATGTTATAAAAATTACAGTTTTACTGTGTTTGGTTTCTTTTTAACCAACTGAAGGATTAACTTCTGGTAGATCTTTTACTCTTTTCTAATTTGCTCCTAATAGGTTTTTTCTAGCAATACCAGTGTACATGGATGACTCACAAAGGTATTTCAAAGATAAAATAGCGTTAGACCTCATAATTTAGATGCCATAGTTAGGTCTCATCAACTGGAGTCAGAGGTTCTGTTATTGCATGTGCACTGCTCTCCAAACAGCTCTCCCAGGTACAGCTTCTTCCAACAGATTGTGGAAATCAGCGGATTGCCAAACCCAAAGGTCATGTATTGTTCTTAGGCAGAAGACAGTTCTGGGTGAGGTGTCCTAACAACACACTAACAGTTAATTCCTCCAGAACCAGCGGAAGGTCAGAGAGGAGCTCGGAGTGAGGTGAGTGCAGCAGCTGCCCCGGTTTGATGTCGGGATTGCCGGAGGTGCAGAGGGGAACCGGTTGCCTTTGGTGGAGCTCTGTGGCTGACGACCTCAGCACAGAAGCTTGCAGGATCAAAGCTGTGCCTTCAGGCCAAGCCCGATGCACACATTTCATGGATGGCTTGAATCAAACTTTGATGCAGAAATGAATCATTAACTCAGTCTCCCTGTGGCACTAGTATTTGTAAGCCACCTCAGATAGACCATGGGATAATTCAGGCTGGGACCTTAAGAGGTTATCTAGCCCAGCTTCCTGTTCCAAACTTCCTTCTGCTCCTTTTTCTGAACCTAAGGACACTATTTTGCTCTGCATTAAGGAAAAAGCAGCCCCGCTGCCTTATGAAAAAACACCGTGACAAAACAACTCCTCAATATCTAAGGCAAAATCATACAGAGCATAAAGAATTAGGTCTAACCCATGTTGGCTTTTCTGCTAGCAACAAAAGTGCACATAAGAGTTAACATTAAAAATTAAAACGAAATAAATATGCTCTCAAATGAACTAATATACGTGGGTAAGGTAACATCTGTTACTTTGTTTATAACAAATGTGTCAAACATTAGATATGCCAGCATTCATGCACATGTTCTGATGGAAGTTGGAGAATTTGCTTTATTTGCCCAGCAGAAAATGGAAGATTTTATGTCATGGCAAACTAATGTCAGAGCTGAGAGTGCCAGGAGAGAAAGGTAGAATTTTCTTCACAATCAAAGAGACAACCTGTCTGATAATTGCTGTTACCTGGTTACTACAGAAAGGGAGCCTTACATGAAGGGATTTGGGAACAGGGAAAGAACACACTTTTTAAGAAGTTCTGACCTACTTTCTGCCTATAAAAAAATTCTGAGTGAGGAGTGATCAGTAAACAGCACTAGGTCAGGATAATCCTGGGAGGTTGTGTGACTGCACTGCTTCCTTTGTGTTTCTCTTCCTTTACCAGCTCATGCTAACAGGGAAATCCCAGCTTTTCCCAAGGCAATCAGTCCTGCTCACCCAGAGAACATGGGGGAATATTCCCTACTGCTTCACAAGCGTCAGCCAGTCCTGTGTAGAAAGCCTTGGCAGCCATGGATTGCTGGTGCCCACCTTAGACAGTGAGCAAGAAGATTCCATGCCCAAGTCTGTTTTCTTACAGTGGGAAGTGAGAATGTGAAGCCTAAAACCTGAGAGGTGCCCCTGAAAGGAGTCACAAATTGATCTAATGCCCAGTTTTGTTCTGTAACTATGCAAACTGTTCACAGACATTTATTTGCTGTAATAGATAGCAAGTCCTGAAAGCTTATTAGACCCAGATTAAAGATTTAACAAGAAACTAGACTAATTCCTCCCTTTTGTTTGTAAAGTTCAACAGTTCATGTTCACTAAAATGTATTTTTAATTTGCCTACAGTCCACAAAAGAGAAAGTTGCTAAATAATAGAAACCCAAAACTCTAGGAGCCAATAAACCCCCTGGGGAGGCCATCCTACTTTTAAGATAAATATATAAATACAAATTTAATATCTTTTAAGATAAATCATGTTTCAAGATTGCTAATATGGACTAATGTTTAAGCTGTTTCCATACTAAATATTTCAGCTATTTTACCCTGTTACAACTTTTTAAAGTTTCTGTTTGTCTGTTTTTATTCTAACTTATCGTCTCGCTTTGGATAGACATGAACTCTCCACCCTGCACCAAAGAGCCCATGGGCAGAATTTCACTTTCACATGGAGATGTCTCAGCAACCACATAAAGTAGCTTTTGTTTGCACTGTTTGGGAGAAGGCAGCAGAGGACTGTCAGGATCACTCTGAGTGAGGAACAGCTCCTTGGTGGCAGGAGGACGAGGAGGTCACAGGCACTAAAAGCTGCTATTTAAGAAGTTTCTTATACCAGCTCTGAATATTATCTGCAATAGGTGATTTTCACTCATCGACCACATTCTCACTCTTGAGAACTTGACCCTCCACTGCTTCACTGACAGCCTTTTCAAATTAATGTTAAAAATGCCTACAGGCTCCAGTCACTGATATTATGCTGAACTTCAGCTCGGTTTCTTCAGGGAATTTTGTGATCAGTGGTGTTTTCAGAAAACAGAATAGAAATTTTTTTGACAAAATATACCTAAGATTACCCAAATTATTTCAAATATGCTGAGGGTACTAAAATACTTACTTTCCTTTACATACGACCTGCACATATGTCTTCAGATACAGGAACTACTTTAAAATGAAAATATGCTTTCTTGATTCAGGCTTGACTAAGTATTTGACATTTTTCAAGCTCTGTTTTAACACCAGAGGGTGATAACAATATTCAGATAAAACAAATTATTTCCATTTTATCTAGTGTGTACATTACTTTATGTTCCTGATTGCTACTAAAGTGGTTAAAATTGCATTAGACTTTTTTTCCCCTCATACTTCCCCCTGCATTGTGCTTTTAGTAATTAAGTCCACCAATCTTTCTTCCTTTTGACTTCAAGCTGTCTGACAGTCCAAAAGTAGGGAACAGAACACCATGTTCCTCCCACCCACCCCACTAATTTGACAGTGAGTACCCATGGAGTTGTTTGTACCCTTATGTACCAGTAGATTCCTATTGTAAGAGCTTTTCTTCATTTGCTTTTTCTCAGTATTTTCAGGTATGAATAAGTCTTTCATTTTAAATATCTGGGCTTGGTGGGTCTGCTCATTTCTGCTGGTTTTTGTTTGTGCTCACTGAAACTTCCCATAGAATCATCAGGAACGATCACTGCCTTTAAATTGTTTGAGTTTAAATATATATATTAGGCAGAGTATGATTTCTGAATGCTTTCAGCTATTCTTCAAGTGTAGCAATTGCCCCTGTCCCCCTCATTAGAATTTAATTTACTGGTAAGAACACATTTTTCTAGTTAAAATGTTTATCTCTTACCTGTCACATATGAAGCCCTGGCCCCATAACTCCCACTGATATATTTTGTGTAGGCTTCTACAATCTATACATAATTCACCTAGTCTTACTTATTAATACTGAAATCTCTTTAACACTCCAAACAGTTCTGCAAATACCACTATTCTGCTAATCTCAAACATCTAATGAAAATGCAAACATGAATTAAAAACACCCAGGTAATATGGTGACTATAAGAGAAAAGCTGTGATAAAAGTAATTTATCACTTCTCTCCAGGAATCCTATTAAATCATTTATGCTGCTGTCCATAAGAATTTAACATCAAATTGTACCCAAATAAACTAGTCCAGAAAGTTTGTTACAACATAAGCACTTGCAGGCAGTGCTGCCCTTGCATTAAAAACAACTTTGACAACAAATAGCATTGGATTTGTGGTTTTCAGATTAAAATAATTAAGTTTAAGGGGAAGAAAAAGGCAACATTACTACAAGTATAGTCACCCTTTCCTTCCTGTGCTGCCAAAGGCAAAGAGATTCCAAAATGCTCCTGTCTTTGTTGCTGAAGTAAATCAGAACATCTTGGCACTACGATGTTACCTTCCAGATCAGTGGACAGGAGTTAAAGGGACAAGGCTAAACTTTCCAAATATCAGTCTCATGCATCCTAGATGCAAACACTGCACTGACACTCAAGGAAACTACCAGAAAGTTACTCAAACTTTCAAAGAAATTGTTTAAAATAAGGTGTTTAAACATTAAAATGAAATTGGGCAGCTGTGGATCAACTATAAACTGTATTTTGAAAATACTAGATCAGAATGAACTGAAAGATAATTCTGTGTAATAAAAATGAGACAAGAAACAGTATTTTTATAGTTATATGTTGTATTTCTAGAAATCATCCACTAATTCTCCTCCCTAATTTGAAAAGCAGAAGATATCAAAGAGGAAATTGTAGGAGTGATACACTATGGCTTCAAAACAATTATCTAACTATAGATGTCAGCAGAGACTCTCATGATTGTTATAAAACCATTCAAAAAGGCATTTTAAGCTCTGATTCAGGAAAATTCTCTGATATTCAGCATATCATTTCATAGGTACTGAATATTTAATGGAGATGCCTTTTCAATACCGTGCTGCATCTTCTCTTAAAGATCTCAGTGTAACAACACTAACCCATCTTTTCTGCCTTCATCAATATCCAGTGACTTGGGTGATCTGCAGCTGGTTTGCCAAACATAAGTTTTCACTGCTAGATGGCAGAAACAGAAATTTTCTGTTTTATGCCAGGGCTGCTGTGTTAAAACAATTTTTACAGTCCCTTCACCAATCATTTGAAAGGATAAAAAATAGCAAATCTCTGTCCTGAGTGCCCAAGTTCCTCTCTAGTGAGTTATTTCATAAAATCTGGAGGGGACAAAGGGGTGGAGGTCAGTGAGGTTGATAATGGAATGAATGATCCTTGAACAGCTCCAAGGATACTTGCAAATCATCCAATACACATTGGACTGCGGGGAGGAATGCATTTGTTTAAGAGGTGCTGCCTCAAAGATCACAGATGTCATCTGGCTTTGTAAGCACAGATTCAGCACAGACACTCAAGTTTACTCCTTCAACACCACACTTGTGAAATGTTAGGTAAAAACACAGGGAAAAGCAGTACAGAAGCACATCACAGACTCAACTGGCAGCCAAGCCTGGCAGAAGTCTATCACCTAGTGACAGCTTCTTTTTCTCTCAGCTGTTAGGGTGATATAAAGAGAAATGAGTGAGACAAGTCCTGGGCTTCATTACTGTGGGAAGGAAATGGTTCCCAAAAAAAAAATGAAGTTCAAGTATTTTGACATGATGACCAAAAAGTCAGAAAGGTTTCACAGTGTTTTCAGATTGTTGAAGTCTACTATGTTAATATTTGACACATTAAAACCCAAACTTGCTGACATAGACAAAAGCAACTCAGCGTTAGGGACAGAGAATATTTACTGGAAGTGTAAATGAAGGGACTGAAATTTAACTCCTACCTGTAAATCAACCCCTGCCAGGTTAGAGGGAGGGGGATTTGTCTGGTGTATAAGAAACATAACTGCAATGTTCTTTGAGTTTGATGTTTATGTCCCTAAAACACAACTGTCACGTGCCTGGGATATCTTAGTCACTGGGTACCTGGGGACACTGCAGACGTCAAAAGCAAATATCCCTGATAGCAATCTCACAGCCAGCACACCAACGTCATGGCTTTGAGGTAACACACACAGTGGGAAGTCTTAACTGAACTAAGGGAAATCAGAACTGTGTAAAAAACTGCAGAATGAATCACTCTTTTCCATGTTTCCTACTGTCTAGGAAAAAAACTCATATCTCTCTTCTTTCTAGTTTAACTTCTCTTTTGTTTACTTCCACTTACTGATGCAGCTGAAAAAAAGCTGCATAAACCAGTGGCTTAACACCTTCACTATAAAGAGTTTGCAAAGGTCAGGAAACCAGAAACAAACCCCTATCTGAGCAGTTAGCAAGTAGTGCCTTTTGATAGGAGATGTCCTTACAAGAGATCTAGTGGCTGTTACAAACAGACATACAGCTGCACAGTGTGGGCCCCAGTGAGAGTGTGCAATGATCATTAATGAGCTACAACATGGAGAGCTCAAGACAGTTTGCAATGGATTTCCAACATGAGAAGGGTGAAACAAGGCAAGAGGAGGAAGAGATTACACAGAATACAGTGGGTTTGCTGTTTAATTCATGAAGCAATTCCCTCTAAGAAAAAAAACATGTAACCATTGAAGAGTTCTGTGTTCTGTTCTTAGTCTTATCATGACTCCATCCACCGAACAGGAAAAACTACTATGAGCTCTAGTCTGCAAAATAGCAATGAAAACTTTCTGCAGGTGTAAAAGCCTATAAAAGGTTTCCATGTGATGCTTACAGTTCAGATAACCTTAGAAAACAAAGGGCTTTGGAAAATAACTTCTCCAAAGGAATTTCTCACTTGGGAAAAGTACAAAAAATGTCGCAAAATAAAAGTAAACAGGATCATTACGAGACAATAGCGAGTCTACAAAGACTCAGTTATTAATCACCAGTTTGAGAAAAGACTTGCTTAAAGAAAACAATGTCCCCACACATTCCATTACTCACAGGAATATTGTGAGGACTTGAAATGATCTCAGTAGTAACTTACTACCCACAGGTTCCCTGGCTCCAATGCCCCTGCATGGAACAAGATGCCACAGTTGAAGAATTAAGTAAAAACTCGGGTTTGAGTCCCTTAAAATAGCACTTGTCAAAGCATGCAAGCTGTTGGTACAATAATTTACCTTCTTTCTCCCTTAAATCATCTTCCCTTGGTGTTTTCTAATAAAGACAGACATTGTAGTGACATTGTTGAGACCTTAGCAAGGTTCCCTCAAGGAAGAGAAACATGAGCAGAGAAATCAGTTTAGTGCATGGGCAAATTCCTGAGGAGTCCCTGTGGAACCTTGCATCATAGACTTAATCCCATTCTTTTCCCTTCAACTTGTTCAGTACATGCCCTACAAATGCTGGAATACATTCAGGAGGAGAAAGGGGAAAGAACGAAGAAATGATGACAATGCAGAGGCAATTAGTCTCTGATTAGCACATATAATGGGTAAGGGAAGGAGGCAAGGGTCAGGAAGCTACTATTGAAAGTAATTTAAAATTTGCTACATTATAAAAAAATCAGAAGACCTATCTGATTAAATCAAAGCCCTATATCAAAGAGAAACCTATATTAGAGTATACATTAAAAATATTCTTTTGTAATAGTAATCCTCATACCTCTAAAAACAGAGTTCTCTGCGTTTCTGGAGGATATAATTAAACCACAGATCTTTCTTTTAAATCTAAAACTGAAGTGTAAATTCAGTTCAGTTCCTATGAAGGAATCAAAACATTTTTAATTTTTATACTTCATTATCCTGATCTCTTAGCCTTGCCCTGAAGCATTGCCAAAAAATATTCAGCCTTGGTAACAGAATTCTATTCACCCTCTAGACTATGATAAAATTCATTAGCAAGCTTCGCACTTGGCACGAACACAAAACCTTCTACCGGTCATTTTCCATGGTGCATAAAAATGCTTTCTGTCAGCTCACAGCACATTTATTCATGCCTTGTTCAGTATGACCTTTGTCTGCATAGATAACATACCAACTATTTAAATTTAGCTGATGTGATTTTAGAAAGATATTGCATTTGTACTCCCCAAGTATTGCACCCCACAAGAGTTTTCAGACTCGCAGCACTTGGTGATCTTAGAAGAGCTAACTACCTTAAGTCTCAAATTTGAAGGACATCGATTACATCGCATAAAATGATGTAGTTGCTTTAATTCAGAATGTAAATAGCTTATTTCATGTGTCTTAATTCACCTTGACTGTAATTTAGATCAAACCAAATTGAGACCAACTTAATTATGAGCAAGGTTGCCTATACAGAGACTCAGCATTGTCTAAGCTGCTACAAAGAACTCAGTCCTTGCACAGACATTCCTGCAGGATGTGCTTCCCTACTTCATCCTCCTCAGTGGCAAAACCACTGTAAGAAACGGGCACGTCCCTCTGACATCGTTTGCCCAAGCCAGCTGTCCTTGTCCCCCACACTGCAGTTTGTCACAGACGGAGCTTTGAAATGAGTCAAACTGAAAATAACTTTCTGGAGCAAAGCTGCTGCTGGGAGCAATTTCTGACACCCCCTCGGATTTGGCAGTCACAGCCCAGCCAGGTTGACCACGCTCTGCATCTCCTGCTCCAGGCTGACTGACTGGCTGGGTTGGATGTTCTCCCTTCCCTCTGATGGCATCTTTCCCATTTCACTCAGAACACCTCTGTGACCTGTTTGGGAACAGAGAAAATGCTGTCCCATTGGGTTCACCTCTGTTTAACCACAACTGCACCACAAGCTGCTGTGCTAATCATTTCAGCCATTTTAGTGCCCGTGAGCACTGGAAAAAGCATCCAGATTATGATGTTCTTGAAACATATTGAAGTGTCTAAACAAAATCACCTGTGGTCCCTGTTAGCACTGCAATTCTTTGGTGCTTTCAAATGCACACAGTGGAGAACCATTTTACATATAAAGCAGTCTCCACATTGTAACATGTAACTGCCAAAGCTGCTTCAAAGGTCTGTTCAAAGCCATTTTAGTTTGAACTGCAGTGCCTGCTAAAGCATGTGCAAATTTCACTCAAGTTGTATCTGATTTTAGGTCACAATATATGAAACACATCATGCTTGCCAGATTAAGGGCTCCTGACTAGACCTAAAAGAGTTGGCTCAAATGCAGATGGGAAATACAAATGCTAAGCTTTGATTTCTGCTGGAATAGGTACAGGAACTGATCTACATTCATAGTAACCTCTTCAGTTCCATCTCACAATATATTCCACTAGGCAGGAGGATTCTCTGGTCTGTCTCATTGTGTTTTCATATTTAAAATTTGATTCAGAGCAGTGGGATTACAATTCTGGTCTATGTGGGATAAACTTCAGGCATTATTTATATATAGCTAAAGTTGCCTTCACATCCAAGTTGAAGAGATGTTTTTCATACAAGCTTGGAGGCAAAAGTAAGTCCAGCAATGTAGAGAACACATGAATGCCTGAACGTTTATCCCTCACGTTTTTAGACAACCAGACCCAAAAGTACTTTATGGGATGCTACAAATTTGCATCAGGACTAAGTGTTTTCTTTAGGTCTAAATTACCTTTAGATCTTCTTTAGATCTATATTATAGTACCAAACTCTGCCCATGCTACCACTGAATCTCAGTGGTCCTACTTGAAACAGGGAGTTGGAATGACCTCCAAAGGCCCTTTGCAATCTATACTACTCTGCAATTCTAGAAATAGCCATAACTGGTGGCACTATGTAATTATAAATCAGAAAAGACACCTCTCAAAGAGCAACTGCTGCAAGTTCATGATCATTCTGTTAATGCCAGTTCAAAATTTCAGGTAAAACACCACCACTGAGTTTCTACCTGCAGCTGTACGTGTCCTTTCCCCCTTTAGATTCAGCCACGTTCCACTGTGGCACTGGGGACGGTCCAGTGCTGCAGGAGGCCTGTTTGTCTGGCCATGCAAAGGAAGTTCACAGGGTCAGACAGAGAATGCAAACCCACAAATATTTAAAAATGCAAAGGGAAAACATCCAATGTTAACGTGTTAGGTTTTGCCTTGTGCATGCTTAACATCAAAGGGTCAAACGCCACGTAAAGTACAGCATCACAATAAAAAAATCCTTAGTGTTTTCTGTATCAAAGTCACCATGATGTTGCATCTACATTCCTTGACTTGCAGCTTTTACAACAAAGTAGTTACTAAATTTGCCACCCTACTTGCTGCTCATGGAAGAGGAATTTAAATCAGGGGGATTTACTCCTCAGCAAACATGTGAACATGTACACACAAGAGCTGCACTGTAATGCAAGACTGTAATGCAAAAAAGCAATAACCTTCTCTAAGCTGAGTTTAGATACACACACATGAAGAAGGTTCATTACATCTTCAGGGGTGTCTCAATTTGTTTGGGGGTGGACTTTTTGTGATTTTTTTTTTTTGTTTATTTGGGCATTTTTTTGGAGGGGTGGGGTGGGTGTTTTCTTTTTTGCTTTTGCAGGCATTGTCACATAGATGTCTAGAGTTCATACCTTTCAAATAATGTGTTTCCCTTTTCATTAAAACTTTTATTTTATGGGAAATACACCTGAGGACAAATGGACAATAGAAAGTTTGAGGTTTTGCCATCTCTGCCAATACTGGTTCTTTTTGAAATACTGTGCTCAGCAGCACTCAGGGAAGGAATCTGTCTGCCAGTGATTTTAACTGGGCAAGGTTTTCCAGAGCCCTTTTTACAACCTTTCATTCCTACCTTTCTCCTGGTTAATATTAAAACTGCACTAAACAGATGGGCTACAAAACAGTAACATCTCATGGAAGAAAACCACCATCTTATGCCAGCAGAGCTTTTTGGTAGAAGTCTGATTTATTCTCTTATAGAGAGCAATTTCAGGTGGAGGATTCCCTTGCTGATGGAGAACCTAAAGTCAGGATTTGAAGCCTGCTGTGTGGCACTTGCCTTTTCTTGTGAAAGCAGCTGTAAGGTTTACAGTGGTTTTTCTCGAAAGAATCTCTTGGTGATATCAGATCTTAAGCCAGTGGGGAACTCTAATCTCACATGACATTAATCATGTCATCCTTGGCTGGAAAACTTGAGCCTAATTTTAATTCTCATTTGTTTTACAGCAAAATAAGTCAATGACTTTAATACTATTGTAAATAAATAAGCACAGATTCAAACAGCTTGCATTGTTCAAGATGGGTACAATAATCAAAATTTTATGCATTTAATAGATTATCATTGTGGCATTTTTACAAGAATCAATATCCTGGTTAACGTTGTCCTTGTGTTATTACCAGTCCTTCTACAACAAGTCCCCCCAGACACCTTTCTGTCATAAATGGATCCCAGTGTAATTTACAGAGAAATAACTTAATTAAAAGGACTACTACTTGAAGCTATTTAAGTGATTCCATGATTCTGCTTTAGCAAGGGCATTCAGAGTCTGGACCTCTAGGCTGAATTAGTGGTTTACTACCCCTATTGCTCCTCCTGAGATTATCTCAGAGATTTCTGCATTCCAACAGTGGAAGCATCAAAAATATTTTACTCTAAACATTACCTTACTAATTGAACACTTGTTATCCAACTAAACTCACTAATAGTGCTCTCTAAATACTTAATGTGCAATAAGCATCATAGGAAACATCATCATGGGAAACATCAGGTGGTTCAAGTCTCCTGGGATTTCTTCAGTTATTTTTGTTATATACTTCAGTCAAGTTGTGCCTGATGACCTGTTTCCTGATTAGAATTCTAGACATCTTTATGACAAAATAATAACAAGGAGAATACGACATAATTTAATTTGAAGAGAAAATCAATTCAGTTGAATTTTGAAATTTATTTTATACATTTTTCAAACGAGCTCATTTGCAAGCAATGACGTGCCAGTTTCTCCTGCTTGTCCCTCATTTCTCTGTCACCCATCAGAGTGAAATCATTAACGGATCAACATTTAATCACATGGAAATTAAAGTCACTAAGAGGCATACAAAAGAAGCCACTCCTTCAAGCAAATAAGGAGGCTTTTCATTTGCTAGGTTACCATGCTGTTTGAAAAAGCTTATCACTTGCTCACAGAAGAAGTCATAATTTGCATGAAAGAAGGATCTCAGCTTGCAGTGTTGATAGCAAGGTTCCATAGCTGATCTCTGCAGCAGAGCCTGCCACAGGAGACTGGGAGAAAATTTTATTTTGGCTGAGAGCAGGCTAACTGCAAACCTGATCATCATCTTGGGGTTATAAAATAAGAGCATACAGTTAATTAACATCAAGATTCAGAATATAACGAGAGATTTTGCTGCCTTCCTTGTACTGTAACCCCTCAAGGGCAATGGGTTTTCATCAGGAGAAATTCTGCATTCCACAAGTGTAAGAATTCATGTGTGGTTGCAAAATGCTCCAATTACCACTACTGCACATGTAGAATAATTTCACTGCAGAATAAAGGGGGTTCCAAATACTAGGAAGGTACAATCCTTTGTACTGTTGTGTATGGCTTGGTAAGAGGTAGTGAAAAGACAGGTCTGATAGTTAAGGTTAAAGTATTTACAGTAAATTTAACAAAAATAATTTCCAGTCATGATACATTAGGAAAAAAAAAAAAAAAAGGCTACTTGTTGGAAAGCAGAAATGCCAAATATCACACACCAAGCTGAGAAAATTTCTAATTTAGATGTGCTGACTTCTCCTTCCTGAGTATGGCAAGTCACCAGAAGTTTTGGAGAAGTTGATAGATCAGTTTGTTTTGTCACTCAATGCTACCCCTCAAATTAAGCCTCCTTACTTTGTACCTAACCAGGAAACAGGAACAGACAAAACAGTTGTGTATTACATAACAAATAAGCTAAAAACCCGGCATGCCACCAGTAAACTTGGTTATAAAAATAACTCACAGGTTTATGGTTCCGTCCCAAATAATCAAATACAGAGATTAGGACAGCTAGAAAATGAAGTTTCAATACACAGCACCCAAACACCAACACTGACACCATCTAAAAGAAACCTCAAGAGACATTGCCCTGTCCACCTGCAGCAATGACTGCAGCACAGTTCAGGGGGGTTGCCAGTACACTGCCCTGTCCACCTGCAGAAATAACTACAGCACAATTCAGGGGGTTTGCCAGTGCAGGACCGTCATGTAATTGGCAGAGAAGTGGCAGATTCTGACATTTTAAATGAGATGAAAACAGAGAATGAGAATAATGAAGAGGTGGAATGTGGGCAATAAAAATGTACCCACATCACATATGCCGAGTGAACAGTAAAAGGCCTGGTATCTCAAGCTTTGGGCCTGAGAACAAGATAAATTTGCTGGTGTGTGCACTGCAATATACAGCCTTAAGCTAACAGCCAATTTCCTGGGACAAACAAAGGTTACTGGCTGCTAAACCTAATTTAAAACAATCCAAACCATACCTGGAACACAACTAGATAAGCATGTGCATGAGGGAGGTAGTTAGAGAAGAAAAAGTGCAATGTACTTGATAGTTCAGATCAGTCCCCTGGTCACAGGGTGGAGCCTGAACAAGTGAAACATCCCTAAGGATACTCAGAGCATCCCTGTCTTGGGACTTTGAGTTTGGTTAAGGCTCGATCACCTCAAAAGGGAGAAAATACAGCAGTAAGACATAAGGGTGTAAAAACCAACCAACACACAACTACATCAAGCACCACTGCCCTGTCTTCCCCCAGTCCATGTCAAACATGTTATATATGAGGTCAGACCTCTAAGAATGAAGTCAAAATCTACAAGAAATGCAGTTGGATCACTGCCTGGGGAGCACAGTACACCTTAATAACAGATGGACAATCCCAGCTCACATCCTTTCTGCCCTCCAGAGAACGTGCCCCTTACTAAGCTGATAGAGGTTTTGGTCTGCCAGAGCACACTCTTCCCCAGCACACCCCTTCCCCAAGAAGAGGAATTTTTTCTCTCACTTCTGACCAGTGGGGAAACTCAGATCACCTGAACAGGGCTGATTTTCATCCAGACTCCAAAACTGTTGTTCTCCTCAAGGGTCTGTAACAACAGTGATTAGTCAGAAGCCCTCCTTATAGCAGAGCCCTATCTATAGAACTTAGAGAAAACATTTCTAAAGCAAAAGACAAGTCAGTTTGGATTTTAGTGGTTTGTTCTCTGGTTTTGTTCTCTACTAAATGCTCCAAGTTCATCAGGCTCTACATGAACTTCTCAACTTCAGAAATCCACTGAAACTTCAGAGCATACAACTTCTACCAAAATAACTTATCTCCTCTTGGAAACAGGAGTTTTGAATTCACCTGAGGGAATTTTTGGGGGTTGCTTTTGTTTGTTTTTTAAACTTGCTTGCACATACAAACTCCCAGAAAGTTACTCTATTGCTACTGAGGATTACTTTCTTCTCTCTATCCTAAAAGGAATCAGTAAATTGCTTTCATAAAGGGAGTTCCTATGAAGCAGAACAGTCTTTGTTTGCTGACCCAGTTACATAAAATATTATCAGAAGGAAGGTTATTGCATAACAACATCAACACTGAATTACAACCAAAATTACATAGTTCTGGTTGATGACTTTTAGTACTCGGTATTAATTTTGCCTGTTTCTCTGCAGTGTATCAAATTCTTATGTATTAATTCATTCAGATAATCTAAAATGTCTTCCATACAGAAGTCTTCATGTGAAAATTATTATTTATGAGGTGTCAAATGAACAGTATTACAGCTGTAAGAGACTATTCCATAAAGACATGGGACACATTAAATTTTAAGACACTGACACGCCTTGTTAATTAGAAATGCCAACATTTGACATTTTTGTTCCCAAGAGAATTGATTTATTATAGATTCATTTAATTTTTGGGAAAAGGCTGATGCTGGGAATTCTGATTCACAGTAGCTTTCCAGCCATGGTGTAGGATGGTTTCAGATCACCTCATGTAGCACAAATAGATAGAAATGAAATGCACAGAGCCCTCTACATCTAAAACTCTGGGTAAGCACAGCTGTGTCAAAGAACTGATTTCCATCCACTTTCTGATTCCTCATTTCCCACCTGGGACCACGCAAAGAACTTTTCAAGCAGTCCTTCTAGCAGCTAGGAGAAAATGAATGATTTCACCACTCAGTAGAGAGAGCTGCACCAGTGACCAGCCATGGCCTTTTTCCTTTGTTTCTTTTTATGAAAATTCAAAGAGATGATATATGAATGCAAACAGAATAGACACATTCCTGATTCTCAAAATTATTTTTATACCTGGCAGTTCTATCTAATGAGGGCTGTTCATACACAGGGAAGAGATTTCCTTCTAGAGCTGTGTAATACCATCCCAAACCTCCTTTGGTCTTAGGAGGTTTTTTTACAGAAAACAGTATTTCCCTACACTGGGATACTTAAAGCATTGGAGAAAACTGCTTTAAGCATCACTGTACAGAACTGGAATTTATTTTCTTCCCTAACCCAAACATATAACAAACAGTGTTAGATAGGACCACCTTACAGCCTCCCTGTAAATTAATTATAGTGGTTGATAAATTCACACAGCACAGTAAAAGAGATAATAGTGACACCCACATCAACATGGAGTTAAAAAAAAGGAGGAGAGAATGAGACACACATAATGTGCACCAGGATTAAGAGGAGAATTTCCTGACTTTTCAGGCCAAGGCCCAGCAGCAGTAAACCTTTCAGTCTGAGTGGAACAAGAGCTGGCTCATCCATACCACTGAGTCATAGCTTATCCAGAACTTTGTGCTAATTTTCAGTGTGTTACAGCAAGTTTGTGTGTTTGAGCTGCTTCGTTATTTATGCGAAACATGAACGATTCCGCAAAACAAACACAGCACAACCTGGGCACTGAGGGGAATTCTCCTTTTCAGCTCTTTGTAGCAGCTGCTTGAATAGAACAGGATAATTAGATTCCAGATTTACTCATTGTCAGAAGTAAAGCTGCCCCAAGTGAAGAAAGCAACACAAATAGCTCTGGCTCAGGGGGTACTTTGGACATATTGACATTGTCTTCATGAGGCATCAGGGTGTCAAATTCCCCCTGTGTGGGACGCACAGGCAAATCTGCTGGGGTGCAAAGAGAGTCAGGGAAAGGCTATTTGAAGCATCTGGAACATCTCTCAGCTTGAATACAACACAAAGAAGAGGAGGTTCAAAGGAAAGATGCAGCAAGAAAGGCATAGCAGAAAAGAAACTCAGCAAAACAATTCAAGGAAAAAAACTAATAAAGAAATCAAACTTGAAGAACCTTCCAGAATTAGAAACAAAAAAATAGTCTACATCTTTAAATCCAAATCATTGCAGACTATTCTATAAAGAACTGCTGTACTATGGTTATATCTACGCTGCAGGTTTCACCTGTGTCCCTGCAAGTATTTTGATCCAGATTATATACAATCCATGAATTTATTCTTCTAGGGCTTGTTGTCATTGGAGTGCAGGAGTTACTAAATGTCCTTCTGTATTTAGAAGGAACATTCTCCCACAGTTTCCTGAGGGGGAGAAATGATCCTTGGACATTTGGCACAGAGAATATTGCAATTTATCTGCAGAGACACAGGTGAGAATAGACCAACTGACAGCACGGCAGCAAGAGGGAATGTGTCCAGACTCCATGCTGACTGTACGGTCTGTGCAGCAGATTTACCTTTAGCTGCATCTCCGTGGCTATTTCCCAACAGTTCGTTTTGGAAAAGGTGCAGGAAAACGTTACAAAAATAAAGCCTTGCTTTTTCTAAACCCCACTAGTAAATATGAAAAACTACTGAAGGTAAGTGGAAGATGAAGGCAACAGAAAGAACAAAAGACAGACCCTGTCTCTTTTCGCACCGATGTTCTGAGATGCCGTTCCAAAAGGATTTCTCTCGAAGCACACAGACCTGTGCTGGAGGTTGGGTGTAATTATTTAGGCTCACTGCCTCACAGATATTACCTTTAGCTGGTTTGGCAGTTGTCATGCACTGCCTGCCAGTGACGCTCAGGAGATGAAGTGCCAGGCAGACTGCACGTGTGCTCTGCTCCAGTGCGGCACAGGGCACCAACGGGACTGGCACAGACAGCTGAAGAGCAGCTCTTCAGGTGGATTTTTACAGGAGTGAGACATGAACAGCAGTGCCACAGAACCATCACACCATCTATCACACACTGGCCTTCCAGTGTGCCTACCAGGGTTCAGAGACCTGCAGAGCCCCCACTCCTCAGCTAAGGTGCCAAAGGTAGGAAGCAGGAAACATTCAGAGCCACTAACAAGAGTTTGCTGTCAGGCTACGAGGGCGTATCAAAGAAACTTCTGCACAAGCCTGTCCTTAACAGACACTGAATCTGATCTTAACAGTGTGGACATTTCAAGCCATGATGAGTTTATAAAGCTGTTGATGTCACCATTCTAAAAGAGTTTGCAGACACTCTGAAGGGACAGAACAAAAATTGTTTTGAAAGCTGTTCACTGGATAACTGCATCCTTTCCATGTGCTCTGTGACAAAAACAATCAAGACTGACAGACTGGAAAACCTCTTGCTTTACTGCAAAAATATTGATGCCTTAGTATCTGCTAAATTAAGGCCACCTCTGCAGGTGTTTGTTTTGCCCAGTAGCAGAAGATAAAACAGAGTCAGTGATATATTCTAGGCAGCATTGAGCTGTATTCTCAGGATATCCGAGGTTAGTAAATACAAGGTAATTAACTAATTAATTTCTTTTACAGTTGATGAAAATTTTTGTAGTGACAAACATTAAGCTTGTTAGGAAGCACAGCAATGAAGCATCACTGCCTGTGAAAAACAAGGTGAGCTGAATACAGCAATATTCTTGGTTCCATGTAGTGATCTCAGTTATTATAAAACAGCACAGTGTGGACACTTTTACACATATATTAGGTCATGGTTTCTAAGCCACTTCAAATAATTTCAGAACAAATACTTATGCTAATGTGATAAAGGAAAATCCTATATATACAAATTACATTTACAGTCAAGACTTACACTGCTAATTCCACTGTTCAGACTTGAAATGGTAAGGAGAAGAATTTAAGTGAAGCTTTAAAGAACTCACATGGAATCCAAATATAATTTCTTGCTTCTCATATATTTCCCGAAAGAGTCTTTTTAAATATTCTTAGCCACTTACTTAACACTGCAGCTGTAACTAGTCACTATCATTAAGGGAGATAAACATATTCAGAATAATTCAGCTCCACTAATTCCTATAAGGAAAAGAAAATGAAATTTAAAAAAAAAACCCACCTCATTTTAAGTGCATCAGCCTCTAACATATGCTAAAACCTAGAAAGTAATTACAGTTGCTTAGACTATCTTAAAAGATAGTGGCTGAAATATTTGTAATTCATTTAAGATACCAAATAATGGAACTCAAATGCTTTGCTCAGGAAAAAAAAGTTAAGTGTTTCTCCTTGAAAACAGGGTTTGAAGGTGATTAAAACACCCTTTTAGCCTAACACAGTTATTCTCCTAAGTGATTTTTGTTTAAGAAACAGAAGACAAAGTTTCTGGAATTGTGGCGCAGGTAAACACACCAAATTATCATAGCTAATTTATTTAAAAGCTATGGAATGTGTTGATTGAATAAAACTTGATTTCCTTTTTATTTGACTAGATTTTATCTTTTCCTGTGCCAAATCAGGTAACATTTCTAAAAAGCTACATTTTTTCCTAGGGTGGTCTGTAATGCTTGGGATTTACATTTGCCTGGAGGGCACATGCAAGGTGGTACCTCACAGAGGGTTCCTGTTACAAACCAAAGAAAACACCACGACATCACCTGAGTTGATAGAAAAAACAGGAAAACTGAGATTCAAAACCATGAGTTTGAAAGTAGACATATCAAATGCACAAACAAAACTATGGGAAGCCTCGGCACACCCCCCAGATCCGTGTACTACAGACACATCTGAGTGCCGTGACTGGATCAGGTGGAACCTTCCGGTGAGAAGAGGGAAAATGTTACCTCTCTGCAGGCTCCCTCATTTTCAGGGAGGGAAGCATCAGACCAATGTGTAAGGGCAGCCAGAGAAAGAGCCCTTAGAAGAAGAAGAGCTCAGCAAGATCTGGGAGTCTGTAGTTTATTCAAAGACCAGGAGACAACTGAGAAAATAGAGTTACTAAGGGTAACAGCAGAGTACCAGCTCTGGGCTTGACCACCAGTGTTGGACATCAAGAGCTATGAAGGAAATCTGAAAATACCACCGTCTGTAACACATCTAGGGAGTGACACAATATAGAATTAAACCAGAAAGCAACCAAAGATATAATGGAAAAGCAAAGTATCAAATTCTCACTGAAAATGTGTTAGAAATGTGTCTGTTTGCAAAGGTTCCCCTAGAACACTTTGTCAGCTTGTATTTTCAAATTAACACTTAAAATAATTCCTCCTCTGGGCAATCTCAGATTAAAATAGGAACTACCCTATTTCAGATTGCTTCCTGTCCCCACCTTCTTTCTCCCTATTATTTAATCAAAGTGGGAATGTTACCATATTTCTGATGTAGCACTGTCAAGAAAGGAAAACAACTTGTGGCCTCAACTTTATTTTACTTTAGGCTAAAATTTCCCAGTCACAAGTGATTTCACCTGCTTTGCCCCAAAAGGCGTTTGCTGAAGGTGGAAAAGCCTTTCTGCTGGCATCTGTGACAATAACACACTGGCATGCATTAGAGAAGAAACAGGACAGGCCAAACATATGTGAGAGGCTGATTTTCCCCTCCCTCCCATCGGTATCAGCTGTTCCTGCTGCAGAGCTTAAGCCAGGCTACAACAGTGCCAAGCTGTAACTATAGATGAGTTCTTTCCAATATGTTTTTCAGTGTAACTTCTAGACATATTTTACATTTTTATTGCAAATTCAATTCCCAAAGGAGCTCAAGCACTTTGGAAACTATGTGAAGGGCTGCACTGCAACAGATTGTTAACTTCTGGAGTAAGGGGCAGGCAAACACTTATGAGCAGGTGGCTAAAGCTATGGCTGAAGGGAATCTGGGACCAGAACCTACCAGAAAGAGGACTGCAATACTTGTGATTTTATTAAAGTGTGATTCAATAGTACCAGGATACGAGTTGTGGATTTTACAGTGTCATACTTCCTGCATGGCAATTCTTGGCAGACGTTTTGTAACCACACTGAAGTTTCACAGTATGAGTTTAACACGTTAAACACACCCAACAACACATCTTACCTGAACTCAGCTAGGGATCCCTGACATTCTCACACCTTTGCCATACAACTATGCCAGGCTCACAAGCAAAGAATCATTTAAGAAGAGTAAGAAATTTAGTTAATGTGAGAAGAGAGTTGCCACATTTGAATATAATGACACATTCATAAGAAATATTTTATGCACCCAGTCTCCTCATGTGAGACAGACTTTCCTCTAGCTTTCAGTGGACACCAACTTCAAGTAAGAATATTAACCAGCTGACACAATTAATCTTTTAATATGAGCCCTGGCCTTTTTCTGCAGAGAGATATTCAATGCACCCAACCGTGCTCTCTGCAGCTTACAGATATTAGTAACAGTTGGATCATCACAAGGTATCTTTGGATGGGTTTATAAAAACAGACTGCATAAAAATTCACAAGCCGTTTAAGCAGCAACAAAAGTTCTTCAAAATAAGTTTTAAACAAGCAGATTCTTCTACTAACATACTTTAAAAAATAATTCATCCTCTGGATCTCATCTTAGTTCAAGACATTTTTCTTTTTTTTTCTTTTTCTTTTTTTTTCTTTTCCTGGGAATTCATTTTGCATTTTTCTGCCTTACTCCCAGTGTCACTGCCTCTTATGGGCTTGTTTTTGTAAGAAACTTCCAGTCCAAGGAAGTAACAAAGTCCTAGTGATAAAAAAGTAAATAACTTGAACACTTTATTATTTAAGGTAATGAATAAATTTTATATTCTGATAACGTATCTAAAAAAAACACGAGAAAAGTATCCTGCAGGGTACCCAAAATGTCATATCAGATTAAACTGAAATGCAAAACTATCCTTCTGCTTTCTAAATGCAGAATGGTTCCATGCTAAAAGGAAAAAAGCTGACACAAGAGACCTATGTCACCAACAGATAGAAGGAACAGCCAATTAAAGACTTACAGATTAATCAAGATTGGGAAATGTAATTTGGATGATGGAGTATCTTTGGGCTTCTCATGAAAAGGAACATAAGGAACATATGGACAACCAATGTCAGATTAACATCTACATGTGATCAGGTCACTGGATATTCCTGCACCTTTCAATGCTGTTCCATCACACTGGGCCCAAGAGAGAGGTACCTTCCAAATAAATCCTATTAGAGAGTGAACTAATTAACTGAGTAGAAAGACATTCAGAAACTCCTGTCAGTCTAACTCAATGATTAAATCTGGCAATATGGCTTCTAATGGTTTTGAAAAATAGTTAGGTAAGATTTTTGATTAGTGTAGATTAAGCAGAGATTTTCAGATTTCAAAGGCTTTCTAATAGTTTAACAACCATTTCAAATCTCCAGTCAAGCATTATTTGATAACAGATGTTGGTCTTCTTTGTTTCTAAATCCAAAAGCAAGGGAGAATACCTTCCAAAGCAAACCAAAAATGTACTTCAATAAAAAAGAAAAAGTGTTTCCTATTCACAGGAGCTGATTACACTGACTAAAAAAGATAAAATAAAAAAAAAAAGAGAAATTACTTCCCTTAAAATGCAAATAGTAGCAGAGAGACAAATAAAAACCCAGCAGAATTGCTTTTTGGAGGCAGAGAATGGAAAAGAATAAAAAGAAAGCTGCTTTCCAATAGCACAGAAATAATAGTATTACAACTACCCAGTCAACAGAGGCAGAAAATGGGTAACTAGAGGAGAGTGACAGAACCGGCTTTTAGTGACACAGTGATAAAAAGGAGATAAAAAGGCAGCAGAAAACACTGATGCAAACAAGTATTTGTAAACACCAGATAAAGAGCAGCTGAAGGCAGTAACTCAGGCCATAACATGGCTGATAGAGCAGCCTTGCAACACTCTAATCACCTCCGGTCCCAGGACTCCCGCTTTGGTGAGGAGCAAATAACTCATTGTTTTGATAGAGCACTAAATTTCATGCATAGTTTTGAAGTGCTGAAATAAGATGCATCCCTCAGGAAAGCAGACAGCTCCCAAGTAATTGAGAACTGGACACTGGAAATGGAATTACAGTGCAGTTTGGATAGCACAGTTCCCATATGGAGAGATTCCTGCAGAGCAGGACGTCCTTGTTACCAGTCCTCTTGGTACCCAGAAGCAGCATCACTTCTACCATTTGACTCTGCCTGGTCATTTCTCATCATCCCACCTCATCTGCACAGCAAGGGGGATGTAACATAACCAAAGAGGAACCAGGTACAGGCTGTAGGAAGGGATGTATAGACTTTATAGAAATCTCCCACTGCCATTTATGGATGCACAGAAGCTTTGTTAGAGAACTGTCATAAGGTATTTTATACACCTTCTGGTGTTATATAAGATAATATATCTAACATAAGATGATATATCTTAACTTGCTTCCTCCCTAAATACCAGGCAAGTCTCAAACAGGTTTTACACATAACCAGGCTCCCACCCACATACCTTGCCAAATAAGCCCCTCAGAACCCACCTAAAGGGCACATAGATCTAGCTAATAAGAGCATGGCCAAAGCACAGAGGGAAATGTCACTCCAATACTATTAAAAACTGTCTCTGAGCATTTGCCTCCCTTGTGTGTAAGTGATCCTGAAGTACAGAGAAATATGTGATTGGACCTTGGGCCAGTAATATATCCAACAGCAGTGAAGGCTCAGAATGCAGATGGATGACAAATGTGTGTGAAACAAATTAGACACAATAAAATAATTGAACATTAGTCTTTGTCTAACTAATTTGTTACTAACTGACACTGATTGTACCTTTCCTTTTGGGTTTCTGTGAAGCTATTCTTGATCACACAGTTTCTAATTTGCCTGCAGCCTTGTGAGGAAGCAGCATGTGCAATAACACAGGGCAGAACTTCCCAAGGCTCCCTGCTGTTACATTCTAAATGATTTCTCTCTCCACAGACTCATCCCTGTTTTCTGTACATCTGTATTAGGAGCAGAACCTTTACACTTGCTAAAGGCTTTGGAAATCTGCATCCTGTAAACAGCAGATCAAAGTTCACATCAGGAAAGAATCAGAATTCAAAGCTTTGAGAAGGCATTCCAGACTTTGCTATACATAAAAATATCTCTGCATATCCCATTAACAATAACAAAAAATACAAGTTTTCTCTTGAGCCTTCAGCTCTAAGTTTGTCCCAGATTCTGACAAACAGCATGTTATTGAAGATAGAACAAGAACAGAACAGGAAGAATCAGATTTCTAAACCTCTCTGGAGGGTGCCATATCTGCACACATGTTGATAGGACTGTTCCCTTTACTTTGGTGATTATACTGCAAACTGTTTGTAACTCTTTCCTAGAGAGTAAAAAATGCACCTCAATAGAGCTTCACCCACTGAGTGCCTTCAAGTTCTTTATGCACAAACTTTCTGTTTCCACTGATCTGACTGACTGGGATTTTTTTGGGGTTTTTTTGAAGATATATATGACAGTAATATATTTTGGTCTGCTTCTAACAAAAGTGCATCAAACATTAAAGATGGCACAAGATGAAGTATCTGCTCGGTGATATTTTGGTCACCCCAAAACTCTTTATAAATTGAGAATTATTCTCACCCTTATGAAGTCAGCCTTTTGCTCTCCTAGCTGTAATTAATAATAAGAGAACTCAAGAAAAACACAATTAGGTGTTACTACATAAATTTTGGGGACTCGTGAACCTTTTATTTCACATGAATTTTGATTCTTGACTGTATTTATTGAAACTGAGGGGAAAACCCCAACCCATAGGAGTGTGTGCACAAATTTTAAGCCTTACTAAGCATCAATCACTTCTAATAAGTCCTAAAACATAGCAGCAGAATTTCCTCATCTTGACTCATTTAGACTGACAAAGACTTGGACATGGTGTCTACTGTTGTTCAACGAGGAAGAAAATATTGTTTCATAGTGTGCTGTGTGTGATTAAGTGTTCTTTGTTACCTTGTGTATTTTTCTGCAAGATTCTTGCCAATGCAGTGTGGCAGCAAATCTCCTACAGAAACTGCAAATGAAAAGGTATCTGTAACCTAGGAAGCTTTTCCCCACTGGTACTTGTTAGGCTCTGACTGAACAAAAGTCATTTGAGACAACCCACAAAACCCCTCAAATTCAAAAGCCAAAACTGAAAATTTAGCAGATATAAAGTCTTAACCTGCTGAGCCTCACACTGCATGTTTTAAGGTACAAGTGCTCTTCCATGGGGGGGAGGTCAGAAACCTTCCCCAGCTCTTTTTGGAAAATATCTAATTCAATTTTTTTCATTGGTTATGCTCCATTCAATCCGAGTACTAATTTTTACTGGCTCAGTTGAATTTACATTTTCCACAGACTCTGGAGAAGTGAAGATTTGAATATTGCTGTGGCCACAAATCATTTGGTCTTACTCACAGTTTAGCTGTGGCTTGGTTTATTTGTGAAGGACTTACTAGGATGAGAAGTACACAGTGAATATTTCCATACCCACTGGAGTTGGGTTCTGCCACAACATTTAAATCTTTGGCACATTCTTCAAGTATATATACAAGTCTTATTAAATTTACATACTTAGTCAAGCATTTAGAGGCACAACTCATAATCACCAGAGATTAAATGATAGATTATTTAATCTGGTATCTGTAAAACCTGCAGTTTCCTCTTGATATCTAACCACCACAGCTTGCAAGAGACATGGAGCAAAAGAAGTCCCATGTCACTTGTTTCAGTAGCAAGCTACTTCAGCATTGCTGCACACATTTTTTCATCCTGTTTTAGAACATGCAGGTAGACCACAGCAATGTGCTTTTCCTCCTGGTTTCTTATTGGTCTAATCCATGTGGTATTGTTCCTAAAGGCATTCTCTTGACTGAGGCCACGTCTTTTTGTACAGCAATGTTAAGAGAGTATCTAGAACAAAACACTAAAGGGACTTGAAATAGGAGGCTGAAATCACAGAAGAAGTTTTAGTAAGTTTGACAGAGGAAAAAAACCTCTTTTTTGTCTGACATCTGCTATAACTGGGGCAAAAAATCCCAAACACAAGATATGAAGTACTGGTTCCTTTTGAAGTCATAACACAGCTAAATACAAGACTATTATTCTTCTCCAATTGCACCTGAGTATCTGGGGAGGTTTCTCCTCACTGAGGAGTGCAGGTGGCCCCCACCCTTGTAATGACAACATTAGTTTTCAGATCTTTTGCCCCTATAGATACTTGCAAAGTTTACAACTATGCTAAAATTTCACCTGTTATTAGCCAGCAAATGCTGAAATGTTAATTGCTTATAAAACACATTAACCTAAAAGAATCAAATTCCAACATTCATTCTCATCACCTGGGCTTCACAGGTGGTTGTTAAAAAAAAAACCCAATCAAATTTTATCACAAGAACAGCACTGAAAAGAAGGAACTACGATCACAGAGTTGCTAAAAGTGCTTGAATATTTTCAGAGGCATAGGCCTGAGTCACTTAAGCATTTAATTCCTATTGATCTTCAACTCAGGCACCTTTAGACCTTCGTGCATCCGAGACTTGCATTCTTAAGGCCTTTCAATCACGGTGGAAAAAATATACCCTATCACTTGCTAAATAAGTTCACTCCAGGTTGTATTTATGTCAGCTTTCATATGGGCAATGCTAGCAAAGAGAACAGCAATCATTTTCATGTAGCTTGGGGCTTGAAACAAGCTCTCACTTATACAGGAGTAAATTCAGGGTAATTCCATTTACTTCATTTGATTGGATCTGGCCTCTCTCCTCTGACACTGCCTGTGGTAGCAAAAATCTGTACTGTAACATTTTTTTCCCGTCCAAAATAAGATTGAATTTTAAGAAGAACGCTTACTAAGAGGAATGTCAAGGTATTGCACCACTTACAGAGATTGTAGCCTCTCTGTATGGATATCTGAGCACAAACAACCCAGATTATTTTTTTTAAAAATGAGGGGGTAAAGTCATGCACAGACATAGCACTTGCTACCAAATACCTTCCCCTTACACACACAATTACTTTCCAATCCCTGCCACCCACAAAAAATAAAATGGAAGTCTAAACACACAAGTTATGGAACCACATAAGCTATATTGGCAAGGGCAGAAAGATCCATGCTAAGGATTAGTACTGCAGGAGTTAAGAGAAAAAGGTAAGTCAGATACCTAAACATCTTTTCTGGCACGGTAAATTATTTTAACTTGTTTTGTTTGCCCTGGCATAACTATTCCTGGCAGTCCCCTGCCAGGCAGGAGCAGGTGTACAGCTGCTGCTGTGCCAGGTAACACATCACTGAAAAGGGGAGCCGATTCAAGCACTTGCAGAACACCTCCTATCATCCCCACAGCAGAGATTCAAGTCTGGCATATCCTTGTATCATCACTCTTGAAAATTTTGGGTTTTCTATTTAAATAGACAAATATTCCATAATAACTTACTTACAGTTCCCTGTGATCATTATTCTTTCCACTGAAAATTATGGCAGCTGGAATCCTCTGCACCGCAGCACACACTGTGTACACCAGGAAAGAAACCAAAGTGTGTCATCACTGTTGATAGAAGGATAAATATAGTTAAAGTCAGATTAATATCTCCAAGATTACTCATTTCTACTTCAAAAGAGAAGCAAAGATCATGTGCAAAATGACAGCTACCCATCTGGGACTGGAAAAGTCACCATATGGATGTCTTTTGCTAATTATAGATAAAGTTTTGATCCAAGGGATTCAAAAGTAGGGATCTGTCAGTTCAAAAATATACTTCCTCTCCTCCCTCATTCAGGCAATGCTTTGGTGCTGGCTAATCAATTAAGCAGAGCAGTGGATCATACAGACTTCCTTCACCTTTAAGAAGGCAGTTTTCTACTACTTCATGCAATATGCAGTCACATTTGTAGCTCAATTAAGCAAATTTGTTACAATAATTCCTTTTTCTTTTTTTTTTTTCCCAGATCAGAGGAACCTTTATAGTCTTTTAGCCCAATAGCCCACGTATTTAGATGAGATTGCATTATATTACTGCTTCACATATGGTATCTCTACTCGGACTACAGCATATAATCCTGAAAAGCATTCTAAGTGGATTAAAAGATGTTTCAATAACATAATTATCACCCAAGGTAAGTTCTTCCAAGAGCAATTAATTTACATACATTATTAAGTACATATTTCTAACTCTGTGCAAGGTGGTTCCTGTTAGACTATAAATTTTTTTTCTTGTATTTTGTCTGCTGAATTGACTGATTAATTCTCTATCAAATTAGTGAACTGGTTGAATGTATTTATAGACCAATCACATTGTTCTTCAGCCTTTGCTTTGATACACTACTAGAGTGAGCTTCTTGTCCTTGGGAGGTGTTTTCTATATTTTAAGTCAGGAAAAAAAGAGCTCCTCTAAAGCCTCCAGCTTTTGGCCTCCTACTAGAACAGCAAACACTGCTGATACTCCAATAGCAATTATATCCCTGCCAAATGCAGAGGCTGCATAGTCTTTTCATGCCTGCTTAGCATTTTATAGCATTTATACATGGGTTGCATTAGCCTTTTTGTCACTACAGTGGAAATTCACTTCACCATGTAAAGGTAGCCAATGTGAGGAAAACTGCATCCCTAATAACTGGAGAGAAACAGGCTTTTCCATAAGACCACTGAGAGCATTCATATTATGCTCACAGTACATTGTACTAAGTACATTGGATGTCACCCCTCCCTCCCAGACATGTTAGGGGTGGGGAAGAGCTAAAGAAGTACAATTTGAGTTCAGACCAACAGCTGTGTTCTTCACTCCTCTTCAGAGGAGTTTTAGACACATCACAGCATCTTCAGCTGTACTTTACCCACACAAACCCAGTATGAGTTCATGCCAGAGACCTTTTTTCTCACTTTTCTTTTTCTGTCCTAGTAGAGCCTCACATTCAGTTCATAAATAAATCAAGCACAGGACTAGTCCCTTTATCTGCCCTAGACACATCTGAGTGTCTAATTCCTGAAGATCCCCAACATCCACCTTTGACATCTACCCATCAGTGAGACAGAATGAAAAGGCAGATGGAAATGGTAATGGCACCTGATCCATTTAGTTTGCCACTTAAAATGCAGAAATTTTGCTTCCCAGAGTCCCCAGTTTTGTCAAGATGCTGCCTGCAGGATCAGGACAGTGCTTTCAGTACCTGATGAATAAGGGCATATATTCCAGCTTCTCCCGCTACCTTCCCTCACAGTCCAAGGGGGAAAAAAGTGTAAAGAGATAATCACAAAAAAATCAATTCCTTTACTTAGATGACTTTCAGTACAGGTGGCAGTGATCTAGCACAATGACTGTCTATTGAGACACCCAATTCTCAACTTGAGCATTAGTTAAGTAATTCTTTATCCTGGATATGTCTCTTATCCCATCAAGGAACTAGCTTAACACAGCATTTTTTCCTCCAACTCTAATGCTACACCATTTAACTGCAAGAGGTAGCCCTGTCTTCATCACTGGAGCCTTGTTTACAATCACATTGTAATGAACAGCTTGGTAGCTTATACTTTATCCATGCCATGAAAACTTCAACCAGGCAGAAAAGCCTCTTGCTGGCTGCAGTCAGTCCCAAAGGAACTGTGTCCATTCCCACAACCACCATCTGCAAAACCCTCTCACACCACTGCAGTTCCCATTAGCTCCAAGTTTTCCTCCTCTTATCATGGAGTTTCCCACCCTTGCTTTCAAAATTTAAAATTACAGCACACAAAGGATTTAACCCTTCAGCTAAACTAAAGATCTTACAGTTTCCTACAGAAAAGTTTGGAAGTTGGTCAGCCTTCCAAAGGATCATCTAAAATTCAGCTTTAAACTCAATCTAACATCTATCCCATGGATAAGAACTGTAATTCTCCTCAGCAAAACAAAGGTAAGACAAGGCACTAAAATTCCATGCTGATGTTCTGAGCTATTTGCTTTTAAACTCAAACTAAACGTGCACCTGCCCCAGTCACTCTCCTCACGCTGCCTCTGAGGTCACAAACACCTCCTGTGGTCACACTGACACCTACAGAAGGGCTTTTCCCTCTCCTCATGCCTTGGAAAACATCAAGCAGTCCTTCCACTACAGCTCTCTGTTTCCCCAAGCCTCAGTTGTGACTCTCCAGCAGCACCCCAGTCCTTTTAAGTGTTTTTAAAGTCACTCACCAACAAAAGCAGCTGCACCCCCTCACACTGTGCACGACCAGGCACTGCAGTCCAGCAGCAGGAGAGCCCCTCACAGAGGATTAATATTGTCTTTTAAAACCTTCCTGAGACAGGCTCCTTCTTTTCTGGGCCGACCTGCCCCATGCCCTCAGACCACCTCACTTCCCTGCCGCCTCACCTCAACTGCCCACAGGTGCCCCCTCACAGAACAGCCCCTCCTTCCCCACCTGCTCCTCATCAGCACCATCATCATCCCCCTCAGCTGCAGCTGCTAGAGGGCTTTTTTAACACTCAGATTAAATCAAGGCCTCGCTATTTGTACAAAAAGCTTCACTTTAAGGGAAAAAAAGAAGAAAAGAAAGGGAGTGGATTTAGGAATTTTAACAGTTGAACTTTCCGAGCTTCTAAATACATAGTTCTGAATTGGGTTTGGAAACCTTTGTGAAAGGCACAGGGAGTCACAGGCCTCACGACAATATCCTTAACTTTTATGATCAAAGAACAGCCTAAAGGCAGCATGAACAGAAACATTCAGAATAACCTTCTGAAAAACTTACCTTTTGTGAGAGTCTATAGTTTATATGCTACTGAAAGGCAGCATCTGCTTCCACTTGAAGTTTGCAAGGCCAAACTTGAAAGAATTTAAAGGCTTGCTTTGGTTTTAAAAAACCTGTGGTTGCAGTCTGTGCCCTATTGTGCTCAGGAGAGCACTGATCTGGAAAAAGGGAGCCAAAATCAAGTTCCTTGCTTATCTGAAGCAGTAATAGTAAAAACTCTCTTTTGTCACATTTCTGAAGAGCAAACTATTTTCACAACTCATCTAGGCCTTTCTTTGCCCTTCCATCAAAGGCATATCACTCTAGAGAGAGGAGCAGCTGATTTATGGGGCTGCAGAACAGCAGAACTCGGCCTTGATGATGCAGACTGTGTTCAGGTGAGAGGGGATGGGAAGGCAGAAACTGCTTCAAACACAGCTGAAACTTGTTTCCCTCATTCTGGGTTTTTGCTCTACAAGGCTGGATTTTTGACGACCATACAGCAGGATCATGCTTCAAAGAAATTACTTCCAAAATGAACAAGCATTTTAGCAAAATATATAATACTTTTTGACAACTAATACATACTGTGAGCCAACTTGTGGGATGCTAATGTCCCATGTACCTGTTTCCCAGATATGTCAATGTATTACAACAGAAATCAGGTTTAATTCTTTGCTGCTCTCACAGGCTTAGTTTGCTTAGGATGGCTTCTTTTGCTTTTACCTGAAGGACTGTTAGGACTAAGGAACAAATTCCACATGGAGTACCTACTAAAGGTAAAATTTCTCCTAATTCCCCAATGCTGTCCTCTGTCTTAAGAGGAAAGTCAGGGGAAGAAAGGAGGAAATCCCTTAGCAGAACAAACAGAAAGAAACCTAATGTGTCTGCTGATAAAAACATTGGTATTGATGGAGTTAAGGGATTGGCACAATCAAGTTGTTTATCTGCTGACAACATGAAGCACAATGTGAATAATGACAATTCCAAAGAAAAGAAGATATATTTGAAAATTAACAACAGCTTATGCTTCCTTAAAATTAGCTTCAGGCCTTTCATTAGTATCCCACGATAATACTAAGCATGAAAGAAAAGAAGAAAGTTTCTCTATTTTAAATTTCCTTTAGAAGTGAGTCCAAGACTACACGGGTATGCAGTGAGCACTGCTTGGGAGAAAACATATCTGAGGTTCTGTTCAACCAGAGCTGCTAGTAATGCAGCCACTGAAATGCATTAACTAGAAAGTCTGGTGTTTTAAATGTAGATCTTCCCTATGTAGGGAATAAGTAATGTGAATTTAGGTCCTTTTGATACAACACTAATTTTCTAAATATACGGGGATATATTTAGGAGAACCAAATGTAAGGTAATGATCTGTCTGTCTATTTAAAGGGTTTAACAAACAGATACTTCAGAAGAAATGAAGGTGTGTGGTGGGGGGTGTTTGTGTGTTATAAGCCCACAATATTTTAATCAAAGGCAAATCTTGCTTTCTGATGTACTGACCCAAATTAAAACACTTAACATATAATCTATCAGCATGATATTATACTACACAGTTAATGCTATTATACATGCCTACATCTAAGGCAAACAATGTTTGCAACCAACTACAAACTGAAAACAAAACCTGAACAGAATGTTTGAATATCAACCCAGACATTATATTAATTACATTATATTACATTATATATTATATCATATTATATTATATTATCTGAAAATGCTTTAATAAAACCATTCATGACTTCATGGCATATTTCTTTGTCTTAGCACAGACCAACAGCTATCAAAGAAGTTAAAATACATAACTCTCACAACAAACTTGAATTGCTCATGGTGCTCTACATTCAACCTACCACTCAAATCTACTGTGGATATCTTAAAAGGAAGTTATTTCTTACACCGTGCATTGTGCCATATATTTTGTACTAAGTACCACTTCTAACCTGTATTATAACTACGATTTTGTTAATAGGTTATTCTGATGACTTATATATTTTTTTAATTCAGAATTAAATAACATAAGTAAAAGGGAGAGCCTTGCTTGCATAGAAGTTTGTTTCTCTGCTAATTATAAATAAGATTTAGGTAAGTTTACAAGATGAAAGGCTTTTTCTTTTCCTCAGTAGGACATTTCTTCTCTAGGCAATATGTTTGTACTAAGTAAAAGAATTCTTATGTGACATCATAAACGTCCAATGTGCTTTGCAGACCTGTAAAGTCACCAAATGGAAAGTAATGCCCCTGTCTAACAGTACTGGCTGAATGGCAGGAATTACCTGCAGGCCTTCTGATTGTTTGCACAGCAAAGGAAAAACAACAAGTCAGAGCAAGCTGGCAGCTCGGCAGGCTCTTTGGCACTCTGTGGGGACTGGGCAGGCACTGATCAAGGGAATGAAGGTGGCCTAAGACTGTCCTTGTGTATCAACACAAGTGGAGCTGCCACCGAGGTGACCAAGGTTCCAGTGTGGCACTGCCTTGGAAATGCTTTCAGTCCAGTCACCACAGGAAATATGAGATGTCGGGAAGCGTGAGGTGCTTGTAGGAGGGCTCTGGCAAATGAAGGCTCTCATTAATCTCTTACAGATGAACAGTGTCTTTGCTACAACCTCATGGAACCAATCTGTCTCATGTTAGCCAGAGCACAAGAAATCAGCACTGAAACCAGAGAAGCTGCCAGAGATGCACTCCCCCTCCTCTCTGTGGAGCACGTCTTGATGTTCTCTGGTATAGTTAGAGGACAGGAGGAAACTTCACAGAGGGAACCTGTCTGTCCCATACAGCAACCTAGCATTTTATAGTTCAACTAAATATTCAGCTCAGCTTCTAAAAAACATACGCTAGTCTCAGTGAGTACTGATTAGGCTTTAAGAACTATGAGAAACTATAAGAAAAATTACGTATTTTGCGTGTGCAAATGTATTATTGTGGCAATTAATAAGAGTTTCAAGCCATGGCTGAGTACAGCAACTTCTCTGATGACTAGATGTCTTTGCTACAGTGTACATGACATTACAATAGGACAGATTTTGAAAAAATTACTTGTGCTTCTTAGTATTATACCATGGAACAAAGAAATATTGGCCCCAAGGGTGCCAGGAGTAGACTGTCTCAGTTTTCTTTGTTGTTGTTTCCTGTCATTGTTACTGTTTTACATAAATGGAAATGCAACTGCATCAACAAATCGAGATTATGAAATCTTTAGAAATAATCACACTTAAATATTTATTGATACTTTAAATTTAAATAATTAAGACTTTAAAAATATTTTTGATGTGCATACACAAATCTGCCCAGGGGGGTACGAAGCAGAACCAAGGTAATCCAAACAAATTGCACTGTTTGATCTGCTATCCTGTCCAGCTTATACAACTGGAACACAATGCTAGGAGGTGTCATACATTTACATCTGGGAAGTTTAGATCATTTGACTGGTGCTGTTTTCTGGCTAATTGTTGGAACTGATATGTTCTCATGTAATCAGGACACATAATCTTGTGCAGCAGCCGCTCCAGACTGTGGAGCAGTTTTTAGCCTCAGTTGGCACTGTTATGCTGCGAGTTGTTACTACACAGTAACACAGTCTGACTTAGAAAAAAAAAGTGATGTCTGACCTGGCATTCATGTCCCTGGTGTGTGTGGATTATGCCACTAAGAGCTGCTGGCCTTGCCCCTTTGTTTACATACATAGCCCAAGTGTGGATTTCTACAGGAAGCTCAGAGACAGCTCAGCACAGATTTGCAGATTCCTGGAGCCAAAGCCATGGTTCAGAAGATGGGTTGTTTTGGCCCTTTATTCAAAATGCACTTCCAAGCCCTTAGTTTCATCGAGGGTAGTGAAAAGTTAAGGCTGCCACTCAAATACTGATTCCTTGTTAAACAGACTGTATAAAATTACCCACTGTTTTGACATCTATGCAATGTTTAACGTCAGAGGGTTAAACCCCAATTCCGTTTTTGTACAATAATTTTAATAAAGCTTTATTCATTGGCATGTGATGTTTCCATGATGGTCTCAGAAAGGGAAGTCAAGGGCTGCTATTAAAAATGTAAAACATGGTGACTGTGCTTTAACACACAATGTTTCAAGCTTCCCATGAAAATTTAATAATTTTTGATGTTTCAAAGAAACATCTGACTTAACAAGTGCTTGTGCCATTACTCACATGTATTTAAGTGTGTGACATTGTTGTCATCTCTTCTTCCGTTTCCACCCCCTAGAGAACATAACAGAGAGAACAGAAAAAGTCTCCAAAAATGTCTTCTACTCCCTACAGGCCGAGGACAAAACAAAGATAAACACACACTTCAAGTCATAAAGTCATTCAAGAAGGTTGTGCTTCAAACCTCCTTCTGTCTCCCTCTACTGCAGTTGTTACACAACAGCCCAAGATCAGAACAGCAAATGGGAGATAGAGCCTGAGCCAGAACATACATGTTGCTTAACAAAGCTTGAGTTCAAAAGCAGGTAAACTCAGACCTAAATAACGTATTAAAAAGTCTGGACACTCCAGAAAAGGATCAGGGAACCAAGAGGCAGGTAATGGGATTGTTCTGTACCTTCTGACAGCAGCCTTCCTCACAGGATATAAGGAATGAGCTTTTCTAGCAACTGGAAAGAAAGGAGGGGCACAGTGCATTCTCTTTTTAAGGAAATTTCTTCTAGAAAAGTAGTTTGACAGGTACATATAAGGTAAAATATTCTACACATTTCTATAGCTTGGGTAAGTATAGCCTATTAGTGCAGGCTGATATAACCTATGTGACAAGAGGCTTGAAACTGAGAAAAGATGAAAGAAGATTCAAGATGAAAGAGCTACAGTATATGATGTGCAATTTACACCATTATTCCTCTCACCTCTGTCCCCAGCTCTGATAGATTAGGAGTGAAACATGACCTGCATGGAAGTATGAATATATTGAAAGAGCCATAGGCAGGAACCAGGGCAGCACTGGAATTGGACAAGTATTTGAAGGATACTTCAAAGAGTTTTACCCTGGAAAAGAAAATTTGATACTTTTTTAATCTGATTTTTTCCTCATATTGTGCATTTGCACTATAAGAAAGAACTATTTCACCTTCCTTCTGTGCACTCACTTTGTGAGGAACAAATGCAGCAAATTTGGGAGGATCACCTATTATATCTTGCTTTTTATTACTCAGTATAAAAAAGGGAAATTCAAGATTTCATCCCAATGTCTGTTAGGAATCATTACTAGATGCTATTTTATTTTCCAGTTCTCTCAGAATTACTGAATCACTCCATTGGTCTGGATGGCTTTTTTATTCTTTACCTTTAATACAAGTCTGGTTGGAAGCCCTCCTTTTCAAATGTATATTTGGAATGTATATTCACCAGATACAACCCACAAAAGCAATATAATATTTTCCATTGTATTTAAATGGCATTTATCACATGAAACTGTGCAACCTTACAGTTTCAGTTATGGATCTTCAATGACAAACCTGACAAAACTCCTTTCAAATGCATATCTGCAACTTCCTTCCCTGTATTTACATGAGAGTGCAGCAGGTGAATAAAAGGTAAATTAATGGGAAAAAGATGAAAATACTTCTTTCCCTGGAAAATTATTGGAGCCTTCCACTGCAATTCCCAGCACCCTGCCATGGAATGAGCTAAAAAAATCAGCAACTATTTTACTGGCAAGGTCACCAACATATGACTGTTCAGGTTATGCACTTACTGTGTTAATAGTACAGGCTGGGTTAAAGCAGCTGGAATACAGGGAGTGATCAAATGTCTGTTATTATCACTTATTAAACTCGGGCTACAGAACCTGAAAGTGTGGGAATAAGGCAGACAAAGAAGATTTGACCTCGTGAGTTAGTGCCTTACATCCAGCTACAGAACAGATGGACATAAATCTTTAAAGTTCTACGGCTGTTTGCCAGGAGCTAACTCAAAAATAATGACATAAACCCACTGTAACTATGTTATTGCTGTGCTCTTGTACCTCTACACTGGTATGTGAGGAAACCAGGACTCAACTCCATGAAAGCTCCAACGTCTACAAGTACTTTTTCCTCCAGCCTATGTGCCATTGTCTGACACCTGGTGCTTATCCTCTGCACTCCTCTCTCCTCATGGTGCCTCAGATCTCCTGTCTCTGTCAGGAGCTCTTTCTTCCTCAAACATAGCCCTAGTAGTGTGTGTAGCTGTATAATACTTGTTTCTAAATATTTTTACAGGTCTCCAGGATCTCGTCACTGAACAGCTTAGGCAGTCACAGAAATAGCAAAAGACAAAATCAGGGCCAACATCTTGTGAACAGCTGTGCCCCTCTGTAGGAATCACTGAGGTAAGGCTTTTGAAGACACTAATTTGTCCTGAGGAACACATTTCTAAATATTTTTATTAGCTTGTTCTGATTTTTTCCCCCCTGCATGTTACAATATTTAAAGGACATTAAAACTTTTGTAACAGTTAGTGTCTCATATCAAGGCAAAAATAATATACTTTCATCTGTCTTGCTTTGTATGAAGCTTCTAAAGAGACTTTATTATCTGCAAACAATAACTGACAACTCAAGTCAAAATTACTATGTGATTTTTTTCCCAAAGAGTAAACAGATTCCTTTCTTTTGTTTTGTCATTCTTTTTTATTTTTTAATCACGTTTCTCAGCCAGACTGGCTCCAGTATCTCAATGTCTGTCTTGTACTGGGGGTCAAAAAGGACCCAGTACTGCAGATGTTGAGTGAAAGTTATGTTTGCCTCAGTTTCTTGTTATCCAGCTATTTTTAGGATTAAGCCAGGTAAATAACTTGCAGTTTTCTCTCAGTATCTGCCAGCCACAAGGAATTCTTCCCAGTTCTGTGGCTAGACAGTATTTCAGGGAAAGGCCTCCAACAAGATGAGTTGCATATCCCTTTGGAGCAACAGTAGCAGTAGTTTTCCACAACTATCTCAAAAATCAAGTAAGAATCTTTTCCCGTTTGGGATGCATATAAAAATAATCCTAGTCCAAATCTATCGAAAGTTGTACATTTAAAGCACTATATAATATTTAAAAAAATATAGTAAGGTAATGAAGGAAAATAACTCTCTCTCTGAAGGTGAGCTATGCTACCAATCCATCCTTAGGCTCTGTTTCCACCAGATGTTAAAGGGCCTGTCAGCAAAGTACCTGATTTATTTGCAAAGTACCCAATCTATTTGCACAAGGCATTCTGTCCCACGGGGGTGTTCCACATCTGAAGGTGTTTGTGAGGTCACCACACGTAACTTTGGTTCAGAGCAGAGGGGACATCCCTTATTAGTATTCAGTTTATAAACTGTTCTTCGAGTACAGAGTGATTTTAAAGAAATGAGAGGAAAAAAAAATGAAAAGTAGCAATGAATTCAAGCTTGATCAACTTAAAGCAAAGGTTGAAAAATTCCTTTACCGGTCTGTTCACATCTTTGTTCTCTGAAACAGCTCTCCAAGGAAAGGGTCTAATAAATAACTTTCAACCACAGATTCAAGGTTCCTATACAGAAAAGCTTAAATAGTATAAACAGAGGCAGAAATGTTGGTCACAGGGGGTCAAGTATATCCCTGTTCTAATTCTACTGGAATTATAATCTTGAATTAGTTCCACAGAATACAAACTTGAACAGATATTTCAGCAATAATTCAGTGGAAGATTTTATGAAAGAATAGTTATTCAATAAACATCAAGTCCGAGTGGTAACAACAAGGTTCAAGCGGCCATGAAGGATCTTTTGTGAAATAAATAAAACTCAGTTAAATCCCTGCTCAGAAGTATGTTCCCGTATTTAGCTTTGGGAAATGAAAATCAAACCTCTCTCATTAGCCTACTAAGTAGCTTTTCACACTTGCAAAATCTCAGGAGCCTTTGTAACATGGATCTGTCTGTACCTCTGGAAGTTAACGTGCAAAACAATTACATGAGCAGAGCCTGGATCGGCTAATCTGGTGTTTTGTAATGCCTTCAGCTTCAAGCACTAATTGTTCAATGTTCTGTTCTCCAGAATATATTCACCAGCAATTCCCATGAGCCTGGAATTCCTCTAATTATGCCAATGATATCCATTCCTGCTCTCCTATCATCTATTTCTCTATTACTCCTACATGACCAGTCTTTGTTGAACCTGCCACCCTCTAGACCTAATCCAGCCCCTCCCTTGCCCTTCCCCAGGAAGGTGAAGGTGAATCCAAATCACCATAATCTTCATTCCAGAAAACAATAAGTCTGATGGGGGGAGGGAAAAAAAAGCAGTTCCCTGCAACAGAATTGTAGGCTGCCAAAGTATATGACAGAATGCACGTCTCCTGCTCCACAAGACACAGCTATAAGGGCAAGGTGACCCACTTACTCCAGGGCATATTTGCCCCAGTTGCTGGGGCTTCCATAGGTGCAATCACAGCATCAACCATTTATATAATCAAAACACAACCTTTCAACCCAAGTAACGTTATCTTGTGGAACACTACCAGGGGAGTATCATCTGTCCTGAGGGTGAAACGCAGCAAGGGTGAAGTTCATAGGACAAACTCTGATTTATACACCTGACCTGGACCATGATTCTTGATCCAGGTGAATCTACAGCACTGAGAAAAGGCATTAATGACCACCTGACAAAGCCAGAGCTTACCTCTGCAGAAAGATGGGTTGATAATTCCACGATGCCCTTGCAATAGGCAAGTGTGACTCTGTAACTATAGCAAACTCTGACGACACAGTGCCTTCTAGAAAAGTACTGCTGATGTCTGGGCTGGTATATTTAAAAACAAGATTGACTGCAGGCTATTTATAAGTACTTCTGCTTGTGCACACTAAAACTGAAAGAGTTTAAACTAAGAAAACGCTCTGACTTCATATCATTTGGTTTTCCTTCAACAGAAAATTGACCAATCCCTCTGTAATTCCAGATAATTAGGCAGAGGGGGAAATAAAAGCAAAAACAGTGACATGAAAAGTAAACTAAAATAAAATTGAGGTTTTTTGAACTAGCTTTCTATCTTGGAGAGATTTTAAGATGAGCAAATCTGCTTTCTGATTAACAGATTCATTACATTATCCCTGGATCTCTTGCCTGGTTCTCATAAATATGAAAGTGGAAAAAGTGAAACTCAAGAATACATAAAATCTTTTAGTATATTAGAAAGTGGAAAATGGTCTGGCAATACTTCCTTTTTGTCCTGACTTGAAGCTTTATTTATTGCTGATGCACTAAAGTGCCAGTTGTCTTAAAAATCCCTATTTCACGGGGAGAAATAGAAGGACAAAACTTATTTTTCAGACAGTGAAAATAAAAGTCATGCACAAAAGAGTGATGACAAATGCACAAGATTTTCAGACCAGAACAAGAAGAATATCTGAGAAAAGAAAATGTATATATGAAGAGTGATAGTTAAAAGTTTTTCTGACAGGTGGAGCTTTCCTGAATTAAGATTGAACTTCCTTGAGCTGGTGTTATGATATGTAATTTCCCTGGGTTTTCTGTAGTTTTTCAGCTTTCTTGACCTTTATTTTGTAGGAAAGCTGTATGGCCTGAGGTGGGCTACAGAATATGCTGCTGTGCATAAGTTTAATAGTATGATAATACTGACTTCTTTTATTGTACCTGTGAAAAAAAATCCTGGATGTTTATTAGAAGTTGTCACAAGCTGAGGGACGTGATTTGAAGGCAGGGAGAAGGCAAAAGTATCATAAAAACAAGAGAATGTTTGGAAATCTCAGTGGAGTTGGAGCAGTAATTGCAGATCAGCCACTCACTAAACTCTTTTCAGATTTTACTGCAATTTTTGATTGTTGTACTTTAATTTTTATAGTGACAAAATAGTTTGTGAATTAGACCATCAGTCTGACTAGTTTTAAAGGACAGTACAGCAGCCCAAGGTTGCTTACTAAATTGTGAATATCACTGATATAACTTTTAAGTCCTTAGCAGATTTGGAACATTATTGTTACCATTTGCAGTTTCTAAAATGAACACAGGAGGTGTTCTACAGACAGTCCGTTGATAGAGGCTGAATGATTCAAATAATATGAAGTTTCCATCTTAAACATGCTCCTAAAATATTGGATGAGGTCTTAATCCCAGTGTTACCAGGCAACATGTTTACAAAATCCAATGTTATTTTCATTCTCAGTGAAGGTTGTGAATATCCTGAACTCCAGTTTGTTTGTCTCATCCATTGTTTGCTCACTGTAATTACACTCTATATTTGTGCCTGGTACGGTTCAACAAAGTTTATTTCTGCCAGACTTTCCTTTAGCACAAAGCTGAGTCTGTGATGAAAATGAAAGTAGTTGAATAAACATCGATCTGGCAAGACTGTGGGTGATAAATTAACCTACTGATCCCATTCAGTGCCGAGACCAAGAGCTAAGAAAGAATCCCAGTTACCTCCCAGTTTTATACAAGTAGAGCCCTTAGTCCCAAGGAGGGCAGAGCTCACCTGTCCTAGTTGATGTACATGTACTGCATAAGGAAGAGCCTTAGGATTTTCCCCTTTTTTTTTTTTAAATACTATTACAGATGTGGGATGGGGACAAGAAGAGGTTATTCCTTTTTTCCCCCAAGAATGCAACACATTGGTGAAAATGCTAGAGACCGAATGTAGAAGATGCCCTCAATTTCAGAGCTGGGTAAATAATTCAGTTTGAATTTTACTTTTTTTCCCTGAAAAGACCAACCATGTGTATGTCAGCCAAACATACAGTTTCCATTTGTCTCAAAATATTTCATAATTACAGTCAAGAGTTATACTCTTGCCTGTGCTACTCCCCACCCCACAAATAAACTCAAAAATAAATAAGCATCAGGTTTTCCTCAGTTTCAGTCTATTGTATCAGTCACAAGCCTGGTCTTGGTGTCTTGTTCAATGAGCACTTGCATTTCTACTTTTACTCAGGCCTGGCACACCAGCATGCCCAATTTGGCTTATTTTTAAGAAAAATTTTCTCTTTAAATGTGATTTTAAAGGAAAAACAATCAACCCTGTTATGCATGCAGTGGTTCACAGCTTTTGTAGTTCTCCTTGAAAATGTATCAGACTGGAATACTCCATGTAATATTCACTCTTTGTTCACATTGTTCCTTTCAAACATGTCACACGGATGAGAATAGTTTATTATTGATGCTGGCCCATTAAGAAGTCTGTTTTAAGCTTACACTGGCAGTGGTATATTGAGGCCATGGAAAAAAAAATGACAAGAGACCCATTTTCCTGTATTTGAGCTGCAGACAGGATCTATCATTTTCTAAGCACCAGACAGCACACCATCAGACCTCTGAGCTTTGCTGCCCATATCCCAAACCTCTAGGCAGCACATGGAAAAGGAAAAGGAATGCCTAGTTAACACTGAAGGCCTAAGTGACTGGTCAAAAGAAGACTGAATGACCTGCAAATGCAATATAATTTTTAATCAGCGGGGGAGGTTAATCAAAGTAACTGATTTGTGCATCTGCTCCTGTCCAGAGAAACTTCACAGTGTTCTATGCCCAAATTTCATTTTTATTGCCCAACCCACCTCGGTGTACTTATCTTAATTTTTATTGAAGATGATGGAAGTATAGTAGATACAAGTTGACACATCATTTTTTCCCTTCTATTTTAGTCATGACTATGTATTTGAAACCTTTATGCCAAAATATAGGACCTCCATTTACCAGTAAAGGGCATGAACCTCTGCCATTTAAAGAACCAAATTTTGAAATTCAAACAAACTGAAGTGGGATTCCACTCAGCTGCACTAAATCCAAACTTAATTTATTTTCACAAAAACTGCTGACAGTCTTTTCTTCTTTTTTTCTGTTCCTAGCATTTTATGTCACCACACAATCTACATGCTTAAAAAAACAAACAAAATTTTAAAAAAATGGAACAGACTATTTTCAAAAAACAGAAATCACAGAAAAAAATTACAGATGTCTCATCTGTTTTATGCCTGCCTGAAAATTATGTTGCAATTATGATTTTATATTTTAACTATGAAACCAAAATTACTAGGCTTTAAAAAAACTAAAATGTCTGAGTTATTAGAGTCTGTGAACGGCCTGCTGTGCCCAGGCTGTGATGTTTCCTAATGTGTGTGTCTGTGTCAACATAATGACAGCACCACGCTTCAGATCTACTGGATACTAATTACAGATTTACCTGATCGACTGGAATGGCTCCCAAGGAGCTGTTGCACTCTATTTAGCAAGTAAGTGATGCTCCTTAAAGCTGCACAAGGGCTTGGAATGCTAAATAGTCTCATCTGGATGGCATTTTGTGATATCCTTTTGCTACACTCTTGTTAACAGAGAGTTTTGATGAGGTTCAGCTCCTGCCCTGCAGGGAGGTGGCAGGGCCATGGCAGGTGCTCAGAGCTCCAGACACTGGGGTTCCCCTGAACCCAGGAGGCCAATTCACACAGGAGAGAGATTACAGCCCTTGAAGGAGCTCCTCTCATGTCAGATCTAATGTCCTTTCACACTGAGAAATGCAAGAATTCCCCATTTCATGCCCTATGAGAAGTAGGATACAGCCATTAAAATTATGAAGCAGATTACTTAACAAAAAAAAAAAGAATTTATTCTTCAAGCAACACACAAATAAACTGTGGATCTTTTGGCTGCAAGAAATTGTGAAGGTAAAAGGAAGAAAGGGTTCAAAACTGATGAGCACAGGGAATACAGGTAACAGACCTTGAGCACGGTCCAGATACAGCCTTATATATGAGTGATCTAAAGCTCTCATTTTTTGAAAGTAAGAGGATGGGTTGATGGAGTAACTGCTTTAAAGTTCCTAAGTGCTTTCTAGTCATTTCCCCCCCCCTTGAAGCAGCTCAGGCTGGTACAGAGCCCACGGTGTGTGTGCCAGCTCCCACTGCAGAGCACAAACACTGGCACCGCCTCGCTGGGGGAAGGTGTTACTCCATGGGAGCTCAGGAGCAGGTTGGGAGCTGGAATCATTGTTTACACAAACTTGGAAAGCCTTAGAGAAGGACTAAAAAGACAATTTTTAATGAACACTCTCTGAAGAGGTGATTAATTTGTTCATGACCTGTTACTAAAAATGTAATCTGCGAAGTGTAAAAAAGGTTTTACACTCAATATAATCCCTTGCCTAGAATGTAACAGTAATAATGCAAACACCTACAGTAAAGGCTTGTTAACTCAGTGTGGGATATATGATCCTGTCTCCAGTTTAAAGCACAGAAATTGTTTGGAGGCAGCATCCAGAATTAGACACCTTACACTTGGTACATCTTTTTTGTTTCAAAAGTGCAGCAGCTTAATCAATTGTTCCCATTCCTTTTGCAAAATCAACACTCACAGTTCTTATTATGAATCATCATTCTCCTTGTCTATCACTTTGAGCAAATATGTTTTGCTGTTCCTTGATTGTTCTTTCTTTTAGGTTTACACTTCTGGATAACAAAAAGCACGTCAGTAACTACACTAAGTAGTTTGGTGATGTCTGAAATACGTACCCTGGGCAAAGAAAGGAAAATTACACCCAAACAAACAAAAATGTAATACAAAATATGCTACAGTTGATAAAGGTTGTGTTCAGATTTGTGGACAAATTCTTGTCATTTTCCTAGGCTGTTTAATATCTTGCTTTACAGATAAATCTGACATTTGCCTTTACATAACTTACATTGCATCCAACATGGTAGCAAAAGCCATTGTGATCTTCTCGACCTGGATTAAATCATTGGATACTAGAAGAAAAAAATAAGAATAGCTGAAAAATTCTTAAAATGTGGAAGAATTTTCGTAACTATACGCACTTCTTACTTTTTACAATGTAGGATGTTTTCCTGATACATTACTCGGGAAAAAAAAAATAATTAAAATTTACAACTGGCTAATGGTCTATAACTCATCACCACAGAGCAGATTCAAAATGCTAAGTAGTGTTTTATGCCTCCATATTGAGATTTATTCAACAGAACTAATGTGAAAATGAGGTAACATTCACCAGCAGCAATCATAAGCCTGCTCATTCATTTTCCATTCTGGGGTCCCACTTTTGTTTTAAAAATGGATAGTAAAATATGCTAAATAAACATACAACAGCAAAGTGAGTCCAGACAGCAGATCAGATGAGACAATCTTTGAATGAAGAAAGTGAAGGCAGAAATAGCCATTGCTGCTAGGAAAAAATCCCAGGAAGTATAGAATAAGTCTAACAGATCCAGTGGGAATTAAGATTTATCACATCATAATCACTTCCCCTGTGGCAAGAATGACAGTTCTCCATAGTAATTTTCTTAGAAGTATATATTTGTACCACTTTGCTATCTGTTTTGTAGAGGGAATAGGTCTGTAGTTTGCTAAGCTTTCAAGGTTCAGATCTTCCTAATTTTCTCACAAATAATCACACCAAAAATAGCTCAAGAAATGATTAATAGGAAGCTCCAGTTTCTTATTATTGCTGACTTTATCTAATTACTGCATGTTTCTTTACACTCAGATATCCACACATGCATAGAAAAGCCTTACACCTCCCCTCGCAAAAAATAAAATTACAGTAACTCCTGCAGTCAGATTGAACATAATAGGATTATCTTTTCAATCTATTCACTGAGTGCCTCCATGCATGCTTCTTCAAATCAATAGTTATACTTACAAAGGAACTGTAAAATGCATAGCAATTAAGAACAAGGGGAAAAAACCCACTTAAAACACTATGTGCTTTTGAAGTTTATTTTCAGTAAACAAAGTCTTCCCTTACTCTGAAAAAAAAAAAAAACCAACAAAAAACCAACACATTATATTTTAATGCCACAAAACCTGAAAAAATTGGATTTTCTGAGGAATCCAAGGAGATCAGGCACCTACTCCCTTAAGCTCCTTTGAAAATTGTAGCATTTATCTTCAGAAGTGCTTACAGCCAGCTGGAGAGGGGCTGGCGGAGGATCCCATCAGGATTTCGCAACCCCGAAGTCATGTAAATTGTATCACCCTCTTGACTTGCTGGAGCTTTTGAGTACCATAGCAGCGTTCCTGCCGCAACAATCACAAGTGTAGCCCAGCACGCCCCACATGACGGGGGGCCAGGACAGCCCATTCTGAGCTTCAGAAAGGGCAGGGGAACGCAAGAGAGCGGAATTGCCCAGGGATGCGGTTCACCTGCGGGCGGGGAAAGGGCCCCCCCGAGGGGACGGCCAGGGCAGGGCGGAGGAGCCGGAGCTGCCTCCAAGGGCTCCTCTGCCGGGAGTCCCTGAGCGGGGGGACAGAGATGGACCTGGGAAAGGGTTGGGTGCCGCCTCCTGCTAAGCTGAGGGGATTCACTGTGAGGCTTAACCATGTTCTTCTGTGACCTGAAACCAGGCACGGCCAAGCACGGACTTGTCCCAGCCCCGGCAGCCCGGGCAGCCCCGCCGGGGAGGGCACCCGGAGCCCCGGGAGCGGAGAGTGGAACCGCCGGGAGCTGCGGGGCTGGGAGGGACTGCGGCGGGCTGAGGGAGCGGGGCACGACAGCCCTGACCTGCCCCTTTCTGTGGTAATGCCGTGTTAACACAAAATAGAGCTGGGGTTGGGACTTCCACGGTTGTTTAGCACTGCTGGGGAAAAACTAACTGTCCCAAGGATCAGTTGGTTCACACCCACGGAAAGATGGGAAACAGAAGCGAAGGCAGCAGCCCAGAGGGCTGGAAGGGAAAACAAGCAAGATGAAAATCATAAACCATGGGCAGTGAGAGACTCTTCTGTCTTCGTCTTATTCCTGGTGATAAGCTGATTGCAGTTCTTTCCCAAGACCATTCCTACCCCACCAGAAGCCAATGTTCTGGTTTTTCCTTAGAGATTTGAACCAAATATATTAAATAGAACATCTTGCTTAGACACAATCTCATCACTCAGAGTAAGGCTTTCGAAAATTGTGGTTTGAAAGAGGCACAGTAAATGCTACTAATACAGTTTTGTTAAACAAATGGAGACGTGTGAAAAAAATTAAAACTGGTTCTTGTACAGAAATGCTATATGTTTGCAAAGGTTTATGAACACTGACTGAATTTGTTTTTATAGCTCAGAAGCCACCAACTGTTCCTCTCAAAGTCTGGGTATCTTTGTTCTGTGTCTGTATGGATGGAAAGATGAATTTTCCAATCCATGACTTGCATTTTAGCATTAAAGAGCTAAATAGTAAATAATGCAATAAAGAAATACATACACTTTCAAACTTGAAGAAGTGTATTGAGCATATGTCTCAAAAGGTAAGAATAGTAACTGATCTTGTATTAAAGGTCCAGTCCTTCGACAAAACAGGCTGTATTCAATCCCCAAAGAAACAAGTTCAATAAACAAATATGTACTAACCGCTGCATGCTAAAAACAGACAAGTCAAGCACAGAGAGCTCCTTTCATGCATCATTTTTGATTGTCCTACTTTGCTCTGTCAGGAACAGCAGTGACAGCTTAAGTGTTAAAGCTTTTTGACATTGCAACAAACCAAATAAAGCCTAGTTGCACATGTTGGAATTTATTTTATGGCACATCTAAAATATAAACAATATAGGGAGTTTTCATCATTCTCACACAATAGCAGCCACTGGTGACTCTTTCCAGAGATGATGTTTTGCTCACATGAGGATTCTCGCTTGCTGAGCAGCAGAAGCATGTTTGATAGCCAGCTCCAGGAGCCAGGCTGGCCAACACAATTATTGCACATTCTGTCAGCACATTTCCTCCCTTCAGCTTTACTTCTCCAATCTTTTTCAATATTGTTAAAATGAGCAATCATTCGTGATTCACACTCCGAAAAAAGGCAGAAACCAACAATTCCCAATGGCTATAAATTATTAATGCAATTGTGCCAATCACACAGAGCTTAGTGCTTTTAAAAATGGAATGAGATTATCTGCACAGTTATTTTCAATCAGATTCATCTCTTATTAGGGGGCATTATGCATATGGCTTGCTTTCAGAAAGCCATCTTCTTTAAAAAAGATTATTGCACAGTCATTTCTTGTGACATACTATGCAAGCTCTACACTTAGATACCAAATCAATTTTTTGTTTCAGGAAATAATTGTATGTAATGGGTATTTTATTTTGTAGATAGACTGATTCTTTCCAGTGTAAAAGCCTGCTCTGTTCTCAGTTGTTATTCCCATTCAAACCACCCCTGCTTTGAGTTGCCTCTGATGTACACAAGCCTAGCAAATATATTGGCAGAACTGGTGACTGTGGTACAGCATTATTTTCCTGCAATAGCTTTAACAGGCTGTAGTAGAAAAGTTTGTAAGAGTTACTGTGCAGTGTATCTGTTAAAATATAGCTGAGGCACACAGCTGTCTCAAAAAATACAAGATAGAAAATCCTCCTCTTTGGTATACAAAAAACCTAAAAACAAATTAGAGCAGTAGGGATTCAAATGATATAAAGATCAAGTTTTTGGAATCCTGAAGGTGGTCTTTCCTTGTATGTTCTCTCTGACAAATGCTGTTCAAACATTTGTTAGATTTTGGGCTCTGTGTTGCCAGGGCCTGGACTAGAGGCCATGTGGAATAGAGAAAATGTACTGGAGACACAGAATTTTATATTTACTGATGCACTTTGTAAGAGGTTTGTAAAATTGTCCTTTTACTCCCAACTCCATGTGACATACTCGGGTTATCCCAACATCACGCCATGGTGGCTGGCAATACACCACATGCAAAGAAACTGCAACCAAATCCAGAGGTGCCTCAAGCTGCAGGAGTAGGAGTATTCCCTTGGGAATAACTGGCTAGCAAGGTGGAATCTGACCTGCATTAAATTAAGATAGTTTGGGAGCTGAAATACTGAAATCACAAGGTTAAAGAGACTGATTCAGAGCACATAAGCATGTTCCACATAAAGCAACTTGGATGTATTCTGACTCAACCAGACCAGCAGCAGTGGACCCCAGACACGCTTCACCACCTCACTCAACCTAGGCCAAAACACAGCTCTCCCTTTCCAAGCCCCTTGCTTCCTGCTCCAAGCATTACATTATTTTATCTCTTGTATTGACAGAAAAGGAGATCTTTAAAGCACTGAACCTCCAGCATGCTGCAGCAGCACTCTGCTACAGTATTTTCCATGTTTCAGCCCAAGTGCTGGCAATGCTGGGACTGAGCACAGCTCCTGCAGTCTGGGGAGCTGCCTGGCTCCTGCGGTCATATGCCACGGTGCCATTTAACAACATGCATTCCCATCTGCCAATCCGCTCGCTGGCATTTGCCTTGTACTTTATTTTTCCCAGCCAGAAGTCTGGCAATAGTTTCTCTCTATTATTCTGATAAGAGTGGGGGTCAAACTCATTCTGCTGTGAATGTGCATTTGGACTCGCAGAGAGTGAGGGATTGATTGGTATCAGGCAGAAGTGGTGTCTCCTGTTACATTCCTGGCATGTTATTCTGGGGTTAATCAGTGCTCCTGAGTGTCACTCAAAACTACCAGATGTGACTCTAATGGAGAGCTGCTAGTTGCCTGATGTCTGTTTTGTCACTAATGTGACCAGAGTACTTCAAAAAGTTTTTCTTAAAAAAAAAAAAGGAAAAAAAGGGGAAAAAAAGAATACATAGCTTAGCAAGTATGAGGAAACTCTATTTAGAAAGTGGCTCTATTTGTAGATATCTGCTTTTAAGTATTCAGTCAACTGATTTTTTCAATATTAATTAATCACAAGACTATCTGCTCTTGTTTTATCAGGAAAGATTCATGCAAAAGAGTACTTAGAATTTTTTATATGTCCTGCAGAGGGTAAAAGGCTGTTATTATTAATATAGTTATTTCAATTCTTAAAAGTTCTGAAACACATGCATTATGAATAATCTCCACCAAAAACACCACAGAAATTTCTATCATGACTATGCCTTTCAGGCTGAAGCAGAGTCCCGTTGAAGTAAACAATGCCATGAAGACAGAAGGGAAGATTGTTCTCTCCCAAAAGGAGCTTAAAAATCAGTCATAGTGAAGGACTGAAATTATTTTCATTTAATTACAAACCACAAATCCATCCAGCTTTAGATCCAGTATGAACCAAAAACTGACACCTGAGATATCCCAAGACACCTTTTCCTTTCCAGTTCATATCTGAGATTGGCTCTAGAATTACCAAGTGCTTGACAACCAGCAGGCTGGAACCTCCAGTTTGTATCTGTGACATGTGCTTAGATTAATCAAATTGCAGACATTTAAATAGAGGGATAATTATTCAAATATCATCTTTAGCAGCGGCTCATCCAGTTCCACTGGATCTAGACTTTATTTATGGATCCAAACAGAGCTGATACAAATTTTTTAACCAAAGCTCAACTATCTCGTTGTTTCAGATTGCATTATACTGATGTTTTACTTACCATGTAAACAAACTTTTATTGTGTTTTTGCCAACTTTTCCTCCTCATCCAGTAGCTCCAGTAATGTTATTTCTTTCAGCAGGATTTGGCTTCAGAAAGCCTGCCTGTCATTTGAAAATAAAAGTAAAATGTGTAACACTTGCAGCCACACTGTTCATCCTATTCAGTTTTACCAGAACCAACAAGGTCACCTGAGGATGTGCTTGGTAGGGCCTAGAACTGAGTAGGGCAATGAAACAACTCACATGTCCTGGGGCCTGGCAGAGAGCAAATTTCAAAACTGCCTCCACATCTTAGAGTTTTAAACTATGAAACACATATTTGGAATAAATAAATCTCAAAGTTCAGGGAGAACTTGGGAGGTGAGCTTGATTCAGGAATTGCCATTTTTTTGTCTGGCTTCATTTTTTTTTCTGATCTGAATTTTAATAGGGTAGAATTGATTAATGTTAGTTTCTGAAATAGAAATTGAATCTAAAATTGAATTCTCTTGAAAATTCCAGGGTATGTTCTTGTCCTAATGCAAATCTTTAGCTGCTGATGGCAGCTAAAGTTATCTTCAGATCTATTCCCAACCTGGAGATTAAAACAGTGCACATGGAGAACATCAAGAAGGCAGTTTTTCTAAGCAACATCTTCAAATATTTTGTAATTTTAATTTTTAAGCAAACTCTAACTTCAACAAAGCATGAATTATAAACCCTGCAATGAGAATGGAGATGGTAACTGTGTTTCATTTTGGTCTCTCAGTGAACAAGACCCTTTCCCTTCTGACATCTTAGAAAATATTGATATATATTTAATGAAAAGCACAATTTGACCTTAATTCACTGACCTAAAACATTTATACGCCTTTGTTCCTTTTAATTTTCAGTGAATATGACACAGTATCCTAAACACTCCCCCAAAGAGCACTATTGAAGCACATTTCATAAAATAGAAGGAAAGTTGATTTTTTTGGCACTTTTCTGATGGGTTCTGATGGGCTTTTCACATTGCCCAGATATCATTTAAAGATAACATGTTAAAGAAGAATTCTGAGGAAGAAAACCTACCCTTACCATTATCATATCTTCCTTCAACTGAATTAATAATACTGAGAAAGGTAGAGAAATTGTGAGTTATTCTGAGGGCTCAGAATTCTGCAGATATCACGTTTTCAGCTCCTTACACATTTAATATGTGTAAATGTATGCCTGTGTCTGTACATATGCACACAACACAGTCCACAGTTTTTCACTTGTGAATTCCTTGCACCATAAACAGACAAGTCATCATAAGCTGTAGCTTTAATAATTCCTTGTCAGCAAACGTAGCACAGAAACTCACCCAGGAGGACACTGGATACAGGTAACATTGGTAATGCCAAGAAAAAGGCTCTAGCTAGATGTGATTATTTTTTATTTTTTTTTTAAAGAGCAGTTTAGCAGTAAGGATATTTATAGTTCTGGGAGCATAGGAGAAACATGAAGTTAAACTTAGAAAGTCAAAGGGACCAGTTAAGAAGAGGTAGGGGAAATACAGTGGTTATAACTGAGTCTCTCACCAAGGCAATGATCACCTTTATGAGGTGCATGGCAGTCCTCTCTTATACATGCTAGAAAAATGGAACACTGAACAGGAGAATTTGAAACTGCTTAAACCTCTATAAAGGGGCTAAACAAAACATCACAGAGCTGACTTCATCCCATTATGAATTTAGGGAAATAACACTTCCACTCTGTTTATCAATTTACCCAGCCCTGCCTATGCTGTAACAGCAGTTCTACAGAACTTAATTAACTGGTACCTATAAAGTACTGCAAAGTTTAATATTAAAGTGGCTAAGCAAGTGCAAACTATTACTATTTTTAATATGGAGACCTGTTCCTCAGAAAGAGATAGAGTCTTACTGCACACTAAGGAATGGGTTAGGCCCCAAAAAACCCAGTGAAGACAAAGCAAACAGAAACAAAACTCATAGTTTTAATTGGGGTCTCTCTTAGTTTAAAAACTATGAGGAGAAAACTAGGTGAAGAGATAAAGAATAAAAAAAAGAGTAGTAACCATTTTTTCCTGTATTTAATATTCTTGAGTGCAACTAAAATACGAAGTAGGAAAGCAGCAAATTCTAAAAATAAAATATGAAGTTTTGCAAATGTTTGTCTATCAAACCAATTCCCTTCACTTTAGTGTTTGGAAACCTTTTCCGTGCTCTCGGGTGTGGTCATCAGCAGTAAACAAATCGGCACAAGTGACACAAACTTGCTGTGGGGAACTGCAGTGTCAGTGCCACTGCTCTGGGTGCTGCTGGCACTGCCAGGGGGCAGGTCCTTCTCTGATTTTCAACAGGCTCTGGTCCTCACAGGGAGAGGGACCATCACAGCAGCCTGTGCATTAAACATGTAAGAGGGTGTTAACAACACATATCTCTGGGAGAACACGGGGGATGCTCTCCCCTTGTCTCAGCAGTGACAGCAATGAGTGCGGGCTCCCAGACAGGCTCGCTGGGAGACAGGAACCTTCTGCACTGCAGCTGCTTTAAGCCTCAGCCCTTAATGGCTTTTTGACAAACCTTTGGTTATCTCTTCAGTAACAAGCAGACATGCCCTTTCAAATTCCCACTTTATTTTTAACATCTTCATCCCAAGCTAGCATGCTGTTTGCACACATTTTTCCTGTGTATACATTCACATCACATGCACACAAACAACAACCTGCTCTAATAAATACCTTTGAGCACCTTCAAACCACTTGTTTGTTGCATCTTTTTTCCTTCTTGGACAGTTGATCAAGCAAAGGAACATAAACTCTTTTTTTTTTGACACGCAATACTAATAATGAGATTTCAAAACCCATCTAAGGACTGAAATGCATTGCTGAGGTGACTTATTTCCTAAACCTGTGCTGTGGTTTGGTCACTGCATTTGTCTCTGTCTCAAGAAAGCTGGTGGTCTCTCGTGTCAGAGAAGATACAGATGCTTTTACAGCTCAATAAGTGTTTTGATCCTTAGGATGCTCTAAGTCCAGAAAGGCATCATGAAAATCTTCCACAGTGCAAGAAGGCTGCTGGGCTATGTGGTAATGCTGCCAACACAGTATCACTGTGGCAGTGCTTTTTAAGTGTTCTTTGTGCTTGTGTTTGCACATCTGCACTCTGATAATCCCACCTGCTAGAGCTGGTCGTTCACTTTCTTACACTCTCTCTAAATTACACTCAAAAGGCACTGGGTGCTGGGGCACTGTGTGTGTTAAACTGCTGCCCTTGAATGTTGCCCAGCAGAGCTGCACATCACAAAGTGGGCGTGTTGGAAAGATGTGTTGCAATTAGAAAGTGTGGGCAAGGAATTTCTTAATCTAACACTCAGAATTCTTCAGCCCCATCATGTTTATGGCTAAAAGTTCTTTTGGGTCTAGCAGTCCAGCAGTGAATCAGACAGAAGGTTTGCTGAGTAATCCTAGGTCCTGGTAGAAGCATATCACAAACCTGCCTCAAGCTGTGCTTTGGAATAAAATGCAATGAAATTATAACAAATATTTTAATTTATTATGTTCTTACTACAATTAAGCACCTGAATGAAAGAACTTACCTTAGAAGGAATGTGTTTTTCATTCACTAAACTGAAGTGCCTTATAAGTCTCCTGATCTCACATGGAGCATTATTTTTTATAACATTTGTTTTTCAACAACACAGTCCTAGAAAACTGGTAGATATAGCTGCCTAGTAGCCCCTTCAAATCATTAACTTCATCCCCTCTACTTCTCCACATGCCACTGTCATCATACATGAGCATGAGCAGCATTTCTAAATGTCATTTGGCTTTGCATGAAGGCCTACTAGTAAGGAGATAATGCTGGCACCTCAAAAAAAAAGCAGAAAGAAAGCACAAACCAAAAAACTCTCAAAACACATACACCTGACAGCCTTTTGCCCACACCTGAAATTAATTAGATGGTCTGAAAAACAAAACTCCAACAAAAGATAAAAAGTGAAACACAACACTGCAAGAATTTCTCCCACTCCTGGGACCAGTATTTTTTTAGATCTGTTGATTGTCAGATTACAGAAATAAAAATAATGCAGGAAAAATACACATCAGCCATATTTTTCAAAGTGCTCAGGCACTGAAACAAGCATCCAGATGCTCTTGCTCTGTTCACATCTTAATTAGTGATAATTAGTCACTAATCTGGAATCTTAAAAGTATCACGTATGACATCAGGTTATTTCCACTTTTGACTGGTCTCTAAGTGCTCACTTAGACTGATTAAAAAAAAACCCCAACCTTTCAGCTGCCTAGGTAACACATTTTCTGATGTTCATTGCTAAATTTTAGATAATATTTCTCAAGAGGCCTTATGTAATTAAAAAGGTTTTAATCACTAATATCCTGTGGTGAAGGAAGGCTGTTAATGATGTGCCAGAGTGTGCTCAGGACTGGACTGAACATAAAGGAAGCTCCAGATCCTCCTCAGGGTGTTCCCTCCTGCACACTCAGACCACCTAACCCAGTAAAGCAGGCAGTGCTGGGCAAACTGCAGAAATAATATCACAGTCTACAAGTTCTCCTGATTTAATAAAAAAATGACCTCCTGCTAGATCACATCTCCTGCTGTCTGTTCAGCTCCCTGTTAGCACCCCATTCCCTGAGCACCCAGCCATCACTGCCACAGCACCAGGTGCTTCACAGTCACCCAGGGATTTCTTTCTCCTGACTTACACTCCATTTAGCAAGGCAATATTCCTCATTTTCAGTAGGAGAATTGAAATGGCAAAAAGTCTGAGATGAAATTGGAGGTTCAATCCTGCCTCCCAGGCTCAGTTCACAGTGCTAGTCCCTGGTCCAGCCCCACCTGGTGTCCTCTCGTGCTGTAAGGAGAGGACAGCACACGGGACCACTCCCTGGCTCAGATGAACTGGAGAGGGCTGCTCCCAAAACATCCTGCAAGAAGGTTTTTCCACAGTTCTGCCACCTCCTAAATAATGTCAATGCACAGAACATTTTGAGAACCTTCTGTTTCAGGAAGAACTTGCAATCACCTGCAGTACGTGAATGCAGAAAGAAAATTTATTTCCTCTGTTAGGAACAGTGGTAATGTCTTAATTCCACAACTAAATACCAAAAACTAAAGCAGCCATTAATCATAAGTGGAGACCACAGAGCTGAAGTCTATCACATGCAGCCACAGCCACATGTACAGAATCAGGAGGAGAGGAGACAAACAAAAACAACCCATAGCTATGCCCCAGGTAAGTCCTAGACAGAGGTGGAACATCATCTAACACCCTACACCTGGTGCAGGTACACACTGCCATCAGCATTGCACTGTCAGATCAGCATATAATATATAACCTATCTGCAAATTAGTTGACAGTATAGTAAATGGAGTTTAGAAGATAAAAATACAGTGATTGTTGCTGAATTCTCAAAACAGAGGCCTTGCCCCCTCCGAAGCTGGAAGGGATCCAGATGTGGCAGATGAGAGCAGCTTATCCAGGATCCAAACCTTTTCTCAGTGAGGTCAATTGAAAAACTCCTTGTAGTTTAAGTGGACTTCAGCAAAACTAATTCCTAGTTTGTCATTTTACCATATGTTTTCTTAGTTTGTATCCATTACTTATAATCTAAATTATTTTATACCCCCTTAGGCTGAAGGTAGTGTGCATTTTGATGTTTGCAGGAGACAACCTGGCCTGTTCTAATGCATCTAATATAAATGTGCTATTATTGGGGTCAAGAGCTTCCATTAGCTTTTATGGAAAAAACCCTGTGAATTATAAGACATGAAACAAGCCCAAGAACATTATTATCTCTTGCAGAAGACAGGTAGTGGCATAGACAGCTACAATTCTCTTTGGTTCTGTTAAGGATGAGTTTTACCACTATTTAGTCCTTGACCTTTGCACTTAAGCTAGGTGTGTTCTACCACCCACACAAGTTTCTAACCAAAGCCTGAGTTCAGTATGTGTGCAATATTTCTGAGTCCCAAAAGATACTGCAACATTTGGTACAGCCAAACATCTTGCTTAATTCATTATTCACTATTTAAAATTTTGTCAGAAATCCAGGCATGAAGTGAAAGAATAAAAAAAGTCAGATAAAGGAGTCAAGCAATCCCACCATCATCAACAACATAAATAAATCAGAAAGCCCATATGCTGGAATTCATGAATCCAAAGTACATGACGTAAAACTTACACATAACAGAAATAGCACAAAACCCAGGAAAAAAAGGGGCACATTTCCAGTGAGTAATTGCCACAACTAGTACTGCATGGTTTTTTCTCTGAACATGTAGCTTTATTAAGTGTGACAGCAAACATCCCTTCCTGATGCTTCCTGTAACTTCCACATCCTCCTGGAAACAGTGGTGATCGGGGATACACAAAAAGCTTTGCTGTCAAAGCTCCCCACCAAACCCTACAATTTTTGTAGCAAACTATTTGCTTTTCCCCTCCCAAGACTGCACTGACTCAAGAGAAAATGCAATCTTTTTCCTAAGTCCTTGTACTGGCAGAGCAGAGCTTTGGGGTTTCCACCTGGGGGCAAGGGCTGCACCCCCCTTAGTCAAAACCTCTTTGAAAAGTCTCCTACAATCTGCACAGAGAACAAGCAGCTTTGTAGCTTTGGTAACCCAGCTTTAGTCTTTCCATCACATCTCTGGGAGGAAAGCATCACTCTTGCCTTTTCTTTTAAAAGATTTTAAAATTTTGATTGACTTAAATAAACAAACCTGATGGCAGCTGCCTAAGTATCTTTAGCAGGTGTTACAAGAGCCTGGGAAGGGACAGGTCTGGGTGGGGGTTACAGCAGGAGGTGTCCCTGCAGAGATGGACTGTAGACACCAAAGAAAAAGGCACTGCTGTCAGGTAGACATAAAAAACGAAGCCAGAAGGCTTTCTCAGCAAAAATGTGTACACTGATTTGATCAAAGTACAAAGAATTCCAATTCTTCAAATTCAAAATAAAGCCGATTGCAAATAATGAAAGCCCGCTTTGCTATAAGAGATGGTACCAATCTTCTCTGAAAGGATATAAAACTTGATAAGCAAGTGTCCTCCTCTGAAAGGATACAAACCCGTGATACTGGTTTTCCAAAGACTTATTTAAAATTTTGCATGGGAAACCCTAATTATTAATTGCTCTCTGCTGTCACTGAATAAGTTTTTAGCATATTAATCCCAGGGAAATAAGATTGTAATAATAAATTGGTTAATACAATACAGAGGGTTTATATATTGAAAATATCTATCATAAAAGTTAGGTTTTGCTGTTATCTGAAAAGACTGGCAAAAATTATTGGCAGAGTATTAATAGTGCCACAAAGTTGGAAACTGTAGGTAGGAAAAATACAAGAGAAGATAGGATGTTATCAGAGACCTTCAGGCTAGAAACCTGCCTTTGAATTCCTAAATGTGTGATAAGAGGAGTTATATAACATGGTTAGAACTCAATAAACAAAGCCTGTCTGCTCAGGAAGCCAGAATTAGACCATTTGTTTCCTCTAAGGAAGAATGTTTAAAGTTACTTCTCTGTCAACGGTAAAACTATGAATAAACCTAATGAAAAATATAGAATCTGTGGGAGTAAAGAATATGCTTGGCCATAACTTCACTTTTGTTTAACTATAGAAGTATTCCTAGTTAAGTGTTCCTCTATCTGAAAATATTGCATCTGGTAAGACAGCTCTCTATTCTAATCACCCCCAGAGTAAGGGAAAAAAGAAGTGGGGCACTGAAAACCATCACTTATCATCCTGGTAGTCTAACCTCCTTCATTTGATGAACATTTCTAGAAAATCAGCCTCATCCAACTTACCAGTACCCTGGTTAGCTGCCAATGTCTTTTGGAAAACCACCTGTGTTACGAGATAAGTGTAAAGTTTTTTAAAAACTTACCAGAGGTCATAATGTGGGCTTACAGCACATTGTCTTTTTTTTAAAGTGAGCTCACACAAGCAGCCTTCAATCTTTTAAACACTTCCTCAACTGCAGAAAGTGGCCACTTGTGCTCAAACAGTGTTTGAGTGTTCAAACAGCAAACAAACTGTGTGTATTTTGTTTCTACCTCCTTGTTCTGTTATGCACGTAGCATGGACAAGTCCAAGAGCACTCTCAGATTTCTCACTCTAGGAGTGAGTTTTTCAGCAATCCCAGCCCTCCTGACAATGAACAGGTCCATTAAAAGAGGCATAACAAGTCTGGTCACTCCTGGCTTGCCGTTCCTCGCAAAGAAGGGGGAGAAGCTGCCTTCAGGATAGAGGGAGCGAACCAAGGATGAACACGAACCAGCAGTGCACCCTTGGGGCAGTGGATGCAAACTGCACGGAGTGGGGGAGCACAGGTAGAGCAGCAACTCGGCCTCCTTTCCGTGGCACATTTGTAAGAGCCCCGCGGTCCTGCCCCTGCTGCCCCCAGTTTGTGCCTCCAGTCCAGAGATGGCACTGGCACACTGGACCCGGTCAGGAGCACACACTGCACTTGGAGATGGTGAAGTCAAACCCAGGGTCTCCTGACACTGCCAAAAGGTCAATAGTGACCAGACACAGCAAAGTACGACCAGACACTCGAAAGAACTTTTATAGTAAGGCCAGCCAAACACTGGCACAGGCCTTGGAGGTATTTAAGACTTGCCAGAACTAGACCCAAATCAACCGGATCAAACCAGTGATATTTAGTTTCAGCAATATTTGTTGTCCTGCAGTGACTACTGAGAAGACAACACATATGGAAGTGAAGGAGAGTTCTATCAGTAAACTTTGACTGTATTCTATTCCAGTGTTATAGGAAAGTCCACTCATACCACTAATATTTGCATCTTCAAGAAGAGCTTGTATTTTTGTGATTTATACTGATGACCTGCTTTAAACAGGTACATTTCTGAGGTCCCTCTAAATTTAAGTTGTGTGGGACTACGTCCAGGCGGGTGTGCAGGGGGAGCTGCTGCAGCTGAGGGTCCTGATCTTGGCCCCCACTGCTCAGCCCCACAGGCAGCACCTGGGGAAACAGAGAGAAGCCTGGCAGGTAAAACACTTACAAGGTTATTGTCCTTCCATGAGTTCTTTTCCCCGGGTTTTAACAAGGAATTACAGCTGAGGGCAGGTGCTGTAGATCACAGCAGCCCAGGGTTAATGATGGGGTTACTCTTTCCGATGAATCGATAACCTGTGGTTTGGGAGCAGCCGTTGAGCCTTAAGAACTAATTCCATTAAATTAACTCCAGCTCTGTGCAAGAGATGCATGCCACTCCAGTTTTAGCTTACACATACTTTTTAAACAGAAAAAAAAGAGTTCACCCATTGCTTAAAATTCCCCACAGAATGATAATTGTTAATCAAAGGCAGGATTTAAGTTTGCTTCTGATAGTAAATGATATTTACAGAAATGCAACAGGGATATGCAGGTGCCTACCATGAACACAGTGAGAGTTTTATCTACAATTAATTTTTTCAGCAGTTATTTGAATATTTTACACTATCCATACTCTGACAACTAGAAAATTAATAAGATAGTGATGCATTACTTCGCTGTCAGTAGATGAGAGAGTATTATCAACACAAGGATTCACAGAGATGCGCTAAAAGATGGTTTATGCCTTAATTCAACTTTTGTAGTTTTCAAGTCTGATGATGCTTTTATGACTTCTAAGGCTCTTACAAATGCCTTAATGATTTTGTTTCTTTAAAAAGTTTTGCCCAAAAATTTTTGTTCCATTTGGGACTACTTTAAACACTGACTTTTTTACAGCAAGATGCATTTCCTCCTAGAACTGATAAGTTATTTGGGATGTTTAAAATTAATCTTAGTGGAGTTCGTAACAGAATGGGAATATTATGTTTTCTCACAGCTGACAAAATTCTGTGCAGAGTTTGGTGGTTATTAGTAAGCTAGCTGAAAACTTCTATTTGCCCCCAAATCATTTTTTAATCAATAACAACCTACAGAGATCTAGCTTGAAAAGTAGGTTGGAGAGAGATTCAAACTCAGGAGAGGAGCAACCTTCCAGCCAACAGCTCTGTCAGTGAGCTCAGATCTGTTACCTCTGCAGTTGGCCCTCAGCATAATGTTACACAGGGGGTTCTCTGATCGTGAACACACCAGTCAGGCTGCAGCACTAGAAGGAATTCTCAGTCTCTCATCAACGTTGCTTCCCTTTGATTTAATGGTGAAATGTTCACTGAAACCACCAATGGAATTCAGGTGCCATGTAAAGGTGTCCAGGTTGCATTTCCCCCTTCCTTTGTGAACAGCCAGTGAGCCAGGGCAGGGCCCAGCTTTCCCAAGTCAGCTCCTGTCCCTGGGCTGCACTGAGGCAGTGCCCCATTCCCAGCTGTGTGTGCAGACTCTGCTTTCACCGGAGCAAACCCACACAACCAACTACAGCCTCTCCCAGGGAAAGTCTGCTCCTGCCCTGAAGCCATTCCTTTGTTCCCAGCCTCTTCTCTCTCCTCACCCACTCATTTAATCTTATCTGCTCTTGGCCTCCCATCAAGCTGGAACCGTGCAACATATCTAATACATAAATTAGCAATAAACATTCCACTGTGATACCAGATCAAAGTTAGGAAGAGATGCTTGATTTCAGGGCCCACTGTACCCCTCAAGCAGTTACACACCTCACCTCATCTTCTACATCTCCCCTCTCCCCAGTTACAGAGCTTTCCCATGGATAATCACTGCAGAGACCTGAATACCGAGACTTCAACATGCCAGCAAGTATTAGATCAAAAGAACAGAGTAAGAAATAAACTGACATTTTCCACACAATAAATAGCTTATCATTAGCATTATATAAAGTGTTGTGACAAACTTAATTTTGGAACTATTGACAAGAGCCTGGAAGTTAGTCTTTAATCATGAACTTTTTCAAACTGCCTTTGAAAAGGAAAGTCTCTCCTCTTGCTCTGGCACATCTGTTCTCAGTTTTGGATTTACTGGCACCAAAATTAACAAAATCACAAAGCTGATCTTCAGTCATCACCCAAGAGCTTTTTGTATCTGTTTGGGCTGTTCAGACTTTAGAGTTACTTTGATTCATATCATGGAAAATCATTGCTCAAGTTCTTCCACTAATAGGCCCAGTTCAAATAACACTTTCCATGGGATCCCAAGTTAGCCAAGGCTAACTCTGCCTTCTTTTAATGCAAACACACTACTGTGCAAAAATGTAGAATTGGATGTTATTTGACAATAGGCTAAAATAGGCTAGAATTCCTGAGTGCAGAAACTTTGAGGAGGGAAAAACAACTTAAAATAAAAGTATTCATTAACAGATCCACTCTCCCCCAGTTAAATCCTTGCCTCAGCCATTCTCTCCACCCAATGCATTTCCATGGCTTCTTGCCTTCCAGCAAGCTCTATCAGTTTCTTCTGGACTCCTGTACATGGAAAGTGCTCTCTGCCATCACTTCCAAGGCTCGCCCATGACCTGCACTCAGCTTTTCCAAGAGATATTCCCAATCATCTTCTACATGCCTCACTTCTTTCCCTCTGATCCCTCCAGACAATGCTGCACACAACAGTTCTGAGCACACAAACCAGACAGAGCATTAATCTATCACACATACAAATATCAAGCATCATATGAAGAAAAAACACATTGAAAGAGCTTAAATACTTTCTTGGGTAGGGCCATCCCTAATCAGATCTGAAGCCAACAGGACCTTCTCCCCCTTCTCCAGTAGGACCAATCCATGCTGACTGGAGGAGATGCTCAAAGCCAAGACAGCCTTGTACAGAGAACAAGGACTGCTGCCACTGTATTTGAGCTCTCAATTATAATGATTTGAATATTTACTTTTATTTGAAGGTGTGATCAAGCATTTACCAGAATGGGATCACTCTCCAGTCTAAGACTGTCTTCCTTTCTAACTCGGTTTATCTGTCTCCTGAATTCAAAATATCCCCTCAGATCTGCAGACCACAGCAATGTCACTTAAAATACCAAAATAGTACCCAAATTGTCTGAGCCTGAGACATGTTCAATGAATGCACAAAATCTAGCACAAAGCACCCCAAACGGTGATGGCTTTTACACAACAATTTAGCAATCAAGACACAGACCTTCTAGACACTTCCTTCTTATTTCTTTCCCCCTCCTGCATAAGAACTAACTAATAATTCTCATAAAACTTGAAGGTAGGAAAGCACTGGCTACCTCATTAACCAGGAGGAAGGGGGGCCATGAGAAAGCTGAGCTGCTCAATGACAGCAAATGGTTGTCAGAGTCAGACTCAAAAGCCAGGAATTCTACAAGAGCATTAAGAAAGTTGGGTTGTTGGGCAATGCCTGATGCAAAGTAGGAAGAAAGCTCGGTTTGGAACTTGTCAGCTCAGCATTTAAGTTAAGCTCAAAACAAGTCAAGGAAAATACCCTCTTAGCCAACTGAGATCCAGAAATGGCTCCAGGGTAATGCAGCAACCAAGAACACAGTTTGGGAGCATTTTTGAAATTAACTGACAAGATCAAATCAGTATTTCTCATATGTTTCAGAAACCCACATCCATATCTAACACTTTTTGAAAGTCAGAGGAGGCACATGCAGTTATTGTCTCGAATGTAATCTTTGCTGGTTTTGAAAAAGAGTCTATAGCTAACAAGCATTCACTCAAAGAACATAAACCTCTTATCAGTTACCTCTGAAACTAAGCTCACTGCACCCACTCGATAGAAACTTCAGTGTTTATAAGGGCTTACAAGATCAAAATCAATCATTCATACTTATGTTATAAATTGTGGGAAAAAAAGAGCTTTTGACTTCAAAAATTTTCAAACTTTCAGTCTAATAATCAAGATTATTAATATACTCCTGTTGGTATATTATGCTTCTCTCCACAATTTTTGGGGGGACATTTCAATGGAGACAACTGCAGTTTTAAATAAACTAACATCCAGGGAAAGAACTTAAACATAAGCACCAAGTGTACCCTATTGTTTGGCTTAATCTACAGATTGTGTTTAGCTACTGTGAAAGTCTAATTTCATTTCATTTACTTTCTGAAGGAAAAGAAACCTTTACATTATTCCTTCATTACTCCTAACTAATCATCAGGTTCTCGAGGAATGAACAGACCCTCATAATTACTGCAAAACAATATCTATATATAAATATAGATAATATATAATATATATAATGTATGTTACATATATATAATACATTATAACACTTTGCAATATGTGCTCTATCAAGAAGGACCCCCATGCCTGTTCTACAAGCCTGTGCAGGAGCAGAGTGCCCATCCCCACCTCCCCTGCTCTCCACAAGTTGGCACGTGGTTGGCAAAGGAGCAGGAATAGCAAGCTGTGTTTTGATTTCAGTGATCACTGGTACAAGAGAGAGAACTCAGTTAATAAAAATTGTACAAATATAGTGACACACAACTAAACCTAAAGTGCCATTAATATCTGTAACTATGTATTTAGGACAAAGACATTTATTCTTATACTCTTATGCTCTATGTTGATGTTCTATATTAAAAGGAACTATGATGAAGTATTATCAAAAGAGCAGCAAAAGTGGTCTGTAAAAACTGCTTAATCTTAGGAAATCAAATCAAAGAATAAATCAGCAAATGAAGCGGCTTTGGTCCTTGCCAGCTGAAAGTTTCATTATAAGCACCAGGTGAAAGAGGAAGAGTTTAATGGTGTCTAATTCTCCAGAAGAGTAAAATCTCAGTTCCTTAATTTTCAGACTGTTAGAGTTCACTGTCAGGTAAGAAATATGTTTACAAAATAAGGATGTTTCAACAGTTTTCCTTCCACACCAAAGTAAAAAAAAAAACCAGCCAACTCCCAAAACCTTCAATATTTTCAGGGGGAGGACAGGAAACTTCTTGCCTCCTCAAATATCACACCAAACACTCCACCTCTTAACGTCTCTTGTTTGAGTTGTCACTTACTGCAAATATTTAACATTATTTACCCTAAAGCCAGCCTTACACGCTGTGATGCAGTGTAAATAACCAAATATCCATTCTTTCTGCCCTAGGTGATATGAAATATATTTCTTCTTATATCTCACATTTTCCCCTCTTAGTTTAAAAGAATGATTTTGTGAAGAATTGGAGAGACTGCTCGTTCCCATCAGTCTTTAAAATAATACCCAGTGCTTTGTGCAAGAGCAATTAAAAAAAAGATGAGTTCTGACACAAGCCTTATTTTTTACAATAGCAAGAGAAAACGTGAAACTCAGATGGGTCTTGTTAGTGCTAAATGCACTCCTTCTGACTCCAATTTGTTTTGTTCTATTAATTTATCATCTTACATTCGGAATGATTTTGTAGTCTGCTAGGAAAAGGTCTCAGAAGCATGAAGCAGTGAGATAATGGAATGAAGACACAGCTAACTGTGATATTTCAGAGCAATTGGAGTATATTTGTGAGCACACTATTATTCTAAACACAGCCCTGCAGCTCTCTGTGCCCACAGCACACACAACGTGGGTCAGGAACAACAAATCTGAGCGTCTCGGTGGGAAAAAAAACTCCCTGAACCCGGGGAGCTTCCAACCCTTACAGCTTCAGCTGGAGAGGACCCTGTAGCTTCTTCATCTCTAATTGCTGTGTCTTTGCATTGATCAACTTTCTGAAGTCTATTCCAGTCAATCCTTGAACAGCACACGCAGCAAAATTTAAAAAAAAAAAAATCAGCAGTGCACAAAATGGCAAAGGTATTTACTGCTACTGTAACTTAGATTTAGTTGGAACTGTGACTTAGGTCACACCAGGATGCTTTGCTATTCAGACTGAAAGCCATGCTGAATTTTGAGACCTTTAGTATGCTCGACTGGCTTCAGGAGTCTCAGAATTCATGGCTTTCTTTTCATTCCAAAAATAATAATATCCTGCTTCATGCTTTTCTTATTTCATCTCCTGAGAATTCCTGCCAGCTCTCAGTGAACAGAGACCGTGCGAGGGACGCTGAGATATATGGGCACTTTTGCTTTCCAAGATTTTCAAAGTGTTCAATAGCACAATGAAAAATATGCATCTGCCAGGAGTCAGTGAGAGACACACAAGATACATATTTAATATTCTTCATGACCTTCTGCAACCCCCACAAAAGAATCAAGAACTACAAACCCAGTTACACCATAGTGAGCAGAGCTATAAAAGAAAGAACCCAAAAAGTGAGCTGAAGTGGTTTTCCAGGGGATTTGGGGTTTTTTTCCTCTTTATCATCACCAGTGGTCAGCAAAGGCGACTCTCTGGGTGGCACATCTCTGTGCTCATTCTGTGTACAGCCATGCTGAAACTTTTTTTAATAAAAAAATAAATTAAAAAACCACATCAGCAGAAAATAATTTCTATTGGGTAATTCTCATAACAAAAATTCCTTACCCAAAGGTCATGCCTGGCAAAAAAAAAAAAAAAAAAAAAGTGCCCGGAAAATCAGAAGAATTGAAACATTTTTTTTAGCAGAAAAAAGTATTTTGGAATTGTTTGAAGTGTTTAAAACCAAAAATCAATGCAGAAATTTATTCTTTGGAGAATGCCAGTCAAAATAATACGTGGAGGAAGCCAAAGCACATTATTGATAAATACCAGCCTCCAACTTTAGTGCAGAAGTAGGAAAAGGCCCATGAACTTCTCAACAGTGTGACAAGAGACACACCAAGACACACTCCCTGAAGGGGCTGTGCTGCACCTCAAGGGACAGGGACAGGAGCCAACTCTGTCCTGCCGTGTCCCAGAGCTCTCTGGGAACCCCCTCTGGAATTTCAGGGGCTGAGTTCCCACCAGGCTCGAGCTGAACAGCACAAATGTACTTTGCTCTTCCCAAATTAATGAGTCGCTGTTTTTACCTTCCCTGAGGTAACTACTTCTGAATTTGGTACATTCCTGAGGAACTTTCCTGTAAGTCTTGTGGAATCACCATGGTAATCTTCTCCACTTACAGTAATTATGCTCATATTTCCTCTCTCAATACCTAAGGTAATTCTAATCGGCAGAAATAAAAGTAATTAGATAGTCAGTGTAGCACAGCTGTGGACAACTGTAAATAAAGCATTTACATGGAGATGGAGACATTGCAGAGCTTTAGAAAAGTGTGTTATGAAAGGCAAAAAAATAACCCAGTTCCAGTTTGTGAGAATACGCAATTTAATCCATGTAGTAATCTTGTTCATCAGTAATTACAGGAGATAAGAGTCTCCTCAATTAAGATCAGGCGGAAAATGGTTTTATTTTATGTGTCCTGAGAAGTATCACATCAAAAATAATTAGAGAGAAAGAGCTAAAAACTTTCAGATGTTTTAAATATATTACCTCCTTTGAAATTTAGAAACGCTTCAAAGAAATGTCAGGTTCTGGCATGCTATGGAACGAGCACTTGTGTGCAAAAACAACAAGGCCTTTCCCCTAGTTTTATATATATTTGATGGAGCCACTCAGAAAGTAATAACTGAAAAACTAATTTAAATTCAGACATGATCCTTTGGATAACAATTTTAGCGCAATGGTTGGAATTATTAGGAATGAGCCTGTGGCAAACCCAGGATTGGGAACATGACACAAAGGAGTTTCTGTCAAGCTTTTCCAATTATTAGTCTTCTCTTCCTAGTTATTTATACTTCCTTTCAGCTCCCATGTATAAGTCATACAGCAGCAATACAGCAGCTCCATCTCTGAGGAACAGTCTGCCAACCTGTCCTGGGAAGCCTGTTTGCATTTTCATGGCTTTAAGATTTTCTATGGGAGGCAAGAAAACATTTTCAAAATTTTGCTTTATTGTTACATTTCCAGAGTCTCTAATCACTCCTCATGCCTTTGGTAACCAGTCTTCAGGGCCCACTCTTACTAATTAACTAATCAATTACACACTTGCTAATCTGTTTTATCCAAAGATAACAAAGTAGAAGGAAAAGGCAGACACAGATTTCTTTTTACTACTTAAAAAGCCATTTTAAGAAAATGTTGGTTACGCAAAACAATTCTGATCCTCGGCCTCACAGCCTTCCATATGGATTTTCCAAGCATCAGTGTGAATTCAATTCGATTTGAATCACTCATTGTACTCACTCAGTGGGCAGTTCTGTATGATATGGATCAGCTAAGCACTGTCATCAACTCATTTGAAATAATTCATTTATTGTTCACACCCAGTACACCATTTGGGACAGAGGGAGAGTACAATGAAATGAGGAGACAGACCCACTGGAAGGCAAATAATAGCACAGAAGAAAAGGAGAAATGTGATAGTCACGGACTGGAGACAAAAGAATAGAAGAGACAGAAACATGGAGATCAAAGACAAACATTGATCAAAGAAAAGGAACTGCAGACAAACCAGAACCTGTGATCAAAACCTGATGGAAAGGAGCATGGTGAGATGTGAAAAAAAGGAGAGAAGAGTAAAAAACCTCAGGCTCACTGCTTCAGAATATCATATGTGCTTTTGATTCTCTACTAGTCTCTAATCCAGCCATGTGTAAGAAAGAAGTATATTAATTTCTCTACATCCCCCAGACATTAAAGATTTTTGCCTGGATGTTCTGTCATTAACTCTCCTTTGCCCACTTTGCTGTCATGTTCATCTTCTAAAACTGTTCTCAACTTGCTTGGCTGGTGGTAAGGAAGGATTTTCTCATATTTCTGTCACAAATTGCTCAACAAAGCACATGTTTTAACTCTTACCAGCTACACTCTGTCACTGGTCTAGTTTCTGCAGAACTCCTGCTGCAAATAACTCCTAATCCCTACTTATGGAGCTGCTGCCCAATGTCAGCTGTTCGTGCCCTTCCTGGCTTAGGAGCAAGGAGCTGTTCTCCAGGAAGGCAGGCCTTGGAATCACTGTGACACCTGTGGTGGAGTTCAGATGCTATCAGATGTAGAGAGGATTTGTGGTCCATTTCTCACGCTGCAGATTCTGGGCAGAAATAGGCTCATATCCCAAGTTCCTGCCCCTGGGGCGGTGGACATTCTCAGAATCCCTAGCCTACTATAAATAATTATGTTTGGTTTTCACTGAGTTTATGAGAGCTGAACCCTGTGCAGGTTATTGCTGACAGCTCCTAGGACAGCTCTTCCATGAAATTCCCACATTTGGGTTTTGGTGGTGCTGTAGCATATCAATTCTGAGGCACCACCTGGATATCTCATTTTCTTACACTGTCTCACAGTGCTGGGCAAGAGGAAAGCTACAGTTTGAACTGATTGAGCAAGCCTATTTTGCCATGTAAGAGGAAATTGTCCACTTTGCTTCAATAACTATTTTCCAAACAAAAATAAAATTTATTATGGTTTTCAGATGATCTACCAGATAACCTCTATTGGTCAAATAATTCTAAGGTTAAACTATATTCAGGATGTTACTCATCAAATAGGTCAGTTGAAGCAGCCACATGGCTTTCCAAATATTTTAGGAAATCTGAAGCACTGCCACAAGACTAATTTTAGTTCTCAGAACTACACACTGGTTGACATTGGCAGGGACCTCTGGAGCTCATCTGGTCCAACCTCCCTGCTGAAGCAGGGCCAGCTAAATTCAGTTGCTCAGGACCATGGCCAGATGGATTTGGAATATCTCCAAGGAGGAAGACTCCCTGGGTACACTGTGCCAGTGCTCAGTCACCTTCACAGTGAAAAAGTCTTTCCTGATGCTCTGAGGGAACCTCCCGTGTTTGAGGTTGTGCCCATTGCCCATGGTCCTGTCAGGGGCACCGCTGGGCAGAGCCTGGCTCTGTCCTCTCTGCAGCCTCCCTTCAAGTACTGATGCACATTGAGAAGGTTCCCTGAGCCTTCACTTCTCCAGCCTGAACTGCCCAGCTCTTCAGCCTTTCCTCAGCAGAGATGCTCTAGTTCCTTCCTCACCTTCCTGGCCCCTCACTGGACACTGTCCAGCCTGTCCATGTCCCCTGCACTGGGGAGCCCGGACCTGGATGCAGAGCTCCAGCTGTGGGCTCTGCTGAGCAGAGGAGGAGGATGAGCCCCCTCAGCCTGCTGGAAATGTTTTCCCTAAAGCAGCCCGGGAGACCATTCCCTGCCTTTGCCCCAAGGGCACACTGCTGGCTCATGGAGGTATCCAAAACCACTGGATGCCTAAAATCTGGAAGCACTGATTGCTTTTGCACGGGTTCAGACAGAAACAATTGCCTATATTTGAAGAGCTGGCAACCAACATTTTTCTTGTGAGGACATCTTGTGGCTAATATTTCACATTATTGGCAATAAGCCGTGTCATAACATTTGGCTGCAGAGAAGTGAATGGAGCATCAGGATTCTTAAATCACCTCTTATACCAAATGTACATCCTCATTTCACATCTAGTCCTGGTTCAAAAAGATGGGATCAGAATCAGGATTTATATTTCTAAGTGCCACTAGAAATTATATTTAAATATTTAGAGGTGTTTTTGTGAGATTGTTTATCCTATGGTAGCACTCAAAATATTCTGGTTTTTACTGGAGGTGTTTTAAACCCTCAAAAAAATTAATTGCAATAATAAGTATGACATTGGCATCTACTGGATGAAGTACTGTAAGTACTGTTAATACTGCACAACTTATGGGCCCTATAAATTGCTGTGTGTTTGGGAGGTGGTACTGTAACATCTGTTCTAGGACATGAGCCTCTAGCAGGAACATTGTGGATATCTTTCCAAGATATTCCAAGAACTACTATGTGCCACCCTGGGAAGATGGCAGTAGTTTTGTGATGTACCCAAAATACTGCTGCATAAGATATTGCTAGGAAAATAAAATTTGTAAACACAACACTGTTCCACTGTACTGGATTTACCACACTGCACTCACGTGTTTTTCCTTAGAATATTACAATGTAAAATTGCTGAGACAACTATTGAATTAGATGGACCCAGAGGACAAAAGATTTAAAACTTCAGACTTTCAGCAACTGGGATAGAAGGACAAGAAGAAAAAAAGCTTCAAAGTAATTTCCAGTGAGACTGACTCTAACACTGCCACCATCCTGACAGCAGCTGTATGAAAGCGAGGGCACTTCCCGTTTTATTTCAGTGAATCTCCAGTCTCTACACTTGGCACCTCAAAGAAGCTCAGTTTAATATGCTCCAAAAGAATTAAAAATTCATCCTCCCCTTTATCTCAGATATCCTTATGATGAGTTTTCTAGCACTGTCAGACACGAGGAAGTGATTATCTGAGATAAATTTGTTTGTATCATTTCTTGATCACAAATGATACCAAGAACAGAAAATATTTGCCCTCATAAATCAAAATTTTATAGCTATCTTAGCAATGAGTTACAGTACATTAGGATCTCAATCTACAAGCTGCTGATGAAAGATGAACTACACAGTTAATGATTTAATCAGTACACTGTGTTAATTACAAATGAAACAGAAATCAAGATGAAAATGAAATATAGAAATAGCACATATAGGACCGATCCAGCTTGCTTTTTTCACTATGGCATTCCTGTTTAAATGCAATGGGACTGGCTGCATGACTGAGGCAACGAGGGTTTAATCCTACTTATATTATCTCTCATAAAAAATATTTACATACTGCTGCCTGTAGTGTATTTTACAATATTCTCATTCTAGAGATTAACTCTATATCAAAGGAACAATATAAGAAGTTTCTAATGAAATCCAGAAGAGTTGCAAAAATCACTTCTTTGGAAATGTTCTCATTTGGGCTGCCTCATTAATCCCTTTAACCACGGAACTCACATTTCAATTGCAGATAGTACCCAGGCTCCCAAGTATCCAGGAACAACTGTTCCTCCACTGCAAGCAGTCTGCAAATACCCACATTCTGTGGGCCCAGCTGTGGAGACAAGGACTAGGGGGAGCTGGTGGAAAGGCAGGACAGTGCCATGGTCAGGGTGCTGGCCAAGGCCCTGCCAGATCAGCTCCCCGGGGCTGCTCACAGGGCAAGTGGTTCAGGCTCTCCGGGCTCGAGTTCTCCAGAGCCCTGGTAAAGCACTGCCCCACACAGCACTGCAAGGGAAGATTAACCAAAACAGCAAAGTGAAGCCCACATTCATACTTACAACTGTGACTGTAACAACAGCTTTATACAACCTTTTCATCCTCACACTTAACCTTAAAACCAAGTCCCTTTTTCTCCGCACTTTCTGCTCTGCGGAGGAGCAGCTCCCGGAGGGAAGGCAACACTGGCTCTTGTCAGCTGATGCAGTAGGCACTGCTCCAGATACAATAATTTAAATAAGCCTTCTGATTTTTCCATGGTGTCAGAGTTTGTTTCATTTTTCACATGGCTTCAGGACCAGAAACCCTTCAATTTACTTTTCTCTCTCGCCTCAGTCCTGTACCTCGTGCTGTCTCAGGGTGTACCTGGCTCCCAGCTGTAACACTCACAACTGTGATGCTGTTAGTGTTAAATGCATCTGGCACTGCTTTGAAGTAGTAACATAGAATTTTTCCACACTTCTGTGGATAAAACAAATCCCAGTGCTGATCAGCATTTAATTGTGCCCCAGGGATCTCTTCCTGCCCATATGTGCAGTGCACACAAGGAAGCATCTCCTGCTGGTGGTCCCACCATAAGCTTATTAAACTCCTGACACCAGCTCACTTAAAAATTGTAAAAAATACAGGAGATTGAACAAGAACCCCAAAATCTTCACATCAAACTCCAGCAATCATGCAATAAATAAATAATACCCTGAGCACACACACACACACACTTTGCTTCTCTGTCTTCTTTGATAGTTGTCCTAAACCAGACCCAGAAGTGGGTGACCACACTGTGACCCTGTATTCTAGATTCAAGAATTCCTAAGGTAATTTGAGTATTTTCTGTTTTGCAGAAATCTAACCTGAGCTGAACATTTTCCATCCTTGCCAAGTGGCATGCACTCATACATATGTATAAAGTAGGTATATGTGTGTGTGTATCTTGCCACAAGGATGTAGTAGAAGCAATTAAACCCTTGATAATAAATGGTTCATCAGTCCGCAGGTGATGTACGATAAGTGATTGCTCCTGTAGGTAGTAATCAGCTGGTGCAATTGCTGAATTATAAATTCCCTCTGGGCTGATTGGATTTTATCAACAAGAAGCAGTGAAGGAAAAAAGAGTTTGGGGGTGAGGTTTTTTATAGTCCGAAACCTAATATTAGAAATTTGCCAATTGGAAGTGAGCGCCTTTCCCTTGAAGACACGCTCACGGTGACTGAACAGCTGTCAGAAAAATGTGACCATTTTCAGAGCAGCCTCTGGGACCACAGTGTATTCTGAGGCAAAGATTACATTCAAAAGGCTTTTTTCCCACCTCAACAAAAATACAAAATATGCAACTCTCTTGTGTACAGAAACTGTTTTCCCGTTGGCAGAAAAACGTTCCGTAAATCTATACAGGGACTGAAATAACGTGAGCACACTTAAATTAAAACACAAGAGCTAGTTAGTATTACCAGTTGGACATTCTGTCCATACAATTTAGGGATTATATTTGAAAATATTTGTGAGATCACCAGTTCCCCTGATAGGAGCCTGAGGAACTTCTGCGTATGTTGAATTTAGACCACTGATGAAAATAGAACAGCATGTAAGTTTGAAGAAGAGGTTTTTACCTGTTATCTATACCATCCATTTTTCTGTTTTGGTTTTTTTTTTTAATTTTATTTTATTTTGTCACAAATTAGTTTTCTCTAAATCAAATATTAAAGCAGTAAATACAGATGTGGAAAATACTACCCATCAAAAGTAAATCTAATCCAAAAAATCAAAAAGCTTTCCAAAGCAGTCTAACACTTATTTCTATGTCACAAAGTTTCTTAAGAAGTTTTTTTTAAAAAAAAAAATCTTTTTTTTTCTCACCTCTAAACATTTGTTACTAATATTCACAGAATCACAGAACAGTCTGAGCTAGAAGGGATACACAGGGATCATTTTGTTACTTTTCAAAATATATTTAATGGAAAAAGGATATCCCAAAGAACATAAGGAACAAGAATTAATTTCAAATTGATGTTTAACAGCAGCACTGTGATTCTTTTCTTATTTTTCTGATGAAATTTCCCGTGAGCACAAGGTTGTGTCACCATTTCAGCTTCACTTTGGCAAGAGGGTAAAAATCCCAAAGTAAAAAGTGAAGCAGAAGGTTGTTTATTTTGACTTTTATGAGTGTGCATCAAAATCCTAATATGGTCATGGAATGCCATTACTTCCAAAAGTTATACCAAGCCCGAGTGCAACCCAATTGCCTACAGCAGCTATTCCAGCTGGGAAAAACAGTGAGGCAATATGGTATCCAATCACACAGGTGGGAGTTGTTTGGTAGGGCAGAAAAATTATGGTTTTAAAGTAAAAACTTGCATGAAGAAATACAGCAGTAATATAGTGAAGTACAGATACAGCCAAATAACTTAAATCAGCTCTCACTGAGGAGCTTCACATGGCTCCACAACATGGACTCACACAGGAATCAAGTACCTGGCTGTGCTTCCAGAGTCAAGCAGGCAAAGCACGGTCCCCACAGCCCTTCTGCATCTTTCTCACCCAACAGAAATGGATTTTTTCAAGCAAAATTAAGTTTTTCATTTTTCCCACACAGGCCTTTCCCATGCCTTCATCCCCGTTCACTCTCACTGCCAGGAACCACCATGGCCTATCCCAGCTCAGAAGCTGGGAATGATTTTGCACTGATTCTCAGGAGTGTCACACCAGCTAAGACTCATGTGGGGCTCCAGCTGTTGGCTGCTTAAGGAGGAGCAGGATGTGCACACTTGGCAGGCAGCTCCCTAAACCATGCCCTAAACCTCTGCTGCATCTCCAGGCACTGGCATTTGCTTCCAACATGGATTACAAAGACTGCTGGGTGAGCCTTGTAACCCTGCTGGATTTCCTCCTATATGCTACTACCTGTGTGCAAAAGTAATTACACAGCATAATGTAAAATGAGACGTTAATTATTTATGTAAATCAAAAATAGTTCTCCCTCAATATCTATGATTCTTTATATTTTACTTTGTACTCTTTTATTACAGCAATTCCTTCTCTTTCAGTTTTTTTTTCCCTTTTCTTATAGTCTAAATGAAACTTTGGGATGTTTGGGATGTGGGTTATTTTAGAACATAATCAATACACAACTAGATGCTTTAGCATAACGAACAGCAGTAATAAGAACCTGGTATATGTAAGACAAATTAAAAAATGAGACCTTTGGAAACACAACAGAGGCATCAATGAATAGTTGAAGGGTCATCCCTGTTAATTTGATTATTCTGACACTGAGAAATCTACTTGCAGTGGAAAGTAGCAATTACAGTGTACTCAAATTGGACAGCAGCAAATTTGCAGCATAACCCAATAATCCAAGAGCAGCTTTACTGAATTTCCAAGCCATTGACCTGCCTGCTTTGTGGAAATTTCAGCAAAGAGGGTGATTGCTGTTTTGACATAAGAACAGAACTTACTGTAGAAGACAACTGCGCAGCTGGCTTAAAATCCTTTCATCTGGAGGTATGACATGGTTCTGCTTCCAGTGTAGAACTGCAGGGCTGCAAGAAAATAAATGGGATGGTGAAAATTATACACAGAAAATTCACTGGTTTAGAAAGAACTTTTGCAGTACCGTTCATTCACTGGAGAAAAGGCATTTTTGTAGCATGACAGCCAGGTATTGAGAGCCAAATTAAGGAAGGGAGGGAGGAAAAAGAAGTTTCCTCTGGGAAAGGACTCCCCAAGGCCTGAATTGCTGAGTTAGCAGCCTGGAGTGTGTTCCCCAAGTGGTTCTTCTGGGCTTCTCTGGAAATCACCAGATACTGCACAGAACATGTTCAACACCACAGGGACACTCTTTGGAAAAACAGGGTGCAGGCTCCACATCACTTGGGTGCATTTGAAATGTGTGAGGCATAAGAATAAAAAGTGAGGGAAAAACAAGAAACAAAGCAGAAAGCAGCCAGAGCCTGTCACTGGAGCCCTTCTTCAAACACAAACTGCAGACCAGTTACATCTGGTTTTAGTGGATTTTTACTGGATTTCTAACCTCGGTTTAGCAAGTTAACACAGTGACCAGCACCCTGTGGTTCAGGTCACAGACATCATGTGCTGTCAACAGAGAATTGTGTAAGTTTAATTCATCACATGCAACCCTACTACCCAAACCCCCAGTCAGATTTGTAATCCACAGCCAGTGGCCCAGGGAGAGAGGTGAGTAGCAGTGGGCAGTGAGAGGATCTAGAGGGGAGGGGAAATAAAAAAAAATAAAAAGGGCAACAGAAGGTCCTTCCAGCTTTGATATCCACTGCTTATTTTAATATGCCAATGTACAAATGATTAATCCAATTAATTAGCATACACAAGCCTTTTTCACTGACAAGCTTCCTTAGTGATTATTTTATGAGTGACATTCCTATACCATCAAGGAGATGAGCTGGAAGCTCTTTTATTCTTTTTTTTAAGGGAAGCTTAGGGTTCAGCAATCATTTGATATCTTCATCGATCTTGTCACACACACTATTCAGAGCAGCATTTCTATCTGCAATATTAATGTACTTTTCTGGGTTTGACTGTTATCAGCCAGTCTTCAGAGCATCCCCCCAGATTTCCTTTTGGACTGACAATACATAATATGCTGTTTCTATTCCTTTCTGTTTTCCCTGTTTTTTAATTGTCACAAATGATCACATAGTTCAGAGTGTTTTCAGGGTTTTGAAGAGCACCTGGATTTCTGGATCTAACATTTACAAACTTCTAAATAACTGGTTTCAAATACAGGAGAAAAAAAAAAAAAAAAGAAGCCATTTTGACCCCAGCCCAACCTTCCCACTTGGAAATCAACTGTGGAAGAACCACCAACACTGAGTTGTAGCATTTCCCCTGCCAATCTCAAAGCACCCTGCAAAAAGCCATTAACCATTCCTGCAAGGAAAGCTGCATGGCCTGGTCTCTCCCCGTGCTCAGGAGCAGACAGGACTGCAGGGGAGGGGAAGTTCCTTGTTCTCTCTGGGCAGCCATGGCTCAGCTCTGCCGAGTGCCAGCACCTCCCTGCTCAGCCAAGAGCATTCCTCTTCCCTAAGTACATGGATAATGCCAGGCTCACACCAGTGCAGGATGTGTGGCTATGGATTTCCCACTGCTGAAGTTTGGAGCCATTTAGATTAGGTTGATTTAAGCCATCTGTATGAAAAATATACCTATCTCTGCAGAATTTCCCTTTGAACTACTTGCACAGTTGTGTCCTGTAGGACATTAATTAACATGGCAAGGTACTGGTGCTAAATTATTTCTAAGTAGTTTGAATTCTGGATATTTACTTTCTTCAGTGATAAGCAGCATAAGCAGCAAAAACAGGAAACTTGTTGTTTGAAGTAATATAATTTTTAAAACCACATCAACAGCATAGCAGAATCAGGACATTTTTAAGGGAATAGGAGGAAGAGAGAGCCAATATGAAAGAGAAAATATTCTCACTCTCTCCAAAATTCAAGCATGAGTGAAATGGGAAAAAAAAAACCCAAAAACAAAAACCCACAAATATTTAAAATAACTTTTTGAAATTTATTATGTATTTGGAACAGCAGCCTTAAAAGCTAGCACTAACTGATGAAGAGGATAAGCTGACATTACCTTGGATTTATAACAGCTTTTGAAAATTCAAGCTCAGAGGAATCTGAAAGGAAAAACAACAAAGTGCATCAAGAAGATGGGTCAATTAAAAATCCACGAGAGCTTTATGGAATTAGTGAAGGCAGCCACACACTGCTCCCTTTCTGGAAGCACTCCAATTCTTTAAATCAGATTAGGGTCAGTCCTAATTGTTTCAAGCAGAAGATGTGTGGTATTTATTTGCTGGGTGCCTTTTTTTTCTGACTGATTAGCTTCCTGAAGATTAGCTGCCAGTAATTTCTGAAATGGCTAATGTAAGGTAATTAGCTCACAGTGTGCTGCAGTTTGCACTGCCCAGGAGAAGAGTTTACCCATCTCAGCCAAGAGAAGGATTACAGAAGACATTGCAGAGAAAGAAAGTTTGCAGAGTTCCTGCAACATTTGATCCAGCTTTTTTCAAGATGTACAATACAAATAGAATAAGAAGAAGATTGGTATGGCCTAAAAAAGACTTAAAACAGTACAAAGGGCTTCCAGAATGGTTTCCTTAATAGTGTGGGGTCTCCCACCATTTTCATTCTCTGTGGCATTCTGTTTAATTTTTTTATGATGTTCACAGAGGAAGAACAGTGACACAGCCAGTGAGAAAACTGCACTTTTAAGGAGGTCTTACAGTATGCTTTATAAAAGTTTCTTCTGAAAGCAGGCTCAAGAAAAAACATCCTGGGGCCAAAAATATGCTAACTAGGACATTTGAGAGATTTTAATCACAAAGCCTTAATAAAGAGAAGAGGAAGAAATTACAACTTTCTACAGAAGTACATGATATGTTGGCTCCCAGTTTCAGAAGATAAGGGGTAAGTAAAGAGGAACAGAGGAAAAAGCAGGACTTTGAGGTTAAAGAAAGGGCCAATTGCAAAGACCAGCTCCTCTCATTAGGTCCAACCACCACTTAGGGTAAGTGAAAATCCCCTATAAATTCTTCAAGACAGGTGACTAAGAAGCTGAGCAGCTATCACAAAAATCAGCTAAGCATCCCCAATCCAATAATTATATTTTTTATGTTAAATATGCTGTTAATATATTTTCCATTTTGTTTCTCTATTTGTGTTCTGTTACTGAAACCAAAAAGCTTTTGATGAATCTCCCAAGTGAAGCTGAAGGTTTGGTTACCCTCAGAACTGGGAATCTCATGGTGTAGTGCATACCACGAAAACTCACAAAGCTTTTACCCAAAAGCTTTTAGCTCTTGCAAAAGGCTCTTCCCCAAAAGCTTTTAGGGTGCTCCTTCACTAAGAATGGTTAACACAGGTATCAAAAAGTGGTGTTTCCCATTAACTAAGGTCCCCCTGCCAGTCAGCAAGACATTGAGTGATACCTGAGCACAGCCCAGGGCACAGGGGGCTCTGCCAAGTGCCTTCCAGCTCAGCAGGGACCTGCTGCACACAGTCAGGAGCTCTGCCTTTAAAGGATTTCTGCATTGTTGAATTATAATAGGCAAGTAATGAACACCACCCAATTCCTATCCAATTTGCTTCTTCCCTAGAGGTACCTGCAGGCAGTGTTCAGGAAATATTTACAGGAATAGCTTACAAAAGTGGCCCATTTAAATACAGGGAATTAAATATATTCCCCACTGTTCAGAGGCACGAAGTTTTAACTGTGGTTCTCTTCTTCCAGTGTGTCTCGGTCACCTTATTAAACTAGAGCAGAAGACTTGTAACACTTAAAGAGATATTTTTTTTCCCATAAATATCACCTCAGTCCCTATTTTATTATTCACAAAACTTTTGGTTCTTCTTACATAAAACCCCTCGCACAATACATGTCAACATGCAGTGACTCAGTTAATGGGTAGGTGGGAATATATGACAGATAGGATTTGTTAATGGGAAACTTAATGAGAGTATCAAACAAAATACCTGTTAGCATTAGGAAGGACTGAAATATATTTAAATTATTACCAAAAAAAAAAAAAAACAAGCAACATATTTAAATGTGAGATGACGAGTGAAAGAGAGAGTATTAAAAGTTACTTCACCATAGAAACATAGGATGTCATTGATACACAAGAATAGTGTGGCTGCCTTAAACTATACCCAGCTACAAGTCTTTGGGCTGCTATAAATAAGGCTTGGTAAAGTTCTTGGATTGGGAGATAAAATGAACAGAGTTTTTAATCTCAGGAGAAAACATGGTTAAACATCATAATTACTGAGGCCAGCTATTTTAATATTGTGTTAATTTTAATGACCTTATTCATCAAAAGACCTATGAAAAGGATGACTAAACCCTAAGTGGGGAGAGTAAAATGTATTCTGCATAAACAACAAAAGATTTCAGGGATTCATGGCTCATGTTTAAAACTCAATACACAAAGTGATCTGACTCATAACTCTCTTCTCCGTAATGTTAGAAATCTAGGGAGATACTAAAAATCGTTAAGCAGTGTTAGGGAGAGCAAAGGATTTAATTAAACCAGATTATAATCCTTTTAAGGAATTTCAAAGCTAGATCAGTGTCACTGTGCAGAGTCATTCGATTGGTTTCCTTTACTACCTCTCTTCCTTTTCGAGTTGTAATATCACTGCATTAAACATTAATCACTTTAAATATACACATGCTAAATTCTTGTCAAGAATCTCATTATCTCACGTCTCAAACTGCAATATCTTCTCTGGGCTGCTGCTCTCCATTCAGATTGCTGCTGCAGAACAGGTGGTTTTCCAGTAGCTACAGCACAAGTGCCCACAGTGGATAGGAACAGAGGAAAGCAGGGTTTCCTCTCCATGGGAATGTATCCTCCCTCTTGGAAGGAGTGTTTGAGGATGTCATGGCTGTTTAGAAACCACCAACAGAAGTATTTCCTCACACTCTCACAGAGCACTGGGTTAGGTGAGTTTTCATTAGCTTTTCACATTGATCTTCTCTGTGTTCTCTACACTTTAATTGCCTGTTTAAGCTCCACAAGCTCCATCTACCCTGCCACGTGCAGATCCATCGCTCCAGTAGCCAGATCCACAGGAGAGCTTCCTGGCACCTTTCTGTGATGAGTCTAACACAAACGTGCTTCAGCTAAATGTTTGCTAACTGTGTACAAACACACCTTTTGAGTTGAGAGACAACAGAAAACAAAAATCCCTGCAGAGCAGTGAGTGCACTGGGAGCCTGACAAAGGGCCCCAGGATCTGGGCAAGTGTTATGACAATTAATGGAAATGTGGAATGATTGAGAACAAATGGAGAGCTCTCTCTTTTTCTATAATTGCTGCACTGGATCATGAAATTAAAGTCATCAAGTAGGAAAGATCCTGTACAGACTTCCAGAGATACTGCCTGTTCTGGCTAATTGTGTCAGCCTGGATTAGCTGATTAGCATAATTAATCTAAACTTCTGATTACCCAAAGGCAAGAGAGGTTCCTGGATGCACAGGTGAAATACAGCGATTGAGACTTCCAGGAGCTAATACACAGTAGCTGGAAAGTGAGCATTTCAGAGCCCTGTTTGCTCGGCTCTTCCTTTCTAAAAGGTCTGAGGGGAATGAGGAGAGCTCTCTGTGCCCAGTCCAGCTCTTTTCTGAGGATACAGTGCTGGAATGTGTCCGAGACTGACTCAGGAATGACAAAAGAGCTGTGCCAGTCACCTGTGCTTTGCTATTGCAGTATTATTAACAACTGTTTATAGTACAACAACACTTGGATCTCAGATCAAAGGTGAGTCCTTGTATGCCCTGAAATCACACAAAGGCCAGAGCAGAGACTTAAAGAAAAGAAGAAAAAGAAGCCAGGAAATGAGAAGAAAGAGGTTAAAACACTGAGCCTGTGCCACCACAGTAGTCAAAGAACTGCAGTTGGACCCCAAGTGTCTTATAACCTAGAAAAAATGTGACCCACAAGGTAAATCTGTTCTGCAGGTATAACACCATAAGAGCCCCTGCATTACATTCTTAAAAGAAATTTTCCCTTACTTTCAATAAATGGTTTATATTTTTACTCCACATTTGATCTCAGATCTAACCTAATCCTATCCTAAACAAAAGCAACCAAAAGCACAGGTTATAAGTATCTGGAAAAGAAGTCTAACAAAACTCAAAAAGGAAAAAGGAAGATCCAGTAACTGTGATGATGTTCCAATAGAGTTCTGTAAAGTCACTCAAAGATTCTTTTAAAAGCTCCAGATCAGGAGTTAATGGATACATTTAGAATTTTTTTATTCACAATCTGAGACATGTGTTTTGTTGTCCCCAGTAATAAGTCTGTAAAGCTTCAGCAACTGCAGCAACTGAGAAACAAACTTGATCATTTTAATATTTTCTACTGTATCTGGAAGAAAGGGACAGATATATAAGTCATAATGACAACAAAATATAATACATATAAAATATTTCTTAAGAAAACATTATAATGAATTTTAATTGAGTGAAAGTTGCATTACTGGAAACCTTCTGTTTGTTCTCAGTATGGGCACTGATGATGAAACATTGCTTGTTCCATCTCTCTTCCATTTTGCTTATTCTACTCTTCATCTCTCATCTGCAGAGCATAATTACAGGATTTTCACTTAAGACTCTCTGCTAATTCAATCCTTTGTTCTCTGTTGGTAGTGCCAGGAAAGAGGAGGCTCATCAACTACAAATTGGACTGAAATGACAATTGTGTTGCCATGTAAGCCATTGTGCAATCAAGGCCAAGAAAATCCAACTTGTTATACTCCACTAGGAAAAGTCAGATTTGAGTGGTCATCAAATATACTAAGTACTTTTACAAGGTCCTTGTATTTTCGTTCCCCACAGTCCTTTTAAACAGGCTTATCAGTTAAAGAGAGTTTTCTATTTTATTGTCATTTTTTTAAAACCTTTTCAAACGCTTACAATATTTTGTCATTGGGCATGAACTTTTAGATAATGAAGATGAGATTTCATCCCACTGGAATGAACAACAAAGAGAAAAGATAAAAGACTCCTCCAGTACAGCTGGCTGGTGTAACACAGCCAGCACTAGCACTTAAATAGTTTGCTGACGCCTTGTCCTGTTCCTGGGCAGACCAGGCCATCAGCCCTTCTGGAGACAAACTTCAAAGACATTTAGTCAGAAACCCAAATAGCAGCGTTTTGTCTAGACATGCCCAACTGCTGCACAGCCTTTCAGGGGAAAAACTCCACTGACTGCAGTGATGGGCCACTGACTGCACAGAGCAGATGGAATATGAGACACTCACTCAAACTAAAATCCAGTTGCTCTGAGCAGGGGAAGGTACCAACAGCACAGACATGAACGTGTCACTCTACAATAAAAACTGTCAGCACATTTGAGGAGTTCATTAAAATGTGAAAATGTTCTCCCCAAACCAAGTTTCATAAAACCTTTGTCACTTCCTGAGTGAAAGAACAAACAGCTTGATCTAAAATTTGTCAGAATCATAAAGAAACATAAAACCCAACATACTTTAGTTATCTAATATCCAGGGGCTCCATAGGCACAGCTGTTTCATTAATACCACATTCATTGCCAGCCCTCACTGGGTCTGTTATTCAGGATGCTACTGACTTGTCTCTAAACCTTAACACTATGGATAAATAAATGAATAACTGCCTTCTAACAGCACTTTGTGGTACTCTTGACCAGAAAAGAGGCTGTCCTTTCAGATGCACAGCTGCCCCCTGCTCCCAAAGAAGAGGGTACATTTTGATTCCCCAGAGTTCCTCTGGAGAAGTCCTGCACTTGCTGCACATTGCCAAAGCAGTTCTATGGCAACCTGACCAGAGAGAGGAACACAACTGAGAAACAAGGGAAACCAAATGGCACAACAATGCACTTGGCCTCAGGGAGACAAGGCTTCCTGTGGCTCAGGACATGTCTTGGAAAAGTATTGAGAAACAGCTGTCTTGGCCTTAAGTTGGACAACTTGCTTGCAAATGATGATGTGCTTTCAAACACCTGCTGAACTCCTTGCACGTAGTTTGTTTAGTTATTCTGTACTGGAAAGATCTATTTGATGTTGTGAGTATTATGCTGAATAAAAGGGAGACATTTGAGGGACAGAGGAGAGGCTTGTGTTGTCATATGTCGCCAGGGGCTGGTTTGACTCTGAAAACCTCCCAACACTGTACCATTTTTCATGTTAAATGGAGCTGCTTTACTTTAGATGCTCAGAAGAGTTCAAATCAGAAGAAGACATTCCTCTAGGCTAATGTACTAACCTTCAAAGCATTAGCTCTCTGAAGTCAAGCACTGGCTACTTTCCTGGGGCTGAGATGAGGGTGCCTTTAGGTTCATCCAGAGCTGGATGTCCAACAAATTCACTGCCATCAGTCGAACATGAGCTGCACACAGCCCTTGGCTTCCAGAGGAAATAAACCTTCCACAATTCCCAAGAAAATCCAGGAGTCCAAACACTCACTCACACAGCTAGTGCTATTAACTGCAAGGAGGGAAACCTTCCTGGGCTTCCCATTCCACGAGCCAAGTGCTGCTTTTTTGGTCACAGTTTGTCTCACAATGAGTTTGGGTGCAGCAGAGAGACAACAGACACAATGACTTATCTCAATGCTTATTTTAAACCAACCCAGCTATTTATGCCAGACATGTGGAAGCTTTAGCTGATCCACACAATGATATGGCTGGGAAGGCAGTGTGCTATTAACAGAAGAATTGTGCTGTTCATAGGAATTTTAGTTTATTTTTCAGGGAACAGATCACTTTTCTCTTTACTATGCTGATGAGGCCCCAGAACATTATAAGAAATAGCACAGTCCATGCCAGAAAAGCAATTCCATTTTCAAAAGCTAGAACACTTGGGCTAATTAAAGTGGCTCAGATACTTTGATCAGAGATAAATTAATGCTTTGTATGAGATCCTGCTCTTAGTTAACTTTTTCTACTAAATTCCCTCACTAATGTTTTCTAATTTCACATGGGACAGGAGGGGAGAAGATAAAAGGAAATTTTTTTAATCAACTTGCTGCAAATTTAAGAATAGTTTGCTAAGTGTTTGTTTGGCTTTATAAAAATATATGATGATTTTGTCTTATTAACACCTTGTTTTATTTATACCACAATTTATTAAGCCATTGGATGGTACATAAAACAGGGGAACTACAATACACTGGGTATTTTATGCCCCATTCCACATTTGTTATTTTCTCATTGGAGTGGTGAGGGTTTTAAGCATGATAAATAGTATTAGTACCTGTAGCAGTCAATATTCACTCTCCAGCTACATTTCACACAATTATTAAGTTTAGTGGTACAATTTTGTACCTAAGGAAGCCTTCTAGCTGTGTAAGGTTTTAGGCATCTTCACCATTCACATGCTCTGTGTTTTAATGTGCTTGCTCACTTTCCCAAGCCTTTTCCACTATTTGTATTTATAACTGCCCAGTTATAAAAACCAGGGCTTACTGGTGAAATCATTTAGGAAAGGTTGAGGAATATCATGGCAGAGAAAGAAGTAAATGAATTCAACCTTCCTCCAAAAGTGCCTTGGATCATAGTTACAAAGTGGCATCTTTTGTGATAATTTAAAAAAAAAAACAACCAACAAACCCACCACTAAGAAAATACAAGTGATTGGTTACAAATTTAGCAACATGAACAAAAAAAAAAAGCTTAAAAACTGGAAGTTCAATGAACATTCCTCTTTCCCCATCTTCATCCTTAACTAGTCTATCAGAGGATCTTGGCTCAGATTTCTTCCATTCCCTTGTTTACACCAATCAATTCCCACTGAATACCAAGGAAAACACTGTCTTAACTAGTATGATATAGTAACACCATTTTCAAAATTAGAATTTGGGGTCTACTTAAAGCCTAAAAGATTCATATAAACACAGAAAGGCTACAAGAATTCCCCAGGAGAGCTTCAGACAGCACGTCTGCTCCTTAGAGATCCCAGATCTGGCTTTGTTTCATGTACTCAGTCCCTGCTGGCACAAGACATCTCCAGAATTTCTGAACACTATGTTCACTTCAGAGTCAAGTGCCTTGTAACTGTGAATCCTTCAGTCACACACTGACAGTGGGGCTGAGGGGACACAAACACCAACTACTGACAAAGGCAACCCCCCCCAGGAAATCCTGCCACTCTCAGAACGGATGTGACAGTCTCACTGACCAATTTCAGGCCCCAAACAGCCACAGCAAGAAAAAAAATCACGTAATTTAAACAAATTTTTAAAATATACAAAAGCAATTTGCAATTTTTCAGAAAAACAGTTTTCCATCTGGAATTTTAGGCTCCAGTACTTGTTGGACATATGTAATGGCAGAAGCAGTTATAAAGCTCTGCTGCAAATGTAACCAGCAAAATAGATACAGAAGACAATTAATATGAAAAGAAAAAAATCCTAGTGAAACATATACATAAGACAGGCAATGTAACAGCCACAGCTCACAAGCAGCAATTATCTCAGGTCACTGCAGATAGGCAGCAGAAAGAGCAAGGAAGGAGAACTAGCAGAGACCCAACTCCCACCTCTCAGCAGATGGGTAAGGTCTGGTAGTAGTTTTGATCCCCTTTCATCACTGTCTAGCAACTCGAGCTATTCCCATGCCATTAGACCTGCAATGTGTTTTTCCTCACACGTGCTATTTCTTCCCTTGGGTGTCAGAGCCATGAAGAAGGGGTTTGTTTTTCCTCCTTTCCCTCTAGCCCCTGGAATGCCCGTGCCTCCTTAACCTGGCACATCGACGTGCAGGAAGGACCAGCAGCTTTTTCCACCAAAGACAAAGGCTTAATTTCCCCATGTCACACAGTATAGATTTCTGTGCAGCTAAGCAGGGAGGCTACAGCCAGCAGGGGTGCAGCAATTCAGAAAAAATCGCTGCTTTATAAGTAAATCAGTCACCGGCACCCAGCCATTATTGTCACTGGATTTAATAAAGCAGCTTGCTATAATGTTTATTGCCATGCCTTCAGCACCGAGTGGTTTACTTTGTCTAAACAAGGTGCAAATGTGTTTCCTGAGGTTAAGAGCTCCATACTGACTGAGTCACAGACCGGCTGAAAATGGCAGGGACCTCTGGAAGCTCATCTGGTCCAACCCACCAAATCCAGCAGGGCCACTTAGAGCCAGGACAGATTAATTGAGAAGATCCTCCTTTTCTCCAGGCTGAACAGCCCCAGCTCTGTCAGCACAGGAGAGATGCTCTAGTCTCTTTATCACCTTCGTAGCTCTTGGCTGGATTCTTTCCAGTAGTTCTGTGCCTCGCTCTTGCTGGGGAGCCCAGCACAGGACACAGTGCTCCAGGGGTTGCCTGTGTCACATAGGTCATCTGGGGGCAAGTGCAAGTTCATAGCAAATAATGTAAGAAAACCATGTGAATGCTAAGACTGACTAATCGTTGTAACTCATGGCAGGCAATCCTCAAGAACTGTGGAAATACTGGGCATCTCCTGGCTCCATCACAGCATATTTGGGTTCCTATTTCAGCTTCCCAGACTCACAGCTGTCCAGTAGCTGCAGTACAATATCCAAGTCGCACAAACATTACTGTCTTTTCCATACTCTCAGATCTGCTTTCTTACAACTTCCTGCATGGAAACTCCTCGCTGACAACCACTCTGTCTATTAGCCTGGCTTCACAGATCTTGTGGACTTTGGGCAGCAGCGATTCAATTAAAACTCCCAGTGTTCAGGATGGCCTATAACACTGGAGATTTCCAGTCCTGGGCACTTGCTGTCTCGCTGCAGTTAAACACACTTGACAGGCTGGAGCACAGCCGTAGTTTCTGGCAGTGCCCAGCAATGCAAGAAGCTGATGCAAAAGTCATTTCCTTCCATTCTGTCAGCCACACTAATCATCTCCTTCCAGTTGTGCCCAAGTGCCACAGGCTGCTTTTCAAAGCCTACTCTGACACAACAGTAACAAGACACCTCATACACAGCTCCCCCGAGCCCAGCCCGTCTGCCTCCAACTGCAAAGCTGTGAGCTGGAGCAAGCGGGGCACTGCATCAGCTGGGATCATGCAAACTCCACTCACACCCAGAATACAGGAATGTTTGGACACCAAAACAGCTTTTTCCTCCAGTTACAAGCAAAGCATAAGCTTGAAGTAGTGCTAAATCCTTTAGGTCACCTATAAAGTTATTGCATATGTGTTTAATATTCACATATTACAAGTAGAAAGGAAAGAGCATGTGCACATAAAGAGGTACTTCTATTTAATGAACAACATTGCTTTTAGCAAAGTATACTATACATATTTTCTGTCACTGGGATTTGTTTGCAATCCATGACAGGTTACAGTCCAAGCTCCACACCTGAATGAATGTTACCAGTTTCATGCACATGCACATGGGAGTACCTTGTATTTATCTCCCTGGCAGATTAACATTGTGATCATTTGAGAAAACTTCCAGGTATAAGAGAGAACATTTCAAGCTTTGAGGATGATTGGGAACAAAAGCCTTGCTGTGTTAGAAGATGTCCATTGCTACTTTCCACATAACATTCAGAACTCCATTCTTAAAGAGCACTGAAATTTTTTAAAAATACAAATGGACACACTTGAAACAAAACCCCTGTTAAAATAAGATGTCTGAAACATATTCATTGTTCTCTGTGCACTCACTGATGCCATGCTAATCAGATGATCCCATAAATTTTACGTACGGTAATAAAAATTACAGGTAATTAACTAATATAACTAAAATAACTAATAGCTATGTAATTCTGTTACAACCGATAGCAAGTGCTTTTTTGCCTTTTTTTTTAATGTAGCAAGTGTCTTTCAACTTGCCCAAAGCAACAGCAAGTGAATTTCCTTCCTGCTGCATTTTTTCAGTCTTATAACGTCAATGAGGAGGAAATGTCCAGAATCCACGTGGAACTAAGGCACACAATCACTTGGATGAGTATCTTCCTCCTGCTTCTGGCTCTCTCTCACCATATTTTTCTCCCCAGTATAAAACCAATAACAAAGAAGTCTGAGTCTGAACTCTGAAGCCTGAGGTTAAAATGAGTGCATGAGCCAATTCCCAGGAATGAAAAAGAAATAGGTAGTGGTTTGCTTACACAGCCCACAATATTTTTGCCTTTCCCTGGAGACAGAATTGGAAAAGACCTCATTGTTTCTTAGGCCCAGTGCACTTTTTATGGCAAGCATCAATGCTATGTACTCTCCTTCAGAAACTCATTGTGGGCAACCTTAAAACTCTGCTTTTCGTTTCCACTCTCCCTGTCTGCCTATTCCAGAACCAGACCCCCATCAGAGTAAGAAACTATTTCGTAATTTCTGCTTACAATTTATTTATAATCAGTTTATTATAAATTGACTTTGTGTTTTCTTTTAGCTCAAATCCACCTTTTCCCTCACAGGTATTTAGTCTCTTGATATATTTAGAGATAGCAATGCATTACATGCCATACTTTTATAGTTTCTTGTAAGATTGGCTCTTCATCCATAGTTAGCCTGGCAGTTTTTCCTTGCAGGACACTTTAGAGTATCCTGGATTCAGTCCACTAGTGTCTTTCATGAAGGCATTAATTTCTGCTGAACCCCCACCATGCAAGAAATCACATGCACATTTTTGCACTTTTATATCACCCAGCAGTGAATAGTTTCCTTCTGATCAGCCAGAAGCCTCTGCACAGTGGTGGGCTTTGACTCTTGATTATAATTGCTGAGTCTCCACCTTAAGCAGACTTTCCTGATCACACAGGCTGTATTCTTACACTTTCATCCACTTTCTATCATTACAACCCTCAATATCATTCATTCTTCCCCATTTAATATTCTACTACTTCTCCAGATCGATGTCATCTTCAAGTCTGAGTTATAAGCAAATTAATCAGCACATTTGTACTTGTTATGCCAAGACCACAAGAAAAAGTTTCCTGGCTATTCTAAATGCAGCAGTTTGGCACTTTCTCCTTCACTGCAAACCCCCATTGTATATTGTTTACTAACTTCCACTGACCTTTGAATTTTTGCATAAAGATGTGCACAGATCATTAGTTCTGCACCCAAATTAATAAGTTTCTATTTGGCACTATGTTCCTGAAATCCAGATTGATTAAACTCTGCCTCAGTTATCTTCTCAAAAATAATAAATTAAGATCACCTGATTTATCACTGATAATGGAACAGCATATTCCACTTTCCCATTAACACTGTTGTTTATTTACTCTTACTGTTAAAAAATATTGTAAAGACTTATATTTTATTGAAAGGAGTGTCAAGAGCTCACAATTCCTGGTTTTCTTTCCTCCATGCCTGAATTTTTCACAGCTTCAGCTTTTCTAAGATAAAGTCTACCCTTTTTATATTTCAGTTTAATATAAGCAGATTTTAACTAGTGATTTCCTGATCTATTGTATTTCCCACAATAAGCAATGCTGTAATATCCTCATTAATAACCAAGAACAGAGCTAAAATAGAAAGTTTCTCACAGATTCAGCAATTGCTTTGTGTAGAAATGTGTCACCTATCCCACTCCAGAATATCTAGACACTACTATTGATAGAAAAATTTGTTCTTCAATCTGCATTTAGGAAATCAGACTTTTCCATAAAGGACCCAAATCCCAGAAGGATTAGTCAAATGTTGATTTGTCACCCCGTCACATTACAATGTGCTAAAAATACAGAAGGATTAATGCTATTAAAACATCATGTCTCTGAAAAGAAAATTACTAGAAATGCAGAGGGAAATGTCCCAGAATACTTTGGTAGGAACAATGATTTTTTGTTTATGACCTATTCTCACCATGAGTAAGCAAAATACAGTAGTTTCCTTCCCCACCCCTGACTGCATAATGAGAGTTAGATACCAGCTCTGTAAATGCTGCTATCACGAGACAGATGGTTTGGTTTTCATTCCTACCCCTCAGAGGGTGTGTATTTGTTCCACCATCTCTAGCTACCCAAGGATGGGAGACTGAAGAAATACACAATTTTTATTCTAGTCATGCCATGCATGACTATTATACCCATACATTAAATACTGGGCATCACTTCTCAGCACATTGAAATTATTTCCCTCTCCCTTCATGCATGATTTCCCTCCAAGTCCTTGACTGGCACAGGGCAGTTGTCATGGTAGTACAGAAAACAGTCTAATCCAGCTGCAGGAATGTGATGGAGAGCCTTGAGAATTCAGCTGAACTGTGGCCACCACTAAATATGGGCTTGTCACTTATATGATTGCAGAGAATAAACCTGATAAATGCAGATGACACTGAAGAATGACTGCTGTTTCCAAATGAAACTGCCCCCCAAATCAACTATTTGTTGAAGAATTTAAGTGTTTTTAGAAATAGGAACAAAAGAAGAATGTACAAATAATGACAGGAACAGGTGATGAGGTTGAACATCATGGGGGGTGTCCTCTAAACCAGCTCCATAATTCAGGTTATTTCCTGCCCCATCAGTCCTGGCACTCAGCTGGGGTTTATTAGGCAGGCCCTCAGCATTTAGAAGAATTTACTTCTCTTTGGGAAGCCACCCTCTCTCTGCTGAGGAAATACAAGCATTCCAAGACTGAAGTTGCTACAGATGCTGTACAGCTCCTGTCAGAAGGCTGTTAACACACACATTTCCCAGAGATTTTACAAACTAATTTTAAATAACAGAGGAACTGTGCAAATTATGGGCTATTCTATCATCTGCCCAAATATTTTTCCCATATGATACAGGCTTGAAGGACTGTAGAAGGCTGATTCTAGACTAACAACTCTAGAAACAGTTTAACTAACTGAAACTATATTGGTTATTGAATTTTGGCCATTTTTTGCTCTTTCTTGCAACTATATTTCTTGTAAAATTCATGAAATTACATTTTGTTTCCAGGAATATGGGAACAATCATACATTCAGTGAAGAAGCCAATTCTGACATCTCCAAATTTTAGGGTTTATGGTAAAAATAACACAAAATTTCACACGCAAACAGCATGAATAATCAGGAATTTTCCTTTATAGAAATTTTTCTTCAAAATATTTTTATGCTTTTTGGAAACCGCCAATTATTAAACATTTCTTTGCAGCTACACCAAGATATATCTTTCCAAGAGTTTCATTCCTATTTAGGTACTTAACTTTTGTTTCATTCCTATTTAGGTACTTAACTTTTGTTGAACTGTCCTGAAACATTTGGAGTTCATCCAGTGATGAACTGAACTTCCCAGTTGTAACTTACTGACTTTTGGGAATACTGAGATTAAAATATTACAAGTTCAAAAGTAAATATTGATACCCCAAGAACAGACATCAAGATTTCCAGAAGCTGCAGAGACCTATAATTTGTGTGATTTATTGAAAATAAATCCGCTCTTCCCTGGGCTATTTGCTAAATGATTTCCAGTTTCTAAAAGGCTTTAACAGAGCTGACCAGACTCTTTCCTTCTAGTTCTGCAAAAAAAACTACAGAAAAATTTATTGGGATAAGATTGGACAGGAAAGATTAACAGGGAAAAAACAGGCCAAGAATTAGGGCCTGGGATCTCAGCAATGGCCCTGGAAGTATGAGCAGCCATCCCCAGCTTTGCTGGAAGTGCTCAGCTGCCTGGGAATCTACCCATGATTGCTGTTATTTTGAAAGAGTAAACACATCTTTTGAAAAAACAAGTCCTAAATAGTCCTAAAGTCCTAAATAAATTTAAGGATGGAGAATTAAGATTGAAGTTAAGGATTACCAATTCACTGCACATTGCTTTTAAATGAACACAGTGACACTTCACAACTGTGTCTTCTGACTTTTTGTGGAGTTTTTTCTTCCTCCTCGTTGATTTCAAGGGACAGGAAGGGAGAAATTCTGGCCATATACACAAAAAAGTGTTGTAGGTTTTCTACTAAGGACATTGTGAGCAATAATACAATTGTCACTGTAAAACTTCAGCAGAAGGACTTACAGCCCCACTTGCTTTACTTCCCCATGTCCTGTATCCTTTGCACTCTGCTCGGTGTTAGGAAGGGCACAGGGAAAATGTCCTGAATAGGACAAGAAGTTACAGGAGAGAGACAATGAATCAAAGCAATCAAAAGAATCTGTGACATCAGAGCATGAGCACAAAGGCCTTCTGGCTCTGAACCATGGCTTCCAACGCTGTAAAGCCACCACATTCACAGGAGTGTTTTTCTTTAAAGCACGATAAATCTCTTCCTTTGCCCTTTCAAAACTTGAAGTTTTGATCAAAGTACAAAGTCCATGGCCTGTAACATTAGATGAGAAAGCAAATTCATCTTGTCCCAGGGGAATTATGGCAAGCTGACTCTATCTCTAAATCCCAAACACAGCTCTGCATACAATTCTGCCTCTGGAGAGATGAAGAGATGTAAGCACATATGACAAATGAGAATCATCTGTTCACTGTGCTACCAGAAGATTCTAAGATAGGACAGTAATGAAGATTTAAGGGACTTAAATAGAATTTTTTCCCACAAATTACTGACCTGCTATCAAGTAGCACATAAGAAACTACAAAATAGGCAACATAAAAATAAATAGGGCAGCAACCTGTAGTTTTAAGGTTCAGTCTCTGACGTTCCCACTAGGTTGTACTAGGAATTGGACCAAGTCTTTAGAAAGAAACCAAATCTTGCAAAAAGGCAGCAAACAGCATGTGAATGTCACAGCTTCTACCAGCCTCCAGCATGTAAACTCATTTAGCATCAGTCACAGGCTTTATAATTGCCCTGCTTTCAGCAACACAACCCAACATGCACCATTCGGTTGCTTTCCTGCAAAAGCACAACAATAAAAGCAGCAGAAAGGTGCACTGACAGAATGACTGCAGTGTTTGTCTGCTCTAGGGCAGGTATATATCTTTTTACAGCACCACCACTGAATATACTCTACTCTGTCTTCTGAACTGTAATAAAAAACAGGCATTTGTAGTTTCAGATACCCTTAAAAATATTGGGTTTAAAACATTTCTCCTGCAATAACACTGCCAAAACATACCACAAAGCTTTCAAAAGTTTAACTTTTGGCATCAGAGAACTTCTTACATGTGTCCTTTTGCATCAAGCACCAGAAAGACTTGGAAGTCTGCAGCCCTGTGCTATTTCTTTTCCTTTTCCAAAAAATATGTATAAATTTGGAAGGCACAAACCTGTAAAAACTATCATGAATTACAAACAAGACCTAACTTCTCCATGAGTTTATGTTTTTGTCGTCTCACAAGGAGTTAAAACCACTGCCCTGATCTTGTAACACAGAATAACTGTACCATGTCATTATTAGTGGAACTGCACTACATCTGTTGTCAGTCCTTCACCAAACACCTAATGACTAACCACAAACTATAGATCAAACTGAAGGAATGTTACACAGCCGACCATTTAGCAGCAGTAACAATCCATCTGTTGTGCATTATTACTTCTATGAATCATAAACTTAATTCGAAATTAGGTGATTAAATAGTGGCATAATTCACTTAGATGTTAAAGGGATAACATTTTGTTTGTGGTTCCAGCTGTTTACTTGGAATGACATTAGCTGGAGCTCAGGGCATAACTGTGTGAAAGTCAGGTAACGACTGGAAACCAACACCAGGTTCTGTGTTTAGAAGTCAGACAAGAAACAGAGTTTTGGAGATAATAATCTTGAGGAAACAACAGTAAGTTGATATCATTGTTCCATGTGATATCTCTGCACACTTTTGAGTGATAAGTGAGAAAAAGATAATGATTAGGTTTTTCCATTGTTTTTCTACTATTGAAACACCACAGTCTTTCCCTTGTAACCTTGTATTGGGTACAGGTATCATGGGGCTGAGTGGTGGGATGGTAACACCACCTTACCAAAAATGTCAAAACTATTTTATTTCCAATGGATTGGGCTTTCCCAGATCCTATGAAATTCTCCCTTTCACCTTTTCTCACTTTATTGATTAAGCCACAGGCAGATTTTCTACTGACTTAATGCCAGCAGAGAAAAAAAACATGTTTTTTCAAGTAAAAGCAGAAAAATAGTGCTTATGAAGCACTCCCAGAGATTCAATCTTTTTCCAAATATTGAATTACTGTATCTTTGGCAGGGATATGCCATGAAATAGGATGAACTACAAGTACTCATTACCTTTTAGTTCCACTAGGCTGATATCCTTCAGGTTTATCCTGCTGTGGCCCCACTCTTATGGACTTGCATTTATAGGTGAAAGCATTTTGTGTGGAGGATGTCCCTGTTTAACTACAAAACTACCACCCAGGCTGGCTTGAGTTTGATCCTGAAGCACTGGTGCTATTCCCAACAGGCATCCTGCCAGCACTGCAGGACCCACACCTACCCACCTGCTGAAGATGCCATGAAGGACAGAGCTCATTGCATGATTCAGGCTTGGAATTCCTGTCACCTGCAGTGTTACTGGATCTTCTGACAGCTCATCCACAGCACACCAAAAGATTTGGGGCTTGATGGAATTTCTGATGACAAAGTCCTGTAGGATACAATAAGAATGTAATCAAATACAGGTCATGCTTTAAATGTCAATCAGTTTAATAATATAATATGCCTTTTCAGCACTGCAAAAAGTGTTAGCAGTGGTTGTATGTGACTCCTCTGTACCAGGCTCTAAACCCACACAAAATCAATTTTTACCCCAGGCAGCCACTACGTAACTTTATGGAGTCACCCTGCAGAAGCAGGAAGGAACATAAAGAAGTGAAAAGACCTTTGCTGGGTGCCCAGGAGATCAACAGAATATATTAGAGCTGCTCTCTCTCTACTTCTGACTGCTGCAGTGGGAGGACAATATGTAATTTAATTCATGTTCTAGTCTAAAGTGTTAAATAATAAACATAGCTAACTTAAATCGCTCTCAAACTATCAGCAGGGGAAATTAATGTTTGTGTTACTTATCTCAGGTGATCTAGTCCATGATGCTTCTTTCTAACTTTAAATATAAATAAAAATGTTATGTGTACTAGCTCAAAAGCTAAGAAGGCAACAGGAATTCTCTTTCTCACAGACCTCAGCAGGCTCCAGGAGACCTAAGCAACCTGGATCTGCACAGGAAGGAAGCATTAATTCACCAGCACCTTGTTCCAAAACATTTCTTTTAAAAAATACCAAGAAGAAACTAAAGAATGGGAACACATAGCATTTGGTTACAGTCATTTAAGTGTAGACTGTAAGTGGTGTCTACTCACAGCACCGAAAACCTGTGCTATCAGGAGTACAAGGAGGTCAGGGAAAAGGGAAGGAGAAGGCGTAGAGGAATAACGTCCTCCCTCTGCTCAACTGCAGAGACTTGGAAGGCTGCCTGTTCCTCAGCATTTGCTGTGATTTTGTGCCTGTTACATATTCTGCTGCTTAATAAATTTACACTGACAAGGAAAGTATAATCCTCCCTGAGATAGCAGAGTTATTATTTCCCTTAATTCATCACGTGTTCTCTTCTTTATGGAGTGGGGAGAACAGAAAGGCAGCCTTAGCCCACCAGTGGTTGGTGCTGGAGGTTCAACCACTTGGTGTAAGGGTTGCAGTATTTTATTATAAGGAATTAACAGTGTTGTCTTTGAGCTTCTCTTTATTACTCCCTGGTTTTGCAAATTTTATTTGCTACTAGCACACAGTGGTTCTCATTACATTTGCCCTAGGCAATGTCAGAATGTCCCCATCCAAATGGCTCATCAGCCTCACTCAGATCACTGTCAGTCATGCCACGGGCAGATCACTAAGACAAGACATCCTGAAAGGTTCTCATAGCCACAGAGCTGCCCCCTAATGACATGCAGCTCCTGCAGCAGTGCCTGCAGCAGCCCAGAAATTCATAGTCCACTGGCTGTCCAGTTTTCACTGCGCTGTAATGAAATGCTGCTGGCAGGTGTAGATAAAAGGGGTGAACGAGGTTCTGCTTCAAGTTTCTGCCCTTCGAATTGCTTGTCTTCTAATAACAAGATGAGAATACAGGAGGGACCAGCACAGCTGTATTTCAGTGGAGTTGATAGTGAAACACTCCTGCTGTGCATGGAAGCAGCTCTGCAGAGTGAGCTCTGCAGCCCAAGGAAATCACTGCCCTGGCTCTGCCTGGTACCCACGGCTCACAACTGACCTGCCAGCTGGCACTGAAGGAACAGGGTCACACTTCCAGCACAGAGCAGGCACCAGGGGTTACTGTGAGTGCTTTGCCAGACAATACTGTGTTTGAATGAAATATACTGTACAGCCTCATTAACTGCATGTTTTAACTCTGCATGACTGTAATAGTTTGCCATAAAAAATAAAGATTATTTACCAGCACAACAGAAAAAGAGAAAGGAAACCATAAAGTGAGGGACTTGCTAATTCTTGAAATTTTTCCATCATGAAAACCTAGGACATTGCCAGTGTTAAGGTCAGTCCAATAGATAATCATTTAGAGAGAAATGTTTGCAGCACCCTGAACTTCAAAACAGAAACCAGCACATTAGATGGACAGCAGGAAGGGTCAGAGAGCTCTACTGCCAGGACAATCTAATTTCAAGGGTGTGGCCTTAGGAATAGAATACAGAGAAACATCACAAAAACTTACCAAAAGACCAACATTTATCAATAGAAATAATGCTGTTATCTCATAAAATCTCAAGGAAAAAAAAAAAAAAAGCCCCAGTTCCAGAGAGTTCCTTGTTCAGGCAGATCTCCCCGTGTGTTTCCTGACTGATATGGTGTCATCAGCAATTATTTCTAATGGCCAAAAACATTGTACGAAACAATAAAGAAAGTACCCACACCAAAAATATTTTAGGTAAGTTTTTAGGAAAAACGATAAATAGTTGTTTGCAGAATAATGCAAACTCCCAGCTGGAAGCCACAGCAGGGAACCTTCTTTGCTGCCTGGGACTCCTCTAAAAATCAGGAGCAATAAAGAGGAGACTTCTCTTTAGTTCTTCTGCTTTAACTAAATTGCATTAAAAAAATAATACCAAGTTACTTATTTGCCTACATTTCAAACAGATGTATCTTCAACTCCTTAGATCCCCTGTGTACAATATAGATGATTAGAACCAAATACAGCAGAGAGGAACTGGTCAAAAGCTAATAGTCACTATAAATAATACCCTCTTAAAATACTCTCACAGAAACAGGAGTTATTTTTACTTAAAACCTCTTTAATTTATCTCTTTAATGTAATACTAATTTTCAAGATAATAAAGAAAAATTTGTACAAGCATGACAGATCAGTACCTACAGCATCATTAATCAATATAAGAGATAAACAAGCACATTACCAATAAAAAATAGATGTTATAGGAGAAGTTTAATTTATGTTCCTCAGCAATAACACACATATAAATAAATATTAATTGTTGTGAACAAGATACCATCTGCAGCCCATTTTTATGGAAAAGTCCAAAGGAAAAAAAAGTTTTCTTGCTACTATCTGTATACTAAAAGAATTGGAGAACTTACAGTCTCACTGAGTCACTGAACTGTTTAGGATGAAAAGCCCTCTAAGAACACTGAGTCCAACTGTAAACCCAGCACTGCCAAGCCCACCACCAAAACATGCCCCCAAGGGCCACATCCACATGTTTTTGAACACTTCCAAGGATGGTGACTTCACTCTTCCCTGCAGAGCCTGTTTGAATGCTTGACAAACCCTTTGGTGAAGAACTCTTTCCTAATATCCAGTCTAAACTTCCCCTGGCACAGCTCGAGGCCATTTCCTCTTATCCTGTTGCTTGTTACCTGGGAGAAGAGGCTGAACCCCCACCTGGCTACACCCCCCTCTCAGGCAGCTGTAGAGTGAGAAGGCCTCCCCTGAGCCTCCTTTCCTCCAGGCTAAACATGCCCAGCTCCTCCTCCTCAGACCTGTGCTCCAGACCTTCCCCTGCTCTGTCACCCCTCTGTGGACACGATGGCTATTGGTAGGCTCCAGCACCAGGAAATATAAAAATCACACAAAGATATCACACAAAACTCTTTTTGAAATATGTGTTTTTCAAACACAATCCTACTTCTGAAACCACAGTTTTGATTTTCCTTCCATTCTCTCTGTTCCTTTGTAAGCTCAGGCACAGAAGCTGTAGAGGCACTAAAGCTGCCTTGGGTTTGGCTGCTTTATTTTATTACATTTTATTACATGTTCCTCTATAACACAAAGCCACTGAAAGAGGACCATTTTTTTATAGAATTGCCACTTGGTAAGCCTGCCTGCTGCTTTGTTTTCCTACCTGTCCTGGTACTCAAATGACCCTTATCATTAGTGCACCATTAGAGTCAGGAGTGCCTGTACTTTATTCCATGTATTCAGGACAGGTTATGGATTGAGAACAGTCTCCAAGGAAGTGTTTCACCCTCAGTTATCAGCTAGGTCTGCTCCACACAAACCTGCCAGGTTCCCCAGGCTCAGGGAAATTTACTGTTCAGCACGAGGGTGGCAAAACTCAGGTCTGGAATGAAATCCCCTGCATTTGCTTCACAGAGCAATTCATTGAACAGCTGCCCAAATTCTTCATCTCCTCACAGTGACAGGCCCTCATCCTTCTCCCCTCACCTGTTTCACACAGTGAGGAGGACAGTGCTACGTGGTGCCAAAGAGAAGGCAACAAGCCAAGGTACAACAGCAAAGTACTTTAAAATGCCAAAGGGTGTTAATTGATGGGTGCCTGGAGCAGCTCTTGCTCCTGCTAATGCAGATGCCACTGAGTCTCCAAACGTGGGGAACGAGGGACTCATACATCTCAGAGATGCTGTCACTATATAGTTGTACCAGTACAGCACCTCATCTGCAGATACATGGTGGAATTAATTTGTCAGTATATTTAAACTAGTGTTTCAAACAATATAAATGAGTACAACAGAAAATGCACACTTGTCTCTTGTCCAAAGGCCCAGTGAGCTGCCTGAGAGCCAGCACAGCCTGGCTAACCAGTGGCACAGGGATCACAGGAGTCAGACCCCATTAATCACACTGAACAGGGAACTAACGTTAATTTGCTCATACTAACACACAGGTCTGACTTGGAAAGTAAGATGAATTATCAACTTCCCAGACTCTGCTGTTAACTGATGAATCTTAAATAATGAACCACTCTGGACTTGCAGCCTCTTTTAGGAATGGTCTCTTCCTCTTCATGGGGTTTTGAGACACTCCTGTCTCTTCAATAGCTCTGCTGAGCTTTATAAAGCTCAACAGCAGCACCAGGCACTGGTTCCATGGAATGAGGGTATTCCTGGCCACTGCTTCAGTCCATTCCTATGCTCCATAGGCCAGACTGTCAGATCATGGCAACTGCTGCTTACCTCCCATGATTACAAAATCATGGTCTCACCTTCCTCACACTGAAATTGTCTTATGTCTGCACTTTCAGCTCAGTTTTCAACTCAAAATTAGCTTTGGTAAAATTAATGAATATCCAGAAAGGAATCTTAAGTATTCTAGATTGACTTAATCTTTAAAAGTCCTCAGAACCCACGTGAAAAAAATATACTGCAACAGTGCTGAAACATTCTTTGCCATGGAATACACAATTCTACTTTAAACTGCTTTAGAAAGCCAGCATGAGTTATTGAGAAAAAAATATATGTCTAGCAAAACACCAAAAGTGAGATTTCACATCAATTAAAGACAGTCCACTACCCAAAGAGACCCATGAGGGTGGGGAAGGTGGTTTGGGGGGTTTTTAGTACTTTTAGAGAGATGAAGGTATCAAGAGACTTGATCTGCACCTGAGCTGGTATGAGCTGAAAATACACCATGCTCAAATCATCATCCCTGACTAAGTCACTTACGTAATAAAAGAAAATTAATTACAAATATATGAAAAACCTGAGTAAGAGAAGCAATTAACCAAATTTCACAAAAGAAAGTACAAATGGTTTCCTTCTTTACACAACTGAGAGCTGAGAGAGCCTATTTGAAAGGGCTTATTTAAAGAAAAAAAATAAAGATAGGGCCCAAGGCACTGGGTGGATAAGGATCATTTATTCCTAATGCCTCCAGAGGTGAGCTGAGGTGGCTCCCACAGCAATGATATCAGCTGGGCTTGTGTTTCTTTACCACCAAACCCTTGCCAGCTGTTGCTGTCCTGGCTGTGTGTACATCAGCACACCTCCTGGAGTCATGTACTGCTGATCAGCCACGTGGGCACAACAGCTTTACTCACTCACACTCAAAGCTTCAGCTGGCCCGTGTCTGAGCTCTGGAAATAACCCCCTGCTGGCTGCCTCTTTGTCAGCCCTCACAGATGGATTTTAATTTTTTTCTGAGGAGACAGAACCACTTTGTTTTGGGCATGCAATAGTGAACAGCTTTCAGCATTTTTCAAAGTTATCTACATAATATGCTAATAAGCCAAGATATTTATTCCAATTTCCTGAATCAACGATAATGATAAAAGCTATTACTTCTGAAAGGAGTTATGGTTGTTTCATAACAGGTATTGTTACCAAATAATTTATTTGTCAAACCATCCAATACAATGTAAAAGAGAATAAATTTAGTTCCCAGAATAAATATAGACTATTTCCCATCCCTATATTAAGCTTGTTCGTTTTGGCTTTCCCTTTATCCTGCATGCTCCTCCTAAAACTATTCAGTTCTCTAAAAAATACTGTCCTCTCCTCTATTTATCTCTGGTTCTTGAGCTCTGCTTTTCGTCTTCTGATCATCACCTCATTCAATAAATTTTTTATGCACTGGGACTGAAATGTTAAGATCAGGAGAAGCAGGCATTCCTCATCAGAAGTAACCACCTTTCTGGAGGAAAAACTTGCAAACTGATGCTTCAGAACGTGTCTAATTGCATTTATTTATTTTCAAATGTTAGTGGGTTTAATTTCAACCAGACCACTCACTTCAATCAACAAAGGTTACCTCAGTGCTGAATTCTCTGGAGTCAAACAGCAACAATTCCACTCCAGGCCACTGTTGGAGCTCCTGACACTCCACACCCTAATGGTTTGCCCATGGCAACCCATCACACTCTGGTACCATTTGGCCCTTAACTTCCTCACAGCCCTTCCTGTTCTCAACAGTACAAGTTGAGTTTTATCACAGAGAATCTCCTTGTGGTCGGCAAAACATTCAATTAGTAATTCTTTCGCTTTTCCACAGTGAATTGCCATGTACAGTAGCAAAAAATGTGTTTAATCCTTCTAAATTCTACAAAGGCTTTAGGTTTTCACAGATTTGAGATACCAGCAATAGTTTCCTCATCTGATCACAGCAGCTGTCTCCTTCCTTGGGTATTAAACTCAAGCAGAAGAGTCAAAACCACTCCCATTTGATGGATGTTTTTGTCATACACAGTCTGAACCCTGGGCTCTCCTCCCCACTTGCAGCACGTCAGTACAACCCAACCCTCCTGCCATTCCTTCCTCAAAGCAACAGGAGCCTCCAATGGCATCAAAGCCATGCAGCTGGATAAGGTTTTCCTGGGCTCTGCCACCTTTGATAATGGATATTCTCATTTCTGTTTCCACCACTCAATTTTCTATCACTTTATGTGTGTATTTAGGTGTATTTAAAAACTGAGATGTTTTACTTCACAAATGACTTACTTAAATAAACATAACAAGATGGCTTGTGTGCATTCACCCTGAGAGAAAAACCACAGACTTTGGCATAAGGAGAAAATGAGAGAAAATCAGGAATAAGCCATCTTGGCTTTGGTTAAAGAGTTCACAGTGCCTACAGCTGGATGTTATTTGAACAGCTTTTACTCCAGTCCTCAGCAATTATAACCACTTAGGAGTTTGATTATAATTTTCTTCTAGGGGTTCATGTTATCACTAGACCCAAGTCGATTCAGATCCTCCATCAGCATCAGGACACTAGAAATCAGGCATCATTATCATCTTGCTTCCATTTGAGAGAAAAAGAAAAAAAGTCACCAATGAGCTTCTTTTTGAGTTGTCAAATCATGGCCTTCATTAAAGTCCACTTGGGCTCATCAGTGAGCTCTGAGGTTATTTTAACCCTTATTCCTCTGGATGCCACTCACACCTGCCAGGGGAAGTTTCAAGCAAATCTTTACAAAGTGATTTTCTAAAAAACAAAATAAACCCCATACCTGAATAAGAAAAGCAAAAAGTAAGGATAGCATACTATGACTAGCTGGTTTTGTTCTGATGTACTCAAAGTTTAATACTCCTAAACATAAGCCCGTGGTCTGTGTGATACCATGGGTGTGTTTCAGGATGGGAGTTTTGGGGGGAAAACAGCTAGAGTCAAATAATTTTTTTCCCTTAAGAATTAACAGAAAAGATGTATTTGAAAAAAACTTCTAAAATTCATCCATCCATCATGCATGCTTTGTTTTTCTGTCATACTTCAAGTTGTTTATTTGCAGACTTTCAGTTGGATAATTTTCTTTTTTCATTTGTTTGTTTCTTCTGCTACTCTTGATTAATTAGAAAAGAATCTGAGAAAGACATCACAGTGTATTTCACTGCTCTTTCAAAGGCCTGTAAGAAAGACTGAAGCACTTTTAGAAAATATAAATGAGTAAATCATACACAATCATCTGGGTTTCAGATGATTTAATGATCAGTTGGGGTGGCAAAAAAAAAAAAAAAATCACACTGCCATCTCAAGCAGCACCTGGTAAAAGATGGGGGAATGAGATCTTTAGCTCTCAATTAATTTTGAAACCAGTAAAAATGTAATACCATCAGGATCCTAGAGATGTTCAGTATCTTTTGGGACATAAACAGACACATAGAAAAGGTAGGAAAAGACACACACCTGATCTGCAGAACAAACAAACAACTGGCTTTTTGGAGTGCACAGACCAAGTGGAAAGCAAAAGCTTATTTAAGATTAAACCAAAGGTGTCATCCAAAGTTTACAGGCCTGTAAAAATACACAGGTTTTCCCTCTTCCAGCTCATTTTCCTAGGTTCTGCCTCCTTACAAAAAGCTCTCCAAGGATATGTGGTTTTCTCCTGACTCCCTTTACTTTCTCCCAGTTGTGTCTCACAGTCTGGGTTTGAAGGTATTGTCTGAGAAACAAACCTCACTGTCCTAAGTACTCCACACCTCAAAGGGCCGGGTCTTGCTGTGCTGACAGAAGCAGTGCCTGAGCACAGGCACCAAGCCCTGCCATCCCTGTGCAGGGGGAGCCCCTGCCAGTGCACACCCCAGATGGGGCTGCACAGCATTTAAACCATCTAATGGAATGCTGGGGATGTTGCAGCTGGAAGCAGCTGGATTTGGTAGCCCCTCTGGAACATCTGAATGCAGGAAAGGTAATCTGACATCAGCTGTACTTCATTGCTGTAGAGTTGCTCTTAAATACTATGTTGGGAATTCATACCCAATTTATTTCATCCATGCAAATCCCCGTGTGCCCGTACAGGGAGTCAGTGCAGAATAGCCAAGGTGATGAACACTTAGAACACAACCCACAGTGCAATAACTTCTGTGTGTCAAAACACTCCCAGTGCTAGCAGCTGGCTTGCTCACTTCTGGAAGCGATGCCAAGCTGGTGAAGTGTTTGCCAACTTGGTGCTCCAGATGTAAGTGAGTCTCAGAAACAACTCACGCAGAGCATAAAACACAGAGGTTATAATGATAGATCAGTGCCCTTCCTTAAAATTGTCATCTAACCCAGAGTTACAGGCAAGCCATACAGACTAATCCCAGTACAGGGGTTTTCGTTCTTTAAGATGTTTAAACATGTTGTGTTAACCTACTATTAAAGGATTTTTACATTAGTACCTCATGACATTTTAACAGAAAATAATAGCATCAAGCAAATACCTGTGTAACTGGGATTTAGAAAGCACAAATATTTGTGCAGTGTTCGAGTTCAAACATTTTGTGAATTCTGAAATTGCTTCAGTGAAAGTCAGACTGTAATAGAAAAAGTTTTATTTATCTGACTGTTGTTCTAAAATAACAGACTGAATATCTTGTAGAAAATATTTGTACTCCTACCATACATATTATTTCAGGAAGAGAAGCTGATAAACATATGAGCCGTTATCCAGAGAAAAGCACAAGAACTCATTTTCTCTATAAACAGTTGATCAAAAACCTAAAGCAATGCCAGCAACAGGAAGAGTCTGTATTCCCATAGACACATTTTTCTTTGTGAAGTATCTACTGAAGACCTTTATAGTTTATCGTTGCACAGAAAATTTGAAGAGAACTCAGAAGTCTGGAGCAATTCTGTGATAAGAACATGTGCTGAACTGACTCACTGGTGACATCAGGATGAAAAAATAACCAGTTTCTATAAGAACATTCTTGAACGCACAGCACAATAAGAATAGACTAAGGAAGCATTAAAAAACCAACAATGTTACCAGTGGAGGAGAAAAAAAGAAAGAGAAAAGATGGTATTAACAGAAAATCTAGAGTGGAAAAAAATGAACAAGTTTCCTTGCTTTGATAGCTGTTAAAAATACATCAATACTTCTAAACTCAATCCATACAAACATCAAGGCAGAGAAAGTTTTCTACTTACTCAACAACAGGAAAGGTCATTTACTGAGGCAAAAAGAAAATACCCTGCAAAATAAGCACTTGAGGAGACAGAATCATTCCTCTTTTGCTTGTCATCTAAGATGTAAACAAACTTTAAAAATCAATAAACTGTTCTCAAGTATGAACAAACTGAAACAGGATGTGGGTCCACAAGTCACCTAAGGAAATACTGAAAGAATGAGATTATATTTCTATTTTTCTTTTTTTTTTTGCGAACTTTGAGCATAGAACATCACATTGCATAAACTGTATGTTTTTCCCAGGTAATCTGTTCATTTTCAGTGATTACATAAAACTTTTTAAATACTTTTTTCCCCCAGCTTTTCTTATTTCCACCATATAGATGACTTCTGTCCCAGCTCTGTTACAGACATGGTTCGTTTTCTTCCCCCCCTTTGAAAACTGCTGCCAGAGGAGGCTCTGCCCCTCAGCTCAGCTGGACACTGAACCCCAAAACACAGATGCCTTGGGACATGCTGTATTCACCACTGCAAACAGGGCAGCTCAGCTTTTCCTACCCTGGGGTGCCATCAGTCTCTGCTTCGAAGTTCCCGACTTTGTTGGCTGGGTAAGATCCGGCCGGATCATCCCGACCCCACAGGGAGTCAGGAGACAGGGAGGGGATGCTGCAGATCCCTGGGGTAAAAACATACACTGCCTGTTTGAACTGTGACAAGCATTTGAGACATTCCCTCTCATCCTGTATCGACTATAAAGCCACCACGCTCTCAGTCCATCTCACGGGAAGGACACACCACAACGGGCAAATACAGCATTTCTTGTCATGCCTCAGGGATGTTCTGCTCTCCTCTCATGGGGTGCAGTGACTCTGCACAAAATGCAGGCAGAAGCCACAGGGATGAACACACAACACAGTCACAGGTGTCCTCCAGGCCCTCTGAACCCCAACTCCTCCAGACAGGCACGTCCAACACGAGCTGGCTGAGTTACCTGCCAGAGATCAGAGCTCTTGCTTTGGGTTTGACTCCTCTCATTCATTCCCTTTGTGCACATGAAGCAACAACCTTGCTTTAGTCTTTCCACACTCCCCATCCAGCAATAAATTCTAATCCTTGAGGGATGGTGCTATTAGAGCTTGGTGTGATTGCTCTCCTCACAACGGAAGATGCAATCAGAGAAAGAATTTATGGATGTGTTTCTACAGGAATTTCTTTAGTAATTACTTGTGTAAACTATGTTTTTCTGTAATTGAAATTCTACAGCGTGCAGTTATTTATTAAAATACATAATTTATTATGGCATTTCACATCTTAATTTCATTACTTTCCTTCGATACAATGCTTTCACAGTCACATTTTTAATTCTTTTTATTGGTCAAGAGATACTGAAAGTTTTGGGACAACTTATAAGCATTCAAACAGAAAAGCATGCTGTAAACAGAATACAAACAGAGCAGAGGGCATAGCAGGGCAGCTACTAATAGGAACAGAGACATAATCTTTTACCTCTCCAGAGGTAGAAAGTAGCCCATACGTAAAACAATGAAATATTCTCTTATATTTCCCTACTTTATGAAGCCATTCAGCTATAAAGAACACTTAAATATCCTAAATAGCATTCTTGCCCTCTAACAAGTATTCCCAATGGAACAGTAAAATGAATCACAATGTCTTTGGAGAAAAAATTAAAAGGAGGTCCTGAAGGACCCATTTGCTTGGTTTTCCCTAGCCAGAAAGCACAGAAGAGAGCCAGAAAGCTGTTGTTTTTCACACAAGCACTTTTCATGAGAAAATAATTTTTCTAGGTATTAAAAATCCTATCATAAGATTACTGCAAATCGGTCTGGAGAGGACAATGTCCCACAAGAAGGCTACAGAAAGCAGGCAAGCACAACTCTGGCAAATAGCCTGACAGTGGAGCAAGGAGCAGTTGCCTACTGGGAGGGAAAATTCAGGGGGAGAGGCAAGAGAGACTCAAAAGGAGGAAAAAAGAAAAGAGGAGACTAGTCTCCTAATTCTGTGTTTTCTGAGGGGCATTAAGGGAAGCCACCACCTTTCCAAGGGGGCTACGAGGAACCTGGAGAGGGACTTCTGACAGGAGCATATAGTGATAGGATAAAGGGGAATGGCTTTAAACTGAGGAAAGACATGTTTAGCTTAGAAATTAGGAAGAGATGCTTCCCTGGGAGGGTGAGGGGGCCCTGGCACAGGTTGCCCAGAGAAGCTGTGGCTGCCCCATCCCTGGAAGTGTTCAAGGCCAGGTAGGATCAGGCTTTGGGCACCCTGGTTTAGTGGAAGGTGTCCCTGCCTGTGGCAGGGGGTTTGGAATTGGATGGTCTCTAAGTTCAGTTCCAACCCAGGCCATTCTGTGACTCCATGAGAAGGGCAGAATGGAAACAGAGCCCCAACCCTGTGGAAGCAGCTGCTCAGCAGGACTGAGCCACTGGTGTGTTGTGACACCGTTTGCATCACCAAAGCAAAGCAATGGCACATCAGCTGATGAGGAGAAAAGCAATTCCATCCCCTGCAGCCCCAGTAGAGTGGGATCCTGCACTCCTCCAGCCTCCCAGATCTCCCACAGGCTTGTCCATCAAATCCCAAGAAAGGCTGTCAGAGACCCGTGCCTAGGGAGAGTTAGTTTGATTTTAGTGAGAGTAGACAACTGAGTTTAGGAGTGAATAATGTTGTGCTCCTAATAAGAAAAGAGCATCCTGAAGGTTATGTTTGCTAACATTCTGCAGTTGTAGGTCAGCTGAAAAGACTGCCAAGAGCAGCTGAAACCAGAGAGCATTGCTAGATTTTTGTGCAGCGTCCCTGGCACTTAAGGGGGTAACTTTGAGACATTAAGTATTTAACAGACTCCGTTCATCTTTCCTGAAAAATAGTTTGAAGACATCTTTTAAGTAACATTTATGAAAATAGAAATGTGTATTTGATAGTCTTTTTTATTTTCAGTTTTATCTTTCTTTGATTCAAATCCTGACAACAGTGAGAAAGACTTAGCTAAAAGAGTATTACCTGCTGCCCAGAAAGAAAACCTTCCCCCACTTTCAATTGTAAATGACTTTCATAATTGCAACTGAGTCTCTCATTTTTTCTCTAACATGACCTACTCTGTGAAAATCAATATCTCATTATCCAAGCCATAAGGTGAAGCAATTCCAGATCAGACTGCACAGCAAGTCTGTCCTCCCTGCTTCTCTGGAATCAGACAAATGCAGTGAACCTTGATTCAGTGGGAGTTTTGCCAATTGACTTAATGTAGAGTTATTAAATAACACTGCGTGTTTCATTCAGGGGAGGCATAAATTTAAATAACCCAAATCATCTATAATGAAAATATCCTATTCAGTTGGCTTGTGTCACAATTATGGGGACTTTTTGCTTCTTTCCAATAACTGCTGGAATATGTTATTGCACAAATTATTTCAAAGCAAGCATTGCTTTAAGCTACAGCATCACCATCTACAATAAAACTTTCCTTGGAAGGTGTTTTAAGAACATGAACCAATGGCAGACATACCACACATTTTGCTCCCTTCCCAAACATTTCAAACTCAACCTCATCTCCTTAGAGGTAATCAGAAGATGTGGCAATGGAAGCCAGCACTTCACACTCAGTTTACTTAATCTTTTACCTTGTGAACACAGAACAGAGCAGAACAAACACAGCCAAGGGAACTGCAGGCACTCCTGGTTTCTGTCAGCACAGCCTCGTGTAACCCTTCCCTTCACGTCTCTGACGAGCACACAGTTGCATTTAGTGCCATGATTAATTCTGCTTAGAAATGGACCTGCATTCCCAGATACTAATATGCCCAGACATGCCACTAACTTAGAGTTAATTGCAATTTCTTGAACCTCTTTTTGTTTTAGATTCCTGGTACAAGCTTCTCCCATGCACTTGGATCCCTTCAGGTAAGCTAGTCCTCTTAAATCCTTTTGAAGTCCATGAGCAGAAGTCTAGTGCTCACCTAGACTGTTTTAGATGTCAGGAGGGCAAGAAAGGAGGCCTGTCTATTAACTATGAAGGGAATCACATGCCTAGGTTAAATGGAGATACCTACACCTACAGATACAAGACTCTCACCTAAATCTCATTTCTCCTCAAAGGACTGAAATCCATACCAAAAGACTCATCCTCCAAGGCTGCCAGAGCCTGGACTTGCTCAGTGTATGTTCCCACTGAAATTCTGGGTCTCTTGGCTGGGCATCTGCTGGCCACTGCAACCCTCACAGCCAAACTCCCACATCCAGCCTCTAAAGCTCCAAGGTCAAAGAGCAAATAATTTCATTTTACTAAACATTACTATGGGCTTTTGTCACGTACATTTGTTTCCAAATGCTTTTTGTTTTATTGTACCATCCGTTTCCCAGCAGGCACCTGAAGTGATGGCAAAAGGTTCTGTGCTGAGATCATGTGCAAATATCAATAAATATTATTTTCCTTCAGCAGGAGGATATCACTGCAATCACCTGATCACAGTTAGACTTGATCCTTTTAGATTTAACTATTTACCCCCTTGTCTGTGCAGTCTTTATGCATATTTTTAGAACAGCAAAAAATGAGAAGAACTATAAGCTCAGGGATTACATGAATACTCCTATTTGCTCAGGGAACACACATTTCCTTCTTACAATGGGATTTCTAAGAGGCTTTTAACAGACATTGGACCTTCATTCAGCATACAAAACAGGACCAAATGCACAGTATATGCAGGATGTATAAATGCAGGATGTATAAACAATCCCACAGACCACATTTTTTAGTGAATGAGATGCCCAGGACAGGCTTGAAGAAGCCTAATCCCTGCCACAGTGAAGCTCTGCAAATATAGGGCACTATAGGGCACTAAGGCAAGAGCTAAATACAACAGACTGAATGGGCAACACAAAAAACCAGGGCTGCAAAAGTGCACAAATTAAACAGAAGCGAGAATACTGTCTTCATTTAGGAAGGAAGCAGAACCATGAAATAAAAGAAGTATTAGTGAATAATCTCAGTACTTTCCTTTTTTCATTTTCAGCAAGAAGGCAAAATCAGCACCAAGTGGGGAGAGAGAACAACTCAGTACATTGTATCGAGCCATTTCACCACTAAAACCCCAGTGCAGCCTGATTGTATCCATGAAATGTGTGTTACTGATACTTGAGGATTTCTGTAAAATTAACTTGACCTTGAAAGTACTTCAATGCTGGTCTTCACCCGTGTGCCAGCAAAATTACAGTTTGTAAGACACTTCCTCGTTACAATGATGGCCAGAGGGCAGGCACAAAGCAAGCACTCTCAGTGCACCCAAAAGAGCCCTCATATTTATGGACTGTCAACCTAACACCTTTCCAGAATCCAAAGCTGTTTTAAAAGAGAGTCTTAAGCAACTCTTTCTGAAAGGGCAAGGTGAAAAACTAGGACTGTATTTTTCTACAGGCCTCTCCTGTGCCTCTCTTTTTAGAGCTCTTCCCATGTCCACAGCTCAAAGCCACGTTCCTCTCCAGACAGGGTACTGAAGTGAAGAATTGGTATGTTCTGCATGCTCACCCCATCCTGGGAAGTAACGATGTACAATTAAGACAGGAAATTGAGTTCTCACAAGATATGTCCTCTAAATTGCTCGAGAAGGTTAAAACAGTGTCTAAAGAGAAAATAACAGAAATATTTTCTACCTCAACATAATCCATAACACGAAGTTTCTGTGTGTTCAAAGATGTCATTCAGGGGCATTAAAGCACTAATGTGATTAACTGATGCCATTAAGCAAGTACAAATAGGCCACAGAGCAGTGACATCTGCCCATATTGTCATGTTTAGCAAACAGGTTCAACCAACCATCACACAAACCAGAAGTGGCATTTATTGGTACTTGGTTCTTTTATTCCTCGAGTTTATAACAGAAAATATTGGACCATACCTGGGGTGTTTTTTGAACTCGCTGGAGTTTATTTCAAAAGCTTGTTTACCTAAACATCAAACTTCAAATTTCCCCAAAAGTGCAAAAACACGAAGGAAATTTAATCAGAACCATAGAGCCTGCAGCCCTTCTAAAAACCTTTCTAATTATCTTTATATCAGGTTTTTCTGCTGCTAAATTATTTCCCCCTGGATGGAACAGGAAGACAGCTTAAACCAAGCAGATGGGTGGTTGGAGAGTTAACCTACAAACAAAAATCAGTATCACGATGGACTCCATGACTGCTGCTTGCCTAAAAGTGTAGGTAGAATCTAATTTGAAGACTTGTTGTTTTGATTCCTTTAGTTCTTCAGGAACACTTCAGGAAGAAAAGAGCAAGGTGGTGTAGAAAGGAGCAAATTCACTAGTTGACCATGAAGAAAAGAAAAGAAATCCAAAGGAAGACAGGCAGATTTCTTTAAAAAGGTAGAAATTTAAATATACTGTAATGTACTTATTCAGAGTCAGACTGATAAGTCTTCATGTATCAGGGCTGGGGCAGCCTCCTGTCACATCCCACTTTTCAAGTGTATTGGACCTGTTCTGCCCTGTCAAGTGAGGTGATACTCCATGGACTGTTCTTGACGTGTTTGGAGCCAGGAACCTTTCACCATGTGACCTGAATTCAAAGATAACCCTCTCCATAAATACTGATAATGAAGTGTTCTTTAGAATGAAAAAAATGATCTCAACGTTCCAAATTTAAACTGTCTTCTCATTTTGGTGTAGAGCTCCTGCCTCCAATGTATGAACATTCCTGTATGAACTCTAACTATGGCTTTGAAAACTCTATATATCCATCTGCTTTCCTTTTCTCAGTTCTTCCTGTAGAGATAAACAACAACTCGGGTGTCAAACCCCATAGATTCAAATGAGCAAGGGACAGCAGTTGGTTAATGGGAATTTCCCATAAGGAACCAGTCTAGGAAGTAGCACATGGAGACAGATGCACAAACCCACAGTCACTCCCAGAAAACTCATCTGATCTGAGGCCCTGACAGTGTCCTCTCCCAGCTGCCTGTGCCCCCCATCTCCTCACTGGTGAGGCTGTATGAGAACTGAAAGGCTTTGATGTGGTGTAAGCCCTGCTCAGCAACAATCAGTGTGTTACCAACACTATTCTCATCCTAAATCCAAACACAGCACTCTCTGGCTGCTAGGAAGACAATTAACTATCCCAGTCAAAGCCAGGACACACGTTGATCTCCAGTTCAGTCCTCAGGAAGACACACCCACCCCCCCTGTGTCAGAGCAGCAGCACAGCCAGGGTGGTACAGCAGCTCACAAGGCCTTCCCTTTCAATGTTATTTTATCCTCTTTTTACGTAGCAAGACAAATGAACCAGTGTGCCACAATATTATTAAACTAAGCAACTTAAACCTGACAAGTTCAAGGCCCTTGAACAACATCAGACTATAACCAGTGTAACTCTGAGAGGAAAGATTCACAGCATCTCCAAAGTGGGGAAGAAAACCCACAAGTATCCCCAGCTCCACTTTAGTCTCTGCAGGTTATTCTGCTTCTGGAGCAATTGGAGATATAAAGGCCTGTGCAGCCCCTATCTGGATACCCACAAATGCTGACAATTGAAGGGGAAGGAGAAACAGGTCAGAATGTTTTCTTTTGTAACTGAAAGAATTCTTTTCATGTAGACCTCAAAGCTATTTAAAAAAAAAAAAAATGGAGAATGAACATTTAATCTGACTTTCAGGCAAAGTTATAGCTACAGTTTATACCACTTGTACCTGCAAGGTGTGAATTTAGCAAGGAATGTAACTCTTGCTTCTGTATATGGGCACGGATTAGAATGAGAATTAACACAATCTCCAGTTATCATCTATAAAATGTCATATTGAAAATTAAATCCAGATTTTTCCCAAAGATTACAGAACATTAATTACTATCTGACACTACTTGCTTTATAAAAACACCCCACAAACAAACCAGAATAAACTGTCAGTAATACTTCAGGACTTATTGGTACCAAGAATCACAAAAAAAAAGCTATTACTGTGGTCACTGCCACATTCTTTTCTTGAGCAACCTAGAAAATAATTCCCAGGTTGAACACCTCTAAAGTAATCCAGTTTGGTTTCAGACTTAAAACTGAAGCTTCATTTTCTCTAACAAAGATTGAAAATTGCTTCCTCCTGCACATTTCTAGGAGTCTCAAGATGAAAGTTCCCTATCCACCACACTTTTTATCATTATGCTTTTTCAGCACACTGAGAATCTCTGTTTCAGTTTGCCCCCTTGTTTATTGCTGAGCAAATCCCAGCACTGCACACGCTGTAAATCTCTAATCCCAAACCTCCCTCTTGGCTCAGTGCTGCCCTAGATGATGTATGAGTAAAAAGGTCAGGCACAAATGTTCACACACAGCAAATTCCAGGCCATAACTCAGATCCATTCCAACCACTGAACGTGTCTCACTGAACAACAACTCCAAGGGAAACTACCTGGCAGGGAACCTGTGCCCTCCCAAAACATGAGCTCTCACCACAGACCACGTATTTCAGGTGTCAGTGAATATTTCATTCATTTGTTAGAGCCCACAGTTCCCCAGAACCCATGGCTTAATATCTCTGCTTCAGAAAACTACAGTTTTGAATCTCAAGTTGTGTCTAAAGCTGTCCAAAGAGTGGGCAAAGGCCAGTTTGTACTTGGCAGTGAGGCAGTGTCTGGGAGCACTGACTGCTGTCAGCTGTTGGTCTGCCTCTGATAATAGGGGGGTGATGTGAAGATTTAAGTTTATACAATGCTTAGAAGGAAGGTGGAAGAAAAGAGCAAAATGCAATTACACTCAGTTCAATCCCACTACATCCACACCATTACTGAGGGCCCCTGAAATGTCAGTGTGTTATGACAGTCTGTGAATCAGTCTCACTCATTAACTGATGCAAGGAGGTAAAAGCTGGTACAACTTCAGGTAATATGTTGCTCATTGAATGATGCATTTGCCTTCATAACCTCACAGAATGGAGAGCTACAGATTTGCTCTGAATGGGATGGCAAAGTATTTGATTAATGTTAACAGTGAAACAAACCATTTCTGCCCTGCTCACCTGCACCTAGAACACACCTGCCAGCAGGATATATTATTTCTTACATTTCAACAGTTTTTAAATCAAATCCATATAGTTTCAATGCTAGAATTATTTCAGAACTATTTTGTAAAACATTTCAAACAGGACACTTCTGCTAAGTGGAATTTTCCTCTGTTTTTGTGTCATTGAAAGCCCCCAAACAGAGTGTAGAGCAATGTGTATTCTCAGCTAACTTCTAGCAGAATTAATGCCAATTCTTCATTCTGCCATCACCATGAATAAATTATCAGTCTTCATAACTATGCAAATCTATTTCAGCTCATTAGCTTAGTTTGAGAACACTATTAATAATAAATTTTTTCATAAAAAATAAATAGAAATAAAATCTATTAGATACCAGTTAAAAATTTGGATACAGAATCCAGTGGGATATATCCTTCTGTTCAGTATCTAAATTCCCATTAATGCTAAGGGTATTTAATATTAATAATTCTGAGCAAGTATGGAAAAAAATCAGGTAAGCTTGAGGAGGCTTAAGGAAGTTTTAAAACTCTGGTGAATTAGATGTAGGAATTGGTAGTTGACTACTTTCAGTTAGTATTTCTTTCATGTTTAGTTTGCAATTTTGCAACCCCACCCTTCCACATTAGATTTCTGGCAAAAGGAAGTACAGTGTTTTATACATCCCAGGGCTGTAAACCCAAAGTGAGACAAGGATTAGGTGTTTAAATAATGAATCTTACATTTCTGCAGGTTTGGTTTGGGACTGGAAAGGTTGTCTCAGTCTTGGATCAAGTGCTCCAAAAGGTCACTGTATCAGCCAACCCCACTGTCACAAGTAACCGGGGTATGTTTTATTGGCAGTCAACTACCAAGAAAGGCATAACTGGAATTTACACTGTAAACATAACCACTGTGACTTAGTAATATATTCCAAGATTTCACATTTTTCTAAGACTGTCTTGGAGCAGCACTTAGATCTAGCATGGAAGTTCCTGCTAGACTTGAATGCAGAAAGAGATGGGATCAGTTTTCATCTTTCTGTATTTGGAGAAGAACGTAGGTGGATGTAGATGTCTAATGTGAAACAACACTGCCCATGTCAAATGTGACATCTGCTTTTCAATTTTCCCATCTCTATTTCACAGCTATTAGTTTCTAAACTATAGGATTAGACTTTTGATAGTAGTTCAAATATTTAACCTTGTTATAAGACTCCCTGGGACAGTCCTAAGGATTAACCCCACATGGAGGCTGGGATGTTATCCTCTCCTGTGCTTTATACACATAGTATGAAAGAACTTCTGAGTGAAAAACATTAATCCCCTTTCTTGGCCTTCAGTACTCTGAGCACAGCAAAGAAATGAGTGCCTGGGGAGGGATGTGTCATATCAAACACACACAAAGATCTGCTTGGTTTGACTCACCCTTCGTGATGTCACTTTTCAGCCTACACACTTCAAGCAGAGCTACATCAGAGCTCTTTTATAGGTGCATGAATTACATTTCTGATGAGCTAAGCAGTAAGAATGGTTTGGAGTGATGCAGGGACAGGTTTCTACTTATAAACTTCTGTACAACTGTGATTGCATCTGGGAGTTTCACAGATGATGAACAGGAGAACAGGGCACAAATATAAACATATTCTATTTGAAATGGCAACACCTTGGCATGGGTTTGGGTTCTTTTAAATGCAGAAAGCAATTTACCATAACACTGTTGCATCTTTTATGATGACTTTTACACTCAGCTTTCCATCAGCCATCCAAGCACATTTCAGACACTCACCTGAAGTCACAAGGTTGCTCAGAAAGTTCATTGTAGCTAAGCATAATTTATATTCTGCAGAAAAATTAAAGTGAGTTACTTTTTGTTATGCTAATGTCAGACAACATCTCAAATATAAAATATTAACAATCTCAAAACAACCAAGCAACTCACACCAAATCCAGGTGGGTGTGACAGCTGCCATAATGAATAAATGAGCTGGCTTTCTGCAAAATGCCTTAGGGAGTTCAATGTACAGTTTATACTCGATGGGTTTGGGGTTTGCTGCACAATTCCATGCTTGGTTAGAGATGATCAGATGTTTAGTCTGTGGTGCTACAAAATCTCTGCAAAGAAATTCATTACTTGTCATCTGCAGAGGTTCCTTTCTTTTCCTCCATGGCCTTTTATTTGGCCCTCTAATTTTTCCCAGTGCTCTCCCTCTTCCATGCTTGATTTCAAAGGACAAAGTGTGACTTGAGCAGCTCAGAAATTAGTCATGCAGCTCAACTGGAGGACACAGTAGAATTATAAGGATTTCTCGTCTTCCTTTCCATTTGCAAACTGCCCGTCATAGACTGAATCAGCAAGACTTGACAGCTCTCGTCGTAATTTCTTTTCTACTACAGGATTCTGTTCCAAAAATTCTTCATCCCACTGAATGAGACATACAGTTTGCCTAAGCTGACAACTAGGAAGTCTAGTGTTCAGGCAGGTAACACATTTTAACTCCATCCTGCAATGAACAGTTTCAAACAGTGCCCCACTGACCCCACCCAGGACTAACGCTGCCTTCGGGTGCAAGGACACCAGGCTTGCCTCGTGCTACTGAGTCGTAGGCATTTCAGATTCTTTTTCCCCACACATTTCAAAATGAATGCACCAAACCTACCAGCCTCATTCTTCCAACATTATCTAGCATTTTATGAAGTCACCAAGGCCACTGAAAGACACCCTCAGGCTTCTCATCTTTAGTTTCTTGGTTTTGATCAAGAACACACAGAGACGATGCTCAGCCAAGATATAGTATTAACCCAACATTATCTGCCGCCTTCTGCCCTTCTTATATATTTTTCTATTTAGTCAGTCACTTACTGTACAGAGTTCTTCAGGAATACAAAAGGACAACTGAAAGTTTCTGTTCTCACTGTTCATCTGACTCTTTCTACTATCAGTTTCTAACACCTCACCCACATATGCACTCGTATCCCCTTTAAAAAGAGTGTTTAAAGTGTCCCACTTGGCTAAAGATGGTCTGTATCTTCTGCAACATCATGCATCACTATGAAAGAGTTCATCTTCACATGATGGCCAAGCTTCTATTTCAGCAGCACAGCCTAGACTGAGGTGAATGGAGTGATGGCTGTGTCTCTCAGAGCACCCATTCCCTGTGGATACAGGGAAAATCAGCCTCAGTGGAGCTGGGTTGCTTGGGAACAGCGCAGGTGAAGCTGGTTCCCATCGCAAAAGATATTGCAGCAAACCTGATAGGAAAGTCATGAAAATCTCATACTGCAGGGACAAGACAGTGCAAATATCAAGATGGGTATACTGTTGTACTTGTAAGACAAATAGACGAAAATTAGCTTTCCATGATAAACTGTGGAGAAAGGAAGATATCACTGTTAAGAGGGCTGAGAGCACACTGTACATGAGCATCTACTGTTTTACCAGCTAAGACATTCTAATTAGATTTCTCACAGGAGAACAGCAGTAAACCTTTTATGTTATAGCACCTGGCTTAATTTATTGTTGACATTTTAAACCCTAATGCATTTTTACATATAAGCACAGATGGTGCTCAGATAAACCCTCTCCCCATGGCCCAGACTAAGAACCAGTTATGCTCCATTCAACCCACAGATCCAGAATAAACAAAATTCAGGAGGTTTGCACATGCCCTGGCATGCCAGGGAGGAGACAAAAACCTGGAAGTTAATGGGAGCCATGAGCTAAATGAGAAAGCTGTTTCTGGGCTTCAACACTGGTCACTGGCAGAAGCACTAACAAATCTGGTAGTGAATATGAACTGAGGAACTGTTGGCTGCTGCTCTGGCATAAGTCAGTGGCAGGATGTTGGTGGGCTGAGGCATAAGAATAATATCTCACTTGGGCTGATGAGCACAGCCACCAGGCAGCACTACAGTTTTCAGTAATTAGGGGCAGAAAGAAGAATAAAACCTCCAATATCTCCCTAAAACCAGTACCCTATCCCAGTGAATTCACATGCACTTCACAGATCTGAGTTCTTTAAAACAATTATTACAACTAGGCACATACAAACTTTTAACTGAAACTCCCTATACTCATAACCTGCTGACCTCGCTAAACTAAGCAAGGTTTGAGGTTGCAAGCCAAACTTTTGCTCAAAGCACAGGGACATGCTAATGGTTTGGCAGTTCCAAAGTGCTGTTGTTTCCCAGCACTTGACAAACTCCACCCACTGCAAAGTAATGTCTGGAGTAAACTACAGGGAGTCAGAGCACCTGCAAAGGCAGGCTAGCATACCTTTCCAGATGCTAACGGGACTAGGAGGATTTTTACAAGTTTCTTTATAACAGAAGACCTTGTTTTGTGTTGCTATTTCCAGATAACTTGCTGGGTAACATGGCCAGGATCAGCCCAGGAGAGTCTGCAAAAATGCAAAGTGAGCTGCTCTTCAAGAACTAAATTGTGTGAATGTGAGCTGCCTCATCTGGAAAGGAATGCTACAGAGACAGCAATTCACAGCCCAGCCTTTCAGAGTGCCAGTAGCCTAAAGCAGTTGGTGAAGACCAGCAACATTATTGATTAGCTTCGTGCTATATATTTCAGAGCAACTTTCCAGGAGAGAGTTTTCCCAAAATCTGTGCTGGTGATTCAGCTCTTCCTCGCGTGTCACTGACCTCGCTGAGCTCTCCCTCCCCAGGCAGGCACATCCAGGCAGCTGCAGAGCCGGCAAAGCTCCTGCACGGCCTCTCTCCAGCACTGCTGCACGGGCACTGCTGACCTTCACAGCGCCTGTCTTACGGGAACCAGCCACAAGTGGGAAGATCTGTTTGCTTCAATTTTTCTACTGTGTTTGTCCACAAATATCTGCCTCACTAACCCATCCACTTACCACAGCCCACACCCGTGTCTTTGCACTGCTTTGCACCTGTCTACAGTAGAGCAGTCCCAGCCACAGAAGGCAGAATGAACAGAGGTCCCCCTTCTCCAAATCACTGCTCCTTCCTCAGCTCCTTTCACGAGACAGCGCTGCTTTCCTTCACACTGATGTTAATTATTGCATGAAATGTTAGATAAAAGTATTTTCTTTCTAATTCAAACTAAGATATTTTTATTATGGCATAACCTTGTATGGCACTTTAATTTCCGAAGTATGCAGACACACAGACCTTCACGTTCAGGGGCTTGGGAGCAAAACAACCAAGTACATAAATAACATTATTTAAACCTGTCTTGTTTCTGCTCTCTGTCTGCAAAAATCAGTAATTGATACACTTTATGCAGTTACCTCACAGCGGAAAAAGATGATGTTTCCAAAGGCCTTTACAAATGAAAGGTGTTACAAAATAGTTGTGCATTATTTGGCTCCAAAGCTGTTTCAGTCAGTCCTGCTGTGAGGCTTCTTACAGAAGGCATTTTCCTGAGTACTCAGAAAGAACATTTCTCACTTTCAAAATCGGTCAAGGTCCTCAGCTGACAAACCCAGATTCATATGTGCTGCTGAGGATGGGGTAATGTTTGCACACATACTTTTTAACATCTTCAATGAATACACCTCTACTAAATTAAGGGTGCTTTTATCTTTTATGTTGTTTCAGTTGGTTCCAAGAGCCAAACGTAACGTGTTCCTTCTCTTAACTCCAAATTCCGTTTGCAAGTTCTGAGAACAGATACAGGTGGTTACTCAGAAAATTTTAGATACTCAGATTATTAAATTTCCCTGCAACCATTTTGGCAACAGTAAAAATGTATGCATGAACCAAGAAACCCATCAAAATCAGAAAGTTTTCATTTGTTTAAATTATGAATAAATACTTTTTCTTTATTCACTGTTATCAAGACAAAACCAGATGACACTTTTTGAGAACGAAATTTTAGATATTCTAAAACAAAAACCAAAACCACAATCCCAAACACAAAAAAATTCAAACAATCCAAACAAACCAACAAAACCAAAAACCATGTGAGAAGGAAAACTTGAAAATTTTAATCACATATAATAACCTCATTTGCATATTTGCACATGAGAGGACATGAATATGCAACTGCAGAAGCTCCTGAAAATAAGAACTGCTCAATAACAAACTACATTTATTTAACACACTTAATACCCTTTGTGTTGCTTTGTTTGTTAAGAAAATAAGCTCACTAATGAAGGTCACAATAAATGCCTCCAACTTAATCCACTAAACTGTGATCACAGGAATAAACAGCCTTCACTGACACCTGTTTCTGATGCAAGATTCAGTTGCTTATGCTTTTAAATATATATATTTGATTTACTTTAGATTCAATTTAAACAGTGCCATCTTTTCCTTATGTGTTCAACAATGCAAAAAGCCAGCTTTACCACTAAGCAACAGAGCAGATGTTTGGAGAAAACAGAAGCCTTGGAGCGGCAGGAGGAGGAACAACCTTCCCCCTCTCTCCTTGTCCTCCATTTCACATGGATTATGGCAGCAGCACCGGCTGTCCTTTACCTTGCCATGTGTTTAAAGGAGGTGTGTGTCACTCCACCAGGAGTTACATGGACTTGCATCAATGAGAGCTCTCTTCCAGGCAGCCCCCAATGCAAGAGCTGTTCCTGTCAGAACTGCTCACACAGCGGCAGCAGAGCCAAGTGAGTCACCACCTCTGACAGGCAACGTCCTGAGGAACAGCTTCAACCTGCAGAGCCAGGAGCTGGCCAAATCAACCAGTGCTGCTATTCAAGGCTCTGTCTCCTGTCTTCTGTTTTTCATAGGAATGTTTTCCTTGCAAAATCATGTGGCCTAGGAATACAGCATAAAGACTTACAGGTGAATATTCCCTGTTATCAACTGATGATTTTAAAACAACCAGGGCAATTCCATACTGAATAAGGAAGAAGTCAGTTGTTTTCCTACTACTTTAATTTTTTTGCTATAGCCACCTAGGATCTGCATCCCTTTCCTCGAGGAATATCTTGCCCCTGAATTCCAGGTTGCCTTTCACTGGGTCACTAGATCATTAAACTCTATAGTCACCCACACACACTCCCAGTTGGACCACAACTCAGTTCTTGGTCACCTTCATGACCCTCAGCCCCAGCGGTGACGCTGCACAGCACTGTGCACAGCTTCTGGAACCACTAGAGTGCACCACAGCTCATTCCCAGCACTTCTCTTCCCCAAGGATTTCAAAAGTGAGCACCTGACTCACTTTTGGCAGAGGCAGCTTATGGTAAACCCCCTCTCTGTGTACCAGCTCGTTCTTCCCCATGTGCCTCCCTCAGGCTCAGAAGAGCTTTTTGAGACTTTCAGTCTCCACTGAGCAAGACCCCGAGCAACCAAATCTCATTTTAAAGTTCGTCCTGCTCTGCTTTAAGCATGGGCTGGACTTAATTCTTTCAGGCCCATGCTATTCCATGCAATGAACAAATCCTCTTTAGATAGCAGGGGAGGGGCCAAGAACCCACTTTAAATGAGACAAGAGCTGACAGCGTGTGCAGAGAGAGGGGACTGCCTGCCTGGCAGCCCACACCCTGCCTGGTGGCAGACTCCACACCCACCCCTGGCAGGGAGGCAGCCAGGACTGTGCTGTGCCACTGGCAGGCACTGCCTGCCCTCCCCGGGCAAACAGGTCACCCAGCCCAGCCCCAAGGCTCTCAAGGGACCCCCCAAAGATAATATACTTAAAGCATATGGATTTTCAGTGTGATTTTTCTTTCCAATTTAATGGCCAACTGAGAAATTGAAATGTTTTTAACACAAGCATCACTAGAGAAAACTAACTACCTTAAGTATTTGACAGCTTTCTCTTAAAAAATAAATGCATTCATGAATACAGCCAGCATTCAAGGCTGGATAGGAAGAGGTATTTCAGCTGTGATTGCCAATGGTGCAACAAGTCCCTAAGAAACCTTGTTTAATACCTTTGATCAATTCCTTTTGCTTAATGGTTGTGCAGAGACTCCTCAGACTGCCTTTCCTGGCAAGAGAATTTGACTTTTGAGTGTGAGGCTGAAGACATTCAAAGTTCACTACCTCTCTCATTTCTCCACTGGCAATTAACAGCTAGTGGTTATATACTATGCAGTTTGGTGCCAACATTTGCAGAGTCTAGTGTTATCTAGCAACAGGAATGAGGTCAGGAAACTAGTTCAGACACATTACTTTCTAGTGTCTTCTTGATCCTTAAACTTACTGATGTCAATTAGCAAAGTACTAATGAACCTCTACCCATACTGAAAGGCTGCTGCAATTCAATTGCAAACCAAGCCATTTCCAATCCTAACTCTCTAAGAAAAAGTGAATTGGATCATGATATGCATTCTAGTTAATGAGGAGTATTTAATGCAGATCTTCCTGCAGGGTGCTCAAGTGGGTCACAACCAGATAATTGCACTGACACTTTATTGCAGCCAATCTTTAGAGTATTGATGGGCTGGTTTATAACAGCTGTTGCACACACAGCTCGTGGTAGTGAGTGCTCCACTTCTCACTCCACACCCCAGTCCTGCATACTGATGATTGACTGCCAGCAGCCTCGTGTACTGTAGTCTCTCTATTTGGTACTACTGAACTCAAAAAATCAAACTGCAGGGAAGATTTTCAGCAGTATTAGTGTCTGCTTTCATAGAATCTTAGTACCTTTCAGGTTGCAAGCTACCTCTGGAAATTGTCTGGTCTAACCCACCTTTTTAATAACAAAACTTCACAACAGACTAGGAAAATTCAAATAATGGAAGACATTTACATATTTAATCATAATATCTATTTTACATGGCCCTAGTTATCTGACACAAAACCCAATGTTTCCTTTTCATCATAACCCAGGGCTCTGTTCACACATTATTGAAATGCACTTCTCTGCCTGGTGCACATAGGGATGACCCTGGTAACACTGAAGAGCTGAACTCCTCTTTCAACCTGATGTTAATTTAACTAGAACTATTAAAAATATATCACATTAGATGGAGAACTGAGAATGCTGCCCCTTTGCTGATGTCACAGAACAGTGACTTTCACTCCCACTTCCCTGATGTGTCAGTTTATTAATTGCTGTAAAAAATAAGAAGCAATTACCATGAAACTCAAAAAGGTTTAGCAGGCACCGGCAGTGAAAGGTTACAGGAGAGGGACTGTACAGTGTTCCAGAGAAACTCATTAGGTAAATGCAAGAATCTTGGTGCCACTTTGAGACACCCAAACAAAGCTTTGAATCTAAGGACTCCCCTTAGAGATCACTGAAGGTTAAAGACAGGAATCTGCTAAAGAATAGATAAAACCTTACCCAGATTAGAAAATGACAAGCACTGTAGATCCAGGGCTGTCATCAGGAATCTTGGTAATTCAGAATTCAAAAAGTCAATTGATAAGATTACAATAAAATAATAATTTCCAAACTGCTCCGTTGGGTGATAGTCACATTGTAAGAAACGAGACACCAGGACATGTAAGCCTCTGCCTGGGAGTCTGTGTTAGAGAATTTCTAATTTGATCTTTTATCAATTTTGTTTTGCGTAACCTCAGTGTACAACATAACTTGATCTAAATTCTCCTGGATCCAAAGAGTTTCTCCCTGAACAGGCTGTATAGGCCTCAAAAAAGCCATACCAGATCCTGCTCAGCATCCAAGAACTTTCTTTGGGATCCAATACAGGACTGTGGTAAGAACTCAAAATCCCCACAACATACCACTAACAGAGCAACTAATTAGGGATGTTATCCAGGATCAGGAAAGTCTGGATGTCCAGCTGTTCAGTGATACACATAAGGATATTTCATACAATTCCATACAATGCTAAATTACAGCACTGTCTGTTCACCTTGTTATTTTGATGTCAAGTGTGATGGGGCAAACCCAGAAGAAAGAATATAACACAGCTTTGGTATGAATGGAACTGAACAATTACAGAGAAGTGCTGAAAACAACCTGGCAATTTCTGCAGGTTTCCTGTTTCTCATTTGATTGGCTTCAGCAACCACAAGGTGAAAACATTATTTCAAATTAAGAACACATTATGAGTTCCAGAGTTGCAGTTAATTCAGACCAAGACACAGTAACAACTTGCCTAGATAATGAAATCAATTTTCAGGGTCATTCTGCTGGATGAATGAGAGCAACAATCCTTTAAAAGCACTTGGAAGTGCACTTAGTGGTAGATGAGGCACAAAACACTTTGAGATCATGCCTCATTCAGCATATAAAGCATTAGCAGAGTATCAAACATCCTTCCTGATCATTCTGGGATCTGGTTTAGTCTAAGGATGGAGTGATGACTCCAACAGCAAAGTTAAACACCCATCATGATGCCTCCCCACTTCTGCAAGGCACTGCAAGCAGGTTTCAGGGGTTCATATGCTGATGATTTTTGGAGGTGTTTCCTGGACAACTGCCTCAAGCCCAGCAGATGGGCATGCTGATGAGTACAGAGGAATACTGCCACTCTTTTCCTGCCTGAAGGAGGCACTGGGAGGAGGTGGCCGTGTCAGAAGAATATTGAGTGCCAAAGACAACCTTCAGGCTCATGGATTGCACGGGGAGGAGCAGCAGAGAGAGCACATGAGCACCAGGAGCCCTATCCCACCTTTTCCTTACATCAGCCTCCAGCCCAGAAGTCCCAGTCAGAAGCAGCACTGTGGCTTCCCGCAGGCTCTCCTGCTTCCTGCCCTTGCTGACATTTCTCCCAGGACTATTGCTCTCCTCAGTCTCCTCTTCCGAGCTGGTCTCCCACTCTGCAAGTCCCTCACAACACAGTCCTGTGGGGGAATTCTGTTCTTCACTTTAAGAAACACTAAATGAAAATATCTCATTCTGGATGAAGATAGTGGGAGAAGAATGAACTGTGGAACAGATGAAGAGTTTCTCCTCCAGGGTTCAATTTGCCTGGATTTAATTCAGGAAACACTCAGTAAAGCAAAAAGATGGTGTGTGGGTGTGTACACATAGTATTACACCTCCTCTTGAGGAGGTTCAAATCTGGGAAAAAACACATCAGTTGCTCAATGAAGACATCTTTAGGCTCAGTTGACCTCAGATTAATAATATGCTTTGATAGCAATTCAGTTCCCATTAAAACATACTGCACTTTTCAGTCCCAGTCACCACATTTTCCTTATATAATTTATGTTTTCCTGATATATTTATAAATACATTAAACATTTAATTCAACTACGCACAGGGATGTTTATGATACCCTTTTGTATCAGGAGATACAAAAGAAATTATCAAGACATAATTTCTCCTATTGTTTGACAGAGTGAACTGAATAAAGGAACTTCTGAGCCAGCAGAAGTTTCATAGTCATCCCTGGGATAGCGTAATTGAAATTACAGAAGACAATGCAGACACACTGAATAACTATTTAGGACAGGTTCAGGTTTTGGCTTTTTGTGGTTTGCTGTTTTTTTGGGGTTTGTTATCTATTTTTAATCTTTTTATAAAATAAAGCCTCACATAAACACATACATGTTTCCCATTTAAATCATGATGGAAATAATTGTTTTCAACTAGGCAGAATACAAGAGCTCCTGACTAAAATAGGAAAGAACAAGGATAGCCTGATTCAGTCAAGAAGTTGCCTGCAGACCTCCCCCAAACTTTCTCATATTTTTTGAAAAGAAAAAGTGACTTAAAGAGAAATTATCATGGGTCTGATACTGAAAAACACAGAACAATTTCTTCCCATTCCACTATAAAAATCTATACCCCTAGTTGGTTATTCTGAGAACAAGCACAAAGAGCTTCTTTGAACAGGAGAAAGGACACAGCTCTACAGCAATAGCTACTACTTTTTCTACCAGCTAATGAAAAGCATGTAAAAACATTCAGAAGCAAATAAAGGAATCACTTCAAAAAACTTTTGCCATTTCAGATGAAAATATTATCATATTCTCCAATTACTTTGTTTGCATCAATTCTGCCCTGCTGATTTCTGCACCTTTCACAGAATCACAGAATCAATTGGGTTGGAAAAGACCTCTGAGATCATTGAGTGCAACCTGTGACCCAACACCACCACGTCAACAAGACCACGGCACCAAGTGCCACATCTTGTCCTCCCTTAAACACCTCCAGGGGCAGTGACTCCCCCACCTCCCTGGGCAGCCCATTTCAAAGTTTAACAACACCTTCTGCGAAGAATTTCCACCTCATGTCCAACCTAAACTGCCCCTGGTGCAGCTTAAGGCCACATCCTCTCATGCTGTCACGAGTTCCCTGGGAGCAGAGCCCGACCTCACCTGGCCACAGCCTCCTTTCAGGTAATTGTAGAGAGTGGTGAGGGCCCCCCTGAGCCTCCTGCAGGGCAAACACCCCCAGCTTCCTCAGCTGCTCCTCATCACACCTGTGCTCCACACCCTGCCCCACATCCACTGCCCTTCTCTGGATCCTCTCCAGCCCCTCAATGTCCTTCCTGAACTGAGGGGCCCAGAACTGGACACAGCACTCGAGGTGCGGCCTCAGCAGTGCCCAGTACAGGGGCACAACCCTGCCCTGGTCCTGCTGCCACAGGCAGAGATGCCACTGGCCTTCTTGGCCACCTGGGCACACCTGGCTCATGTTCAGCCACGCTGGACCAGCACCCCGAGGTCCTTTTCCACCGGGTTCCTTTCCAACCGCTCTTCCCCCACACTGCAGCACTGTGTGGGGTTGTTGTGGCCAAAGTGTAGGACCTGGCACTTGGCCTTGTTGCACCTCAGAACATATTTCCTTGCACTGCTTTAGCACCCAACTCCAAAATATCCTCTTACAGCACACAAAGGTTTCAGCTGCCCTACCACTGACTCCATAGCATTGCCAAGAAATACACTTTATAACCATAAAGCATCTCGCATCTGAGACTCACATATGTAAAGAGCAGTTAAACTAGAGGGCTGGAATAATTATGCAAATAATAAAAAGCTTTTTGCACACTTGGCATAGTTATCTATAAAATAACTCAGACTTGGAACAACATGAAATATAGTGTAATTGTTCAGCTCAAAGCTTTATCATAGTACACAAATCAATAGGTATTACAAAATTAAATAGACTTGCATTCAAATTTTCTTGGCTGAAACTTCTGCTTTGGAAGGAAAACATTTCATTGATATTAAACACAAACCTATTTTGTCTGACTCAATTTTTCACTCCCCAGGATGTGTTTCCCCCACTACTTATGTATGCCAGAAAAACAGTTGAAAATGATGGATTACACTTCTTAAATCACAGGTACACCACACTGTATAACAGAAAAAATGTCTGTCAGTATTTGCTTTTTTACCAAAAGAAGCAATCAAACAGACCTGCAGCCTCAGAGGAGTGCACATTCCCTTCATATCACTTGCTTCATTAATAAAGTCCATCAAAACCTAAAAGCATAAACATGGATAATCTTGACTTTATTTACACAGACCATCAAGATGTGAATATATATATGGATATGGGTGTACCTAATAATATAAATACTACAATAAAAAATGTTACTTTTGGAATCTTTTTCTTAAAAAACTAGACATTTTTAAAGGTGACTGTACTGCAGGAGCCAAACAGTGCATGCCTTTTCCCTGGGCAATTCTGGTAATTCTTTTGTTGGTTTGTTTCTTGGACAAGGGATGATGCCCTATCTCCCTGCCTTGTGGTAACAAAACCTATAGCCCAGGAGGGGACACGTGAAGGATCTCACTATTCTTGTTTTAATATCTTTAGTATAAGTTGCTGCAGAATATTTCTCAAATTAGTACAACACTGTTACCCCTAGTCTAGAAAGCCACAACTCAATCTTAGAGGGAAAAGGAATTTTCTCCGTGACCGTGTAAGACAATATGTGCCAACCTAAATTCTAAAATCCTAAGTACATGAACACATTTTTTGTCAAATGGCCAAGTTTATACTCAGGGTATGCCCAAAAAGCTGTCCAGACTTTGACTTCTCACCTAAGGCAGCACAATGCCATGAGGGATCCCGGTATCCCGGGGTATCCCAGAGGGCTGATGGGAGCTGGGAAGCAAAGCTGGGCAGTGCAGCCAGTGGCAGAGAGCCAGGCTGTTAAGGCACAGCCATCCAGCTCACTCACATTAAGGAACACACTTGCAAGAGAGACGGAAATACACTCATGAGGACCAGTTTCACATAATAAACAACCGGGGGCTTTGGTTTTAAATATTGGTCTTCAAGGAAGAGAAGCAAAATAATTCATAGCTGAAAAAACCCTTGTCCTCATCCCCATTTCACCTCTCAGCTGCACAGATTAGCAGCCATGTGCCCCAAGGCTTCCATGCCATTATTCTTATTTTTTTTTCCTTCAAACTACTGACATTAAGGAATAAGGAAACAACCAAACCACTGCAGAATAGAGTTCCAGGTAGGCTATTTTACCCTGCTGGGAAGCATATTTCTAAACTCCAACCGAATTTTTAGAAGAATATTACAGAGGAATGTTGTTTCCAGCTACTGTAACATGTGTTATGAAAAATAGGTGTTTTCTTCATATTCATCAGAATACTTCTTTCCGCCCAATTAGGGGAAAGATTTTAATAATGTTGCCTCCTATTGCAAGAAACTACATTTCTTTGCCTCTCATTAACTCTCACTGTGATACAAATATTAAAGATTCATTTCTTTTACTCTGCTTCTGCAAAACACGGTATTTATGAAGGTGTCATAAATAATATAGTGATGGAATAACTCATATTTACTGTAGGTTCACTCATGAGGGAGGAAAAAGTTATCTACCCAATTTCAATTCTGAGTCTAGAGAATACTAGATAGTCACTAGTTTTGAACAACTAATTTTTATTAAAAGAAATTAAAAATTTATACTGATACACATATATGTGATATACATCATATAATAAAGTACTTTCAGGAGGCAATTTTTTCCTAGGAGGTTGGTGAGGAACAGGTTGCCCATAGAAGCTGTGCATGCCCCATCCCTGGAAGCGTTGGATGGGACTCTGAGCAAGTGGAAGGTGTGGAAGGTGTCCCTGCCCAAGGAGAGGGGAGTTGGAACCAGATGATGTGCAAGTGCCACCCAGGGCGTTACCTCATGTCTGTCATCCACCTGATTTTTGCCAAGTAGCAACTAAAATCCTACAAAGAAGGAAAATCTTGTCCAATGGGCTCTTGCTCTCTCTACTAGCACTGAGCCATTTGTAATAGAAGCTTGTTTTGTATCAGAGATTGTGAGGGTTATTGGATACAGATAGAGCTGGGGACACCTTCCAATTCTGTTTAAAAGAAGGCTTTGAACAAGGCTCTGAATTCAAAGAGCCACCATAACATGAAAAACAAAAGGAAAAAGCAGCAGGAAAGCACTGAAGATGAGAAGCCATCAGAGGATACAGAGTCAGGAACAACCAGCAAGAGCTAACATGGATAGTGCAAATGCCCAAAAAGACCCAACAAATCAACAAACCAACAAAGAACCCCACCTTTATGTTTATAGAATGCCTCTCTGTTGTTTGCTATTTCTAACACAAATATCATTTTTTCTTAGACACCTCAAAGCTCCCACAGTATTGGTTTTCCCTCGAGAAGAAAGCTCTCCTCTTCTTGCACCAATGGTCATCAATTATTAGCAAAGCTATTGCTACTGCAGCAGGTTACTGCAGATTATAATTCTTAGGATAGGAATGATTTTGTCTCTTGTAAGCTTTTTTTGGATGGGAAGGCAGAAACAGAGCTACACCTCAACCCTACTCCTCTTGGGAAATAGACCTCGTGCTCTGCTGTTTAGAGATGCAGCACAGTTTCTAGAACTGGTAGGTCTCAACCTGTGTGATCAGTCAAAGCGGTTATTTATAACATGCTAGCAGCACAAACAAACCAAAAAAGAGTGTAAACCAGTGAGTTCACAAAATCCACAAGGGAATTTCAACTTGAAAAGATGTGAGGTATCTTTCTGCTCAGGGCATAACTCATTTACTGGCTGAGGTGAGGTCAAATAAAAAATTATCCTAATTATCCCATAAATACACAGTTATATTTCTGTTTGCATCTTTTACCACACTTTTACAAGCAGTAATTCTTGTGGTCTGTGTAGATATACCTTCTATTAAATTTAAGCAGTCTTTCACAGTGTAAGCTATGCACTTTTGACAGCCTAAGGCTTAGTTTAAAATGCAAAAAAGAAAAAGGTGGGTAGATATGTGGCTGATTAGCCAGTGTGAAGTCAAGTCAGTCTTCTCAGTACTTATGTTGCACCTAGTCAAGATACATGCACATGAGCAGCACTTAATTCATTACAAATGTATCAAGAGAAAGAATTCCAGGCTAAAAAGACTCAAATATGATCTAATGGAGAAATGTCCATCTGCATCTTAAACTCTGTAATAACTTCCATGACAATAACACCAAAGGGTTTCCTGGATAGAACAGCACAGACAAGAAGTGCAAGTAATAGGTGCCAACAAGCAGAATAGGTAACAAGGAGAAGTTGGGGAAGAGAATACAAGCAGCAGCACATCTCTCTCCGAGAAAACTTAAAACAAATACACATATAAAACAGCAGAGACCACATTTGGTTTTGCCTTTAAGAGGAAGAGAGAGTGAGATTTCCTTAGCTATCAAGATGATGCCTGAGATAATCTAATCCACCTTTAAGTTACTGCTGTTGAGTCATAAGGCACTCCTAAGAATCCTTCATTTTCTCACTCTTCTCCCTACACTTATTTTCCATTCCATCTGTAGCACTCAGCAAACACAGCAGCTGTCTGCAATCCATCTAATCTGAAACACAGGCATTTCACTCTGAAACATTCAGTGCATGTGTTTTGAAAAATAAGTCATGTAATATTCTACATTATTTAAAAGCTTTCATCATTCTTTGAAGGCTACTGTAAACAGTAGCTGCAGGGGAGTTCATTTCAATATATTCACTTTGAACTGCAAATTGTGTATGGTAGAAAATAGAATGACACATACAATTTTACCTTTTTTCCTGCTAACTGTTGTTTACAAATGTTAGAAAATCTGTTTTAAAATTCAAGGCTATGTCAACTTTCATGCAGTTAATTATCAGTGGTGGAATGAATACTATAGGTTCATAAAAATTGATGGGCCGGGGGAGGGGGGGGAATTAAGTGGCATTTGGATTAGGCAAACAGGATTGCTTCTGACCAAAACACACAAATCCACAAGAAATTAGCCACTGAGATCAGGATCTGTGCCCACTGATAAGCACAGACAGGTGGAAAATGTGGAATATCCCTGGAAGCGAACGCTGCTGATTTCTTTATAAGCCATTGGCATCAGCTTCATTAGAGACAGCAACAATGGAGCCAACCATGTCAGTGAGCCCTCCTCTGTCCCAAAATTATCACAGGCATTTCATCCCCAAGTGAGCATTTTGGGAAGCCTGATGTAGCAGGAGTTGAATAAAAGAGGACATTTGGAGTGTACCACAATCACTGGTACTACAGCACTTGGGAGCAACAAAGCACCTTGTGAGAGATGCCCCAAGCACCATCCACAGGACCACACAGAAAACATGGACAGAATGAAATAAGATTTTCTACTAACACAAAGTTCAAATGTGAAAGTGATAACGTTTTACAGACCTTGCCAACTTCCAGAACCCAGATCTTGTTGTTAATGGCACTAGCATTGCAATAAAGCTGGGTCACTGCATTGCAAGAGCATCCCAAAAATGATTAAGATTAGTTCTGTTTGCTACAGGCAAAATCACTTTTTGATGTTTAATATGTAAATGTTATTAACCACCACACAGTAATTGCACATTAAGTTAACACCATTCCCCAGTTCTTAGATTAAACAACACACTTTGATACACTTATTAGCAATATATCAGGCTAAAAATGAAGAGCTACTACACTACTGTCAAAGAAATGGTTTACTGGAGGTAGGAGGATTAGTGGAGGAGGAAAAATTGTGACACTTATGCACAAGCAACCACTGCCCAGCCAGGTCATCACTGCTGATCACTGATGTCACAGCAGCTGCTGCAGCTCAGGGGAGCCAAGGGACCCTTCACCCCCAAGTCACACAATGCTCAACTGCAACTTGGGGAGCCCACGTCTGAGCCTGTTCAACCTCGACAGCGAGAAAAAGGGTGACTTGTACAGTGGGCTGGAAGCCATGGAAATGCACCCTCTGGCTAGAAAACTATGGGAGGCATTGGGAAAACAGGAGAGCAGGGTGAGGTGCCTGGTCAAGGCTGGACAGGCCTGTGCAGAGCAGCCTGCCTGGAATCTTCCCCAAAGCACTGGCTGTGACACCACACTGCCCTTGTGCTGCTCCAAGAAGCAGGACTGGAAAATAACAGGGTAGTACAGAGCTGGATGGCTTCACAGCTGACTCTTGTTCCAACCTGAACATCTCTCCCTTCAGGAAAGGCAGCACAAGACTCAAGTTTCATTAAGGACTCTGGGCTTACTGTGGTAGGACTGAAAGGAGAAGGATGAGCAAGAAAAGCAGCTCCTACTGCACCACAGCCTGGAGACAGCAATGCCACCCAGAGGCCAGCCCGACTGCTCACCTCCAACGCACAAAGGGGGTACTGTAAATATATCCAACTTTTTAGTTTTGAGACAAGAAATCAAAGGTGAAAATCCAAGTTCTAGCAAACAGAATTGGAAAGTAAAATGTTCTGCTTTGAACTTGCAGAAAACAGTTCTTTGAGAAGCTCCTTATTTTAAAGAGCAACGGCTGGAAATTCAACAAGCTCTTTCATATCTCTCCCTTTACCATGTGGATGCTTTTAACCTGAAATAAGAATTTTTTTCCCCAACTTAAAGTTACCTGCCCCAAAATCTGGTTTGCAATTAGAAAATTAGATGGCCTTGTTTAGATCAGAAGAGTATGAATTCAGTAGATCTTATTACCCAATACATCTGCAATTTGCTTGTTTAATTCTACTTCTCTCTCTTTCTCACATTGTTGTGCTGCTCTCAGCAGTGCAGACCAAGTTCCAGGCACAGAACAGTTACAGAATAAATCTTAAGGAAGACCTGGATTAAAGAAATCTGAAAACTTTCTTCAGATAAAAATATGTCAAAGGAATCAGGCACTGTGCTACCCCTTAGACACAAATCCTGAGTGCTAATTCCATTGGATTCCTTGGGGAATCTCAGCTAAACAGTCAATGAGAAGGCCAAGGATCAGATTTTTTCCACAGGCTTGTTAGATGTACCCACTGCCCTGTGTTTTGTGAAGTGTGTGCACAGGGAAACAGCACTGGAAACAAAAACACTTCAGCAGAATTGCCTCAATACTGATTTTAACAAACATTTTGTCAATAACCACTTCAGTAGTGTCCTTGGATGAAAACTCTGCACAGATAATTAGTTTGTATGCATCAATAATTACACCGTTGTGCCAGTTTTTGAGGTTTTTTTTTCTGCCAAATGTTTTTTTTCTGCCAGTGTTTCAACAACACTGTGTAGACACATTAGAAACTTAGTGCAGTAAGTGACTTCCACTCTAGATCCCAACCATGGATTGAATGGGATTTTTTTGGGTCAAACCAAAACAATGGCTGGTGTTGAAATAAAAATATTTTAAGGAGAAAAACAGCGAATTTGTATTTGTTTGATCCAAACAGGTACATGTTACTTTTTCACATGGTGACCAACCCTAAAAAGTTCTCTTATTTGCATTCTGTGTGAAGTCTCTGACTTGCAATGGGATTCTGTAGCTGTAAATCACCTCTGCCTTGCACTTCAGCTCAGTAATGCAGGAGAAATATGCCACTATCTGGGTAAGTACCTGCACTCTTTGTTTCAATTTATCCCAGATTTATGATTTTTGCCTTACTGACGTTAAAAAATATGAGACTCTCTCTTTAGAATAATTGCTCTTTATATTTGTTCCAATCTTATTTGGAACAAATACCTTCTGGAATATTTCAAATGAAGGGATGCAGTGAAAAGTTCAATTCACACCCTCTTCATGATTCTACCTCTCTGAGGAGCTGCAAACATTGTCCAAAACCTGCCCAGATGTGCATCAGATCTTCAACAACCACGCAGGACTCAATACTCAAGTCTTCCTAGTGTTTGCCAGAATCTTTGGCTTCTGACTTTCAAGATGACTTCAGTAAATTAAAAAAAACCCCAACCTTAACTTCCCATTCTATTTAGATATATAATACCCTGAAAGCTAAATAAATCATTGAAAACAGCCATGTACATGCTGTACTGTTTGCAACCAGGAATTGCTTTCTTTGGCAAAATCCTAAATGAAATATTCCCTACATGAAATATTTCACAAGAATTTTATAAAATACCTTGCCTGAATAAAGCACGCAGCATTTTACATATATATTAAACATTTATAAGGATCTGGACCATTTATACTCCAGATCAAAATGATAATTGCTTAAAAAGCCTCCAACCCCCCTCAGATGGTTCCATGGGCCAGTTGGCACTCAGGGCTGGTCATGGAACAGAAGCTCTGGCAGCCAGAGTTGATTTAACTCTGCTGCTCAAGTATTTGAGGGAAGAAAAAGACTGTTTTCATACAGCTTCCATGCCCAGAGAGAGGCTCCAAGTTGGTCTCTGTCAGGATTTATTTTCTCTTATTAAGACACATTTCAGGGACTGAGAGATTTTTCATAACAATTTCTACTTCTAACTTCACAAACAGGAACATCCAAAACTTTTTTCCTAATCTGATTTCTAATTCAAATTATGTGTCAGAGCCATTATATTTATTATTAAAGAATCTGATCATGCACCCCTTATTTCTTTCCACTGCATAGCCAAATTATAAATTAAACAGTGCCTAAGCATACATGCCATTAACTGTTTGACCACTGAAATCCAGAGTCATGAGGTTGACTGCAAAATAACTTAATTAAATGAATGCAAATATCATCTGAAAAGTCATGAACTCTGCTGCCCCAGAAGTTCAACTGATCCTCCTACAACAGCAGACAAAGTATTAGAAAGAAGTCTCTGAGCAGTGATATAATACAGGCTGATTTCCAGTGTTTCACTTCATATATATTCTCTCATGTAAAATTAAACAACTTTGTATTATTGCTTTCAGTGGGTGGCATTCTCATGGTCTATCTCCCATCTCACAAAATAAAATAAATTGAAAGGAAAAAAAAAAAAAGAAAATAAGTATGTTTGAGATGTCTAGCCCCAAAAAAGCTAAAATTTGCCAACAGGTCCAAAGATACAGGGTGAAAAGGAAAAGGAAGAAAAGTAGGTACAGATCTTTGCTAAGGCAGGGCTAAAATACTTATTTCAAAATTTAAGTTTTTCCAATCTATCATGTGCATCTGAGAATAAACTTGCTTGCTTATACAAGTTTTATAAACTACACTGGACCAATCTTCAAAGGAAGTTGGGGTGAGACTCTCCATGTGTGTCCTGGTTGTCTGGAAGCCTTTCCTGTCTCCTTTCTATTTTCAGTTTTCCTTTCTGTGTATGGACAGTCACAGCCTTTGCAGTTGGAGCTGGGACCCCACCTGTCTCAGGTCCCAGTGGCAGAAGTGTTTGCCTCCTGCAGTTCCTGGGGCATCCTTGAAACCTGAACTAAGTGATGTGACTACCAGGACAGCTGCCTGGAATTGTTGGACCGTGAATAATAATTCTAAGAAAAAAGACTTAGTGTATTCATACCAACATACAAGATTTAGTCGTGAATACTTTAAAAATCAGCATTAATAATTATATCCCCATGCATGAAAACATGGGCAAAAATTATATAAGGAAGATCTGAAAGAAAGACTATCCCATTCTTCCCCTAATGGAATAGAACCTCAATTTGACTCTCACGGGAGGCAAAGAAAAGGACCCTACTAGAACTTCTGAGAATATTTGCATTTCTGTATCGTGAAGTTAAATCCCATTAGTCCACAGGGAATGCACAGCTTTACCTCTTCAATCTTCCACTAAGTGAAATGGAGGATAGCTGTTTACAGCAGAGGCTGGACTCTTCCTCCACTCCATCAGGCTTTTCCTTATAGGTTTTTGCTCCCATTAGACATAAGATCCATAGTTATAATTTCCAGCACTGGAACAACTGGTACCTGCAGGGCTTGATTTTTGCACAGCTAAGGCACTGTACTGTCAGTTCCAAACAGGCTCTGAGTCTGCAACAAAGCTGGGGAACAAATCTGTTCCTGTTCCACCAAGTATTTCAGGCTATTTAACCAGAACACTTAAAACTCCCCTTTTCTGAGAGTAACACAGTGGAAGTGTTTACCCATCAGACTGCAGATTTGCTACTCTGTGATTAAATTTTTACTTATTTTCCCATTTTTCCTCATAAAACTGAAAAGCTTTGCCAAGAACAAAACCAGTGGAATAAGTAACCAGCACCTGGAAAAGGAACCTGTAGAGCTGGTGGCAAGAGCAGCTCCGAAACAGGGCTTAGCTAAAGGATTTGAAANACATTGCTCTTCTCAAACACTAATTCTTTGTTGTCTCTGATCACTTGATTCCCTCTCAGCTTCCTTCAGCACTTCTCAGCACTCCCCAGCTCCAGCCCTTACACTGAGCTCTCCCTGGATGTTGCTGTTTTCTGTCTCTACTACTCTGAACTAGTTTTTCATCTATTCCACTTTCTTGCTTTGCCCACCCCACCCACCATCTGCTCCCCTCCAGTCCCCTTTCAGCTTCTCTCTCCATTTGTCAGCTGTTCTCTCTTAGTTCCCTTGGCTGTTTTCATCCTTCTTTCAACTCCCACAAGCTTTCTGAATTTCCCCTTACCTGCTCTCTTATCCTGCTTTATTCATGCTTTCCTCTCTATTACACCTCCTGCTTCCTGCAGTTCACTCTATCACAGCAAGAGCATTCCCTTTGGATTCTGCACACACAATACTCTAAATTACACAACTATTTCTCCTTCCTGTCTCTAATCTTTTTACCTCTCTTTACTGCTTAGTATTTTTCCCTTTTAACCATTCGTTGCATTTATTTTCTTGAGACAAATATGTGTGATCAGAGAAGAAATCATACAAGATGACCAAAACAAAAAAAAATCAAGTGATTTGAAAGATGATGTTGGAAAAAAACATGTAGGGGTTTCTCTATTTTTCATAGCATCAGTGAAAGAGAGTTTTGGAACAGATGGCAAAAGACTAATACATCCTTTCCATTAAGGGCTGAAGAATATTGATGTAATCTATGACAGATATTTATCAAACCCATTTTAGCAAGAAAGAAAGGAAATTCTTTAGCCTCTATAGTTAGCCTGTTGTAGTGCTTTCCTGCTCTTACTCTTACTGAAAAATATACAATCTAAGTTATTTGCTTGCATCCATAAGGACTTTGACTTCACAAACATAGCACACAGTCCCAGAGCTGGTTTTTTTAAAAAAAAAACAAAACAAAACAAAACAAAAAAACCACCTTTTTTTTCAGTAATATAATTTTTCAAAGAGGTCTTAAGTTTTTGGAAATCCATTTTTAAACCACTGAAAAGAAAGTCCCTCAGATCACATCACATCCACACAGACAGGCCATGGGGTAACACACAACTATCTGTCCCATCGGGAATGTTTGGTGGCTGGTCCTGCTGTCACTGAGTGAGGAACTGTCACTGCTCCATTTTCCCAGCAGTCTGACCCTGACTCCTCACAAGGTGGGCTTTGTTCCTGACAGTTTTAGTTTACCCCTGCAATGGCCATGGGGTGACATAGAACTGGGTGACAGTCATCCCTCACATCAGACATTGGCATGAAGGCAGCATTCCCTAATCCAGGAGCTGCTTTGGAGCACTCTCCTGAGCTGCTGTCTGGTTCTGTCGGCAGCAGCACAACTGTCTGTTCCACATATTCCTGCGGGACCCAGGCATGGAGCAAGGGGCAACTGAGGAGTCTCATCGTCCTGCTCTCCCCACCCTTCTGACTAAACAAACCTCCTTCCCTTCATCTTCCTTCACAGGTCATGATTTCCAGTTTGCTCTCCTTTGGAATTTGTCGGGGTGTTTGACATCCCCGTGTCAGACACCATCAGCATGATGGCCAGATCTGAGCAATGTTTCTGCCTCGTTAGCTCCAAATAGCACAGATTAATTACCTCCTGTTTCTTACATACAAAACTCTTGCTAACACGTCTTGGAGCGAGATGGGGCTTTACGAAACACACCCTCAGTCTCCTGACAAACTGGCACACAGCCTGCCATCCAAAACACTGGAGCCTTTTGGCAGCACCAGCCCAGAAGGGAGGACAACAGGAGAAGATGCACTGGCTACACAGAATCTCAAGGCAAGCTTCTAACTCCAAAAACTATAATAATGCTAGTCTCAATTTAAAAAAAAAAATCTATACTTTTTATTGATAAAATAGAAATAATTATCAAAATTATTATTTCTGACCAAAAGTGCATTCATCAAAATGTGAACTATAAAGGAAAACTGAAAAATGTGAGCTTTACAAGTGATTGATGTCAGCCTTTTCAGAATTCTTTATAACTCCTTTCTCAAGGACCATCTATATCCTTCATGTCTATTTGAGAATATAACACATTGCAAGTTCTTTGACTTTCTGAAACAACAACTCTACAGAAAACTAATAAATGCAAAGATCACTGATACTTGTGATGTTTCCAGTGTTCAGCTCTGAAATGGCAATTTTTTGCTGCCGGAAAAAGAAAATACAATGAATAGATAAAATATTCTTGCATATACTTCAAACAGAGATTAGCAGAGATTCAGGAATGAAAAGGAAGTAGCAATGAAGGATTTAATTCATCCCATGAAATAAAAATAGCTGTGTTGAGCCTTAAAAAAGAAGTGCTAAAAAAAATCTGATGAGTTTTGACATACAAACTTAATTACACTCAGATTTTTTTTTGTATATCTAAATGTGGATACAGGGGTCTATTTTTAAAGATCAATTCATTTTCAAAATCAGAAAGATTCTGACGTGCTCCTGACAGCCCCAGAGCTCCGTTACTCCCAAAAATCACACTTCTCTGTCTCTCTCAAAGTACATAAAGAACCCAACTGAAGATCCTTCAAGATTTTCCCTACTTTAACATCTATCCCAAATGGATATACCTGCCTTTGATCCACAGAGGCAACATGGCTGGGCTCCTTTAATGCATTTCTTTTTCAACCTAAGGTTGATATCAGGTATTTTCCTGAATAGTGACATCTAGAAGCGAAAACAGATATGTACAAATAAAATGTGTGAACTTACATAAGCAAAGTGCAATGATGCCTTTTGATATTTCTTTTCAAGCAGAAGTATAAATGAAGTTCCTGCAGTACTTGGGGTTTTGTGTTTGTCTTATTTTGTTCATGATGTTCCTGTTTCAAACAGAAATGACAATCTATGGAATTATTCAATTAAAATGCTGGGACTGTCTTCACCAGGAGTATTTCTCATTAAAGTGACAGCTCTTTCAAGACATCCTTTCATTCTGAGCCTCCATGTCTTACATTCCTACACTCAATGGAAAACATCGAAACAGGATGAGAAGCATGAAAGCAGCTTTTAATCCTGCAACTGTCCACAGAAACCATTTGCACACATGAGCAACTTGGAAGTTCCCAAGTCAGTATAAAAGATTTCCTCTAAAAAAAGTACACTGCACTGAGAGAGTTCCAGGAAAGTCTTCTGAAGATTATTGACAATTTGGGGTCCCACACCAAGTTCTACAGCCCTTGAAAATAATCTCCCAAGTCTGTCTCTCCTCTAAAGAATAGGGTTGAAAGGAGGTGTAGTGCTGCTGCCCTGGACTGCTCACACTGCTTGGAGCAGCCTGGAGTTGACCCCCCAGTGAACCCCTGCAAAGGGAGAAGGCCTGAAGACAACAGGGAAGGACCATGCTCACAAAGCTCAGAAGACAGAACTGACTTCAGCTACGAAGAAGGAATCTGAACAAAACGTTAAAAAAAAAAAAAAAACCCACACTCCAAGCAAAAACCCCAAACAAACAAAAAATCCAAACAAAAAAAATACCCTTGTACAGTAATTACATTTTTGCTGAAAATCTTGAAAGAGCAGACTAGGTGAATTCCAATGAATTAAATTCTGTTCTCTTCTTTTAACTCCAAGGCAAGAGAGAGTTGGAATCATCAATAACATTTCAAGTGTTTGTGTGGATGCTACTCAAGTTGTGCATTTATCTTTACAAAAGCTTAGATTTCCAAGGTGGTTTGCATGACAATGTGAAGTGCATATTAATTAAAACAATTCACAGTCAGATCAGGACTGATGACTGTAACAACTAATGCTGCCAGGGCAACTTCTCACACCCAATTTTCACTCAATATGCAGTAAAAAGTCACTGTCACCTCTGAGCAACCGTGTAATGAATCATCGTCAGGATTTATAACAAATGTCACAGTTTGGCAATCAAAAGACATTTGAATATTCTACTGAGCATTTCAGAGCCTGCAAAAACATCACCATTTACCGTTCTTGGGAAGGCATGTCAGTGGCAATGCAGAGGGCAGCGGTGACATCCCAGAGTGCTCAGGAATGCAGGCTCCAAAACCACAAAAAGAGCATCTCCCACACTTTTCACTGAAGATTCAGAACAGGGTATCTCAATAACAGCACAAAGTTTAGAATAAGCACTACCTGTAACTACAACTCAGCCTGACTTTATCACTCAGGATGTCCAAAATGTATTTGGAAATATCCAACGAGTATGGAAGGATTGGTTCTGCAATATTTGATCTGCTTACTTGCCTGGAATGGGGGAAGAAGGAGAGCAGGGGGACCATAGGAGAGCTCTTAAAATTTGTTCTTTGTCCACAAAATCCAGGAGAGCCAGGAGGCAGCAGCACTGACAGGCAGGACAGCCCAGCCAGTGTCTCTGTGCACCCTGGGTTTACAAACTGTCCAGCCAACACCTCCCAGTGAGCCCAGTTCCACTGCCCTGAGCAGTGAGTGAGAACAGCACAGAACCAGGGAGTCAAAGCTGCTGCAGGAAACCAAAGAGCAACACACAGAGACAATAAAACTGAGGGGCACCAAGGCTGTCCCCCAGGCTCTCACTTTTCACCCATACTGAGGAAAACATTTCTAACTCATCTTGTTTCATACAACAGCACATCAAAACAATAAATGATTCATTTCACTGCAGGCAGCCTCCCAGCTTAAAACCCCAAATATAGATTTGATTTCCATATATCTCTTTCTTTTATATAGAAGATATTAGTACTTTTTGTATTTTATCACTAAGTCTCATTTACTCAATCACAAACTTTTCAGTAATGGGACCCTCCCACTGTACATCAGTACCCAACCTCACAGGGAGGTCCAAGCCTGACTGTGTTTATACAGCAACACGTGCAGTTCATATGATGAGTAGAATATTTCCATTAGTGTCCCAAGGGATCTGAGAAGTCCATAATTCCCTGCTTCTGGCAGAGTGACTAGGGCTATGCTCACTAGAACCTGATCCAAACTTTGAGAATAAAACAAATATTTACAAGAAATTTGCTCCTGAAGAGGAACATCAACAGAACTATTCAGGAATTGTTTGCCTGTGCTGAAATAGAGATTAATTTTTCTGCCTGGAACCCACTGCAGCTTTCACCATGACAAAAATCATTACACAAGAAATTTTTGGGAGGTTTCCAAAGTCCGTTCATTCCCCAGCATTCATAGCTACTTAATCCCTTCAAGAAATGCATGCCTTTAGCTACAGGAGATGTCTGAACTAAGAAGTACATCATACCTTTAGTCTAGACAATTAATTAATCCACCAGAAGTAATGCACAAACAGCAGGAAACTGTTTTCTATTCTTTAATAAAAACACAATAATGTATTCAGAAATATTCAGTAAATTACAGCTACAACCAAGGGGAATACATTCAAAAGAAATGAGATTTTACATTAAAAAAAATATATTCCTCATGCACCCTGCTGACAATGTACAGCACATAAATTTTAACAGTTTGGGCCTCCCTCTCTTCAGAAACAAGCCAGATGCCAGCACTGAAAGTACTCCCCTCTAAAATATAAGCAACTTCTCTTCATTGGAAGACTCTGGTTTTGTTGGAAGCTTCATCCATGTACTGGAGCACAAGATTTGGCTCTCAACTTTGTTTTCACTTGTTTCATTCAATTTTGTAGATTTAGTCAGATGCTAAGCATCTTCTTGATACCTTTTGCAAATATGCTGTTCAAAACACAAGAATTTAGCACCTGTATGTGAGGGACTTCAAAGCTTCTTTAGGTCTAATCCCATAGGAATGAAACCATTAAGTTGCAATGTTGGACACCAGGATTGGATCCACAATGGGAATTCAGTAACCAAATTAGAAACAAAAAGGGACAAGTAACACAATCAAGAGAAAGAAAGGCCTGAAAGAGAGAGGAACAAAAAGGTAAGAGGGTCTAACCATTATGGGTTCCTCTCTAGGGTGAATCTTTGCACTAGGGTTTAAAAAGCCATACCTGGTGTAGACCTGTTGTGTGCCACAAACCCACACAAACAGGCCCGTGCCCTGCCCGTGGGCTGTGTGAGCTGTGCTCTCACCACACTCATGGACAATCCCTCCCTGGGCAGGGCAGAACATCTCCCTGGCTCCACTGCTCCCAGAGCAGAGGGGGCTCCCCTGGCCAGTCACCTCTGCTCACTCCCTGTCCTCCAGTGGAACCCCCTGGCAGAAGGAAAGAACCCAGGCACAAGGGTCTCCCCTTGCTCTCCTGGCCCAGACAAGCTGATGTGCAGCTTCCAGCCAAGTCCTGGATTCAATGCATCAGTGCTGGTTGGTTTATAACCAATGGCTGGCAGTGGCACAGGAAATTAAATGGATCCTATCTCTTGGTGAGCAGGACACATGATTTATGTCGTATTACAAAGATTAGGTCCCTTTCTTATTTAATCGGGATTTCTCCTGTAAAGTGATTGATAAACTTGTCAAATCACTGCTGTTGATTATACACTTGAAGGACTTGTTGGATAACTAATGTAACACAATTAATTATATTTCTGTAGAATTTGCACTGATTCAGCCTAAAGTCATGCCAGAGACTGCTAGCAAAGGGCTGGCCTTGCTCTGCCCCAACAGGAGGTCAAAGGAAAGTGTGGGGGTTTTTATTCATTCATTGAAATCAAAACCACCTACTCCAGAATATAATAGAAGGCCTTCTAAGTGAAATACTTCTTTGGCATTCCTAGCAAGCCCCTGCCTTATAGAAATGGTTCATTAACTTTAAGTAGCATGTTTTCTTATTTTGAGCATTCATTTCAAAATTTTAAAGATCTGTTGACAGATCAGCCCCAGACATTACCTATTAAAATGTTAAGCTACACTTGATGAAATATAATTATAGCACTTCTGACATCTTTAGGTAACACACACATGTTTAAGTCATATTCTGCTGAATTTATTTTTCTTTAAAATAAGCTGAAGTTTTAAAGCTTTAAAGAAATAACAACATGTCAACCTGAAATTTAATTTGAAAACTGCCTACACAAAACCACAATTAAACCTATTTTTGAAGATTTAAGCCTAACAATATACTTTGAAATGGCCTCTCACCCCCAGACTAATGGCATTGCTTCAAAACAAACCAAAAAACATCATTAGTCTGGTCTGGCAAGTGCTTATACAAACTGTCCAGCCATGGCAATATCCCATGCATTCCATTAATAACATAAAATTGAGACACATAATTCTGGGAAAACATTGACAGATTGATTGGTAAATAAATCATCTGATCACTTACTAGGTCCAGAATTTGAAGAATTCATTACAAGTTTAAAATATGGAACAAAGCTGCCAGTCTCTCCATCGGTATAAATAAAAAAAAAAAAAACAAACAAGCTCTTCTTGAAGATGCAAATATTTATAGTGGTATGAGAGGACTTTCTCATAACACTGCAATAGGTTGTAGACAAAGTTTACTGAATAAATAACAATGAGTGTTCTCTTTCACATGTATATTTCTTAGGAAAGTAGTCACTGCATCACAGCAAATATTACTGAAACGAAATAAAATATGTCTAAATGTGCACACACGTTCACAAGTATCTTGTCACAAAACCACTGTAAAGTTCCATTAATCTGAATACCCCCCAGCACAATCCATTAATGCCTTATTCCAGTGCATTCTTTAATGCATGACTTGGAATTGCTTCCATTCTTTTACACTTGGAACCCCCACTGCAGAAAAGGTTGTGGGTCTCCTTCCTTGCCTGATGGACCTTGGTGGCCATTTCCAAGAGGGAGCCCAGCAAACCAAACCTTTTTTAATAAGGAGCATCCTGAGATGCCAAATATATCCACTGTCACTCTGCAGGACTGAAAACAGCTTGAGGAGAGGGGGGGAAACTTCTAAAGCTCCCTTCAAGGTTCCCTCAGCTCAGTGGTTTCCCTGGTGCCTCTCAGCTGGCTTTGCTCACCCCAGCCTGGTTTCCCTTCAGGACGTGATTAATTCCTTCAGTGTAGCTCTCAACAATTCCAGTGTGGGTAACAAACACTGGGACTCAGGAGTAACAAACCAATTTCTCTCTCCTATCAATGGCCTGCTACCACTTAAGGACTTCCCTGCAAGATTAAACAGTCCTATTTTCTATGGAAAATAAAAGCTAATTAGTTGTTCCATTCTACATATGAAATCCTGCTTTCCCCACTCTGCTCTCTGCAATTCTGCCTTCTTTCAGTTGAACCTTCAGGGTTTTTCCTGCTCATTAATTACAAGAGATACATAGGGGCTCATCTATTTTTTGCTAAGATGAGGATATATCCTTTATAACTGAGCTCCCTGGAGTCACCCAGGAAGTGGATTAGGTCTGTAATTTGCAGGAATTTCAGCATGTCTTTCTTTTATTGCACAGCTTCCTAGCTACATATTGCAGTTAATGCTCCATGTAAATCTATTCCTTGAGACTTCAGCTTGGCAGGCACATAAAAACACAATTTCGCCCTATATTGAGGAGAGAGTGAAGGAAACTGGTATTTTATACTGGAAGGCCAATTACAACTTTCTGAATTGGATCCTGCCAGCTTCTGCTGAGAAACAAAATATTTGTCCCAAAAAGTACTTCCAAATCTTGATCAGAGCAGCCACAGTACTGTCACACTACATTAAAAGTTACATTTACACTATAGCATAGTTGCATGTATTTGACTTAAATCGTGTTTGTATTTTTCTATACTCTTTTTTTTATAACTGTATTTCATTAGAAAGAATATTTTGATGACTTTGTTGCTAAAAAAATACAAAAAATCAAAATAACAAAATTAGGTGCACAAACTGAAAACAAAATAAGTTACAGAAGCAGAATTTCAGTCTTCATATAAATTAGAGGGCATGAATGAAATAGAAAGGTATCACTGCAACTTGTGAATTATTACAGATGTTGAATTTCCCATCCTGATGCAGTAACCCCTGAGCCCTGCAGAGAACACAAGTGCTGAATGCTGCTGCTGTTCATGCCTGCTGCAGCACTGATGGACAATAGAACCAACTCCACCTGCAGCTTCCTGCATAGATGAAGAGTGAGCAGAGATTTCAGTAAACAGCACCTAGAAAATCTCTACATTCATTCACTTAGGGAAAAACTTTGCCCAAGATATTCAGGAATATGCCATTACTCCACCTTCATTCCTGTGCACACCTTGCATTTCTGCTCAGGTGAGTTTCCAATAACCACTACCAACATCAAAGATTTTGTTCTTTGAACAAGCAAATGACAAAAACTACCACCACAGAACCCAGCAGCTCAGCCCATGTCCCAACACAGAGTGTGGGGAGGTGAACTGAAAAATGCGAATTATGATTGAAGCCTGGAAACGCAGCAGGTGAGCTTGTAGAAGTAGTGATGAGTTTGTAAAACTGGTGGAAGAAACTAAGGATCTGGAGGTAGTAAATTAAAAGGTTTGACAGGAGATTCATTGTGCCAGGGAGAACTAAAAGAGAAGGGAAGTTGGGGTCCTAGAAAAGAGGATTTGGTAAAGGGCACTGAATGGGTTAACTCTGTTGTTTGGGATGTGCTGTTGGCAACTGAAGGTGTTGTGCCTGAGGCTCAGGAATGAGTTGGAAAGGTCCAAGAGCTCCTGACTGATCAGTAAGGGGAACATGAGCAGACCATCTGCAAGATACTGGAGTGGATTTTAGGCAGCAGGGTTAAACAGGTTCAGCAGCCTCCTGTTAAGCACTCCTTAACACTATCTTTCCTTTTTAAAGACACAAATCCATCATGTTTGTTCTTTTGTTCAGCTGTTAAAAATAGGATGAGAGGCACAAAATGCCTGGTCTTTACAGTCATGGAATCCCTGACAGCAGTAACCCGTGGGTTCCCCCCAGCCCAGCTTCCTTACTCCACCCCGAGGCAGCAAAGCAGGGGAGCTGTGACCCTGCAGTGCTGAGCAGGGCCCAGCACTCGGCCACGGCTGTTTTAAAGCTGCTGTTCCCACTGCCAGTGTCAGCAAATTACTCCCATCAAGGTACAGGGACTTTGGGAACCTCTTGCTAAGTATTAATCTACACAGACTGCATTATGGCTTCCAGTCCAGGTGAACATGCACCTGCTTTGTTATTCTTATTTCAGCTCCCAACACTGGACAGTTTTGTTCAGCTTGCCCTGGATTTCCTGCACATAATACGAGGTTGAGCAGTCTCAGCAGCACCCCCGTGCATTTGAGGCCCATATAAAGTGCCTCAGTTTTTTACTGAGGTCTTCCAGGTGCTGAACAACCATTCCAGAGTTTTTTCTTCAGTGGGCACTTAGCTAGTAGTGGCAATGTAGGTCACTCCTCACCCGAGCCCAGAAGGTGTTTTCATTTCTTTATTGCCACAAAATTGTCACCTACAAAGACCAGCTGTGGACTTGGCTTCAGCATCCTTATCTCAAGTGTGCTGCACCATGGGACTACAAACATCAAAATCTCTCCAAAGTTTGTGTTCAATTTACACAACATGTAATTGCCACTGAGAAATCATCTGTACTTTCAGAATGCTTACTGGACTCTTTTTGGCCATAACAGGTATTTTATGAGCTGTAATTTTAACAGTGCAGCCACACAGATGCTGCTTCAAATCCCCTCCAGTATCTTACTGATGGTCTGCTCATGTTCCCCTTACTGATCACTCAGGAGCTCTTGGACCTTTCCAGCTCATTCCTAACTCTTACTTTAGTAAGTTTTGTAATAAGTCACCACTCTCAAGTACAGTACTTATAAAATCACAAACGCTGCTGTGAAATCTGTGGCCAGCAGAAAAAGCAAAAGAGAGGAAACTCCTAGAAAAAAAAAATAGGAATCCAAAAGTAAGGCTAGCTCCTAATAACCTTATACCACATTTCTGGAGATTGACAGCCCAGCCAGTTTATAGCCAGACATAAAATTGCTCCCTGTTACATCCAGATTCAGGAGGCCAGGTAATAAAGAGGTGACACCACTACCTTTCTGCCTCTTTAACTTCTGTTTAACTGCCTTGTGATGTAACTTCTGAACATAAAATTAAAACCTGAACATAAAGTTGAAACTTATATATATGGTGTCTTTTTAGCATCTGTACAGAAAATGCACACCAAGGTAGACAATTTAAAATGAACTCCTCTTATGTGGATTCCTCATTAAAATAGTGGGAGATTTCACTTTTTTTCCCCCTAATTAATTTTTTTGTTTTTTTTTTACATTCCTCTTAAAAACAACAGAAATGCTAGAAAGAGGGAGAGTTTGCTTACTGCTGTAGATCTCCTGCTGCATTTAATACAGAAGAATGCAAAAGGAGACTGATGAACTATGTGTAAGTACATTGATAACCCTTCCCAATTTAGAGAGTGAAAGAACTGCTGGAAAATAAATGGGACAAGAGTAGTTGTGCTGGTGAATTGTCAGTGTGGAATGGATGTTTCACAGACATAATGTGTTCAGGTAAGATAATATCTTCTTTTCATGGCACAACTCAAACTGTCTTTAGCTGAGCTAGTTTTGATTTACACCAAAGCATAACAGGAGCATCTGGTGATCTTAGCTGGTGTTCCACTGCTTACTGCTAACAGTGGGTAAATATTAATCATCTCTCACAGATCTCAGTCAAATGGCTCACCAAGAAATGGCAGCTTGAAGTTTTTCTTCGTATTTTTCTTCCTATTCCCCTCCTCAGATACATCTGCTGCCTCTCCAGCATTTCTAGAGTTATGGACAGAGAATGAGGAACAAGACAAATGGTCTCCACAAAACCTTCTATAGCTGTGGCCACTTAAGCAAAAAGTTACAAAATATTATCTGTGACACAAAATTTTCAGAGTTCTACTTCTCAAAATAACGAGGTATTACCAGAAATTTACTCCAAGCTTTCCATCCCAACTGACATTAAAAATTGATCTAATGATCCTTCCTCCTGTGTTACCTCCACCAGCTAAGTCTGGCACAGTCTCACACTGAGGGATGATCCTTCTCTCCCAAAGGAGCTGTGCTGTGCATGGTTGGCCTTGATTTGCTACACTAGTGGGTACCCTGAGCAGTCAGGCTGCAATTTAAGAGCCAAATTCCTGAGCTCTGGGACTCCTGCTGCCCACAGGGAAGGTGAGAGCAGAGCACATGTGCTGGCACCACTCCAAGCTGTGCCTCACATTTGTCCCCCACTTGCTAAACTGACACTGAACATTTTGTACAAAAAAACTGAAAACATTTTTCTCCTCCCGTCCCCTCCAAGAGCTTCTGTCAACAATTCCAAGTAAATCAAGCTCATCATTCCTGATTGCTGCATTAGAGACTCTGATGAACACTAAAAAAAAAAAAAAAAACAAGGATTTTACATTTTTCCAGAGATGCTTGACATGTTGTTATCAATAGGAAGATTTTATTTGAAAAATCAATGGTTGCTAATGCACAGACAATAACGTGAAATGTAAAGATTAGGGAAAATTTCCAAGCCAAGCTCAAAATAAAGAGGTGATTTATATTATCTGGGAACTTCAATCTCACAATTACTGTTGACAAATGCAAAATTTTCCTCAGTATCTATTTGGTAAACTAAAAAGGCCAAGGCAGCTGAGAGTCCTAAGCCAAAAGAATTGTCTAGAAAAGAAAAACCAAAGTACTGTTGTATAATTCAGCCTAAGTCTTTAAAAAAATAAAAATGCCCAAATAACAAAACATTTAAGTTCACAGAAGAGAAGGATATTTGTAAACCTTATCTTGTGTACAATTAAGGCAATTAGAGCTTTGCATATTTTTACCAGCAACTGGTTGTCTTCATTTGTTTGCTTTTGATATTCCCAGCCTAGATGGTCATAATCACTTACTCTGAATCCCAAATTGTTTCTGGACAAGAAGCTGAACCCAAAGGGTCAGAAAAGCATGATTACTTTCTAAGGTTGTTTACAAAAAGGTGCATGACAAAAAAATGCAGCAAATCTTTCTGCCCTTATGGTACCACCAGACAAAACCTAGGCTTGTCCCCCTTCAATCAGCTGTGAGAGATTTGGTGTTCCCCTGAGAGCAGCTGTGACGAAGTGGTGACTCACTAGTGACACAATGAGAGAAGTCTTTGTTAAAGTGGAAACAATCCTTTTCCCTTCCCAGCCTAAAATCTGTTTGCTTCTGGCTGACAAATACATATTTCTGAAACAAACCCCTAAACCTATTATCTATAGGGACAATTATTTTTGATATTAAATACTCAGTTCAAACTTTTGTAGGTGATCAGAGTGAAAAACATGAACATGGACCAAGGGCAGATGGAATGCTGAGAACTAAGGATGAGTCGAGTTGCCTAATGAGGAGCTCACGCTAAGTTCCAGTCGGGACAACAATTGATTCCCCTCAGGTTCTCCCTGAAGGCTCTATCTATCAAACACAGCCTTTCCAAGCTACTTGACAAAACTGCTTGTGGCATAAAGATTTTCCTTCATGTTTATCACGGAAATTAATCGATTACTTGACAAATACTAGCGGTTGTTTTTCCGCCTTCAAGTTTCTAATGAATTAAAAGTTGTCTGTGTTGACCAACGACCTTTACCTTGTGTGCCCCTGATCTGTGCTGAAATGGGGTTTTTAAATGTCAGCATTTAATTCCTGCTCAAAGAGAAAAGTGTTCAAAATATTGTACAAATTATTTGTCTTTAAATGAAACACACACTAGTGCCTAAGAAACCCAGGTTATTACTATAAAGTGACAAATATATGACAACTACTGGCCATTATTCAACCTACAGCTGAAGCTAAAAATAATGTATTGCAATAGGAATACTATTTAATATTCTATATGCAAACTACTAAAAAATTATAACATTATAAGTCCTTCCCTATCAGCACACCTCTGCATATTCCCCTTGTAAGGGAATTTTTTTAATAAGCAGTTCTTTACCTGTGTTTATCAGAAAAATAAACAACCTTTCAAAACTATATCCCTGACTAAATTGTAAGAATATTTTCTCTGCATGAAATCAAGAAATCCATCAAGTGCTGAATGACTTCCAAGTGCTATTAGTTTCAAAGAACACATTTAGGACACACCTTCAGCTATGGCAGTAAGTCAATAAACTGCTTCCTGAGGACTGTTTGACCTGCCCCTGGGACCTGGGCAAGTCCCTCAGCTCCAGGGCAATTACTGGGAACAGAAGTGCTGCTGTTTCATCACCTCAGGAAGGTCAGCTGGGGTGTGTGCATGACCTGCCTGGCACCAGGGGGGCAGGACCAGCCCACCCAGGGCCAAGGAGGAGTTCAGAGTGTGCCTTTGAGCTTCTCCAAGCAATGCAGCAGTTCAGACACTCAACCAACACACACTTCAGGAGGAAACACCAACTCTGGGCTCCTTTTGGCAGAGTTACCAAGGGGAGATCATTCTTGATTTGAATCTGTGCACTCAGATTTGACCTCACCTGGGAAAGAAACAACTCACATTTAGCAAAACCTGTTAAGCCTTATGATTAACGGGAGGGAAAGATGCTTTTAACAGGTTTCAATTTTCCCCTAACTCATTTTTCTCTAGGCAAAGAACAGTTGTTTGGAACAGTGAAATCTGGCAGACAGTTAACCTTTATTTCAGAGAGACAAATTACTTTTTCATCACAGTTTATCAAATCAGCAATTCAGCTCCATAGATCAACACAGTAGGAAAATTTTATCAGATCTGAAAGAGGACTTTACTGAGAACAGATTGGCTCAAAATAAGATAGGGCTGCTTCTGCAAGGAAAAACACCAGAGGTTTTCATGGTACTCAAAAATGAGGAATGGGAACAGGGAAATTAGAGGAGGCAGAATGGCTTGAACTGCCACAAATCTTTTCCTGCAGTTTCTTAATGTATGGAAAGCCAGCTGTCTGTTGTGGATTAGGGACATAAACCCTGTCTCCACACAGGCTTCTTTCACTGCTTCACCTTCCCAATAGGAACAGCAAAATAGCACTGTTTTCTATAATTATATCAGCAGAGGATTGACAAAAGCATATGGTAAGCACAGAAAGCTCGAAACAAACAAACTAAACTTCAGTGTGCTGAAGAGACACAGGAGGAAATGCTTCAGACTTAGAACCTGTGGGTAGCAGGACACCAAGATTTAGGTTTACTTTAGTTCCCATTGCCTACATGTTCCATGAGAGCAACACTTAATACAAACAGGCTCCTCGAGTTTAAACTCAGCTCCTGCAAACCTGCATGGTCTGTTGCTCATTCTCACCACCTTTTCAGTGTTCTCCCATCACGTCTGAAAAGCAAACGCAAGACTGGCCAAATCCTTTCCCAAAGAATATCAGCTCTCCAGGCTCACAGGTTTCCAACCCTCCAGACACACACAACTAAACTACAATAAGCAAAGCCACATAGTTACAGTGAGAACAGGCAAAATATAAACATGCAAATGGCAGCAAACTTTCCTTGGAATAAAAGACTGACAGTTTTCCTCCAAATTCCATGCCTCTGCCTGTTCAGCTCCCTGAGTTTATTTGGGAAGATTTTTTTTTCTCTGTGTTATAGATTACTCTGTGTTATAAATTACAACTTTGTTAGTATCTGAGCACTGTAACATCAATCATCTATGAAAGAGATTTCACATTATTGTCCTGGGTACAGAAATAGAGTGTATGTACTCATAATGGACTAACTTTTACATCTTTTACTAAAGTGGAATTCTCAGCAATGTTAAAGTTCATGACTGAATATGGTTTCGTCCCTGTTAAAAACAAACTTCTCATGTTGTAGAAATGCAAATTAAAAAAAACATTCTAGAATAAGTTGTGCTTATTGCTTCCTGATTTCCAGTGCAGTAACTGCTCTTGAATACCATCCTTAATACACCTTGAGGCTACAGTGAAGTTGGCTGATTCCCCTGAGTTTTCAAGACAAACATCATTTGGGGAATGAGAATAAATAGCTCTGAGAATCTTGAATTATTGAAACAAAGTTACATCTGAAACATTTCTTCCCAGCTTCTATTTTTCTGCTTCAGAGTTTTCTGGTGATGGAAAAGACTTTTCTGACTCTTACTCCACACAAAACCAGGCAGGTGCCTTTTTCCTTGCCCAGCTCAGCACGGAGCAAGCAGCTGCCATGGAAAGCCAAGGAGTGGAGGTGGATCAGTGCCACCTCCTCCCATGGGAACGTGCTGGCACAGCCACACGAGCTGTCACCAGCAGAGCTCTCTAGGAAAGGCAAACTCACAAGTGCCCTGGGACATGGGGCCCTATGGAGCCCTATGGAATACTCTGAAAGCCAACAGGACTTAAAGACGGTTCAGGACCACACACATTTGCAAACGCTCCTGCAGAATCCAGGACATTCCAGCTCGAAAGGAAACATTCAGTTCCTCAAAGACACCACTCTGAGGAAAACGAGACTGAAAAAATCAGTTAAGGATGTCATTGCTGTCAACACAGGTGGAGAGCAAAGGAAACCACTTCTGTCAAGAAAGCATATTATTCTCTTTTCAAGTAACTCTTCATGCAATCAATTTTCTCTGTGCTGAAAGGGACAATGAGGCTTTGCCTGAAATAATAGTACCATGGATAAGCATGAAAAAACCCTGATTGTAGGTCAGGTGCTGAAGAAGATGAGAACAGGAACAAAGGAGCAGTGACATGCTGTTACTATGTACAACACAGATATTATTTTGCTCATTAATTGCTCATTACATCCCATTAAAGTACTTGTTGCTTCAAATTCTGCCAGTGCTCCTGCAAAAAGAAGCATGAGACAAAATTGTGATTCACTAAGAGTAACAATGAAAAGAGTTTCAACAGTTTGAGTAGTGGTGCTCTGCACCAGGCTTGGCTGAGTCCTCAGTAGGAGGGCAACTGGCAGAATCAAAGAACTTTTCAAACTTCACTCTTACCATGTGAGAGTTTAGTTCTTTCAAAGGCAAATCAAAAAGCACTTTTCAAACATCAGAGATTTAGTCCTCAGAACACCTATGGAAATAAAGTAGTAATATCATCTTATCTACTGTCCTTCCAATTGCTGGAAATGCTGAGGGAAGAAATAGGTAGAGCCAGCAGATCAGTACCTGGCTCTAAGCCTGGCATGAGCAGCAGAACTTCGGGGTTTGTGATCTCAGCTCAGTTCACAGGACAGCTCTGCTGGCAGCACACAGGGTGCTCCTGTGTCCAAGGGGAAAAGGATCTGTGCCCAGGACTTGGCAGGGATCACTGCCAGAGCTTTAAACTAGACTTGAGGGGGCAGAGGGATGAAAACAGGCTCACTGGAGGCACGGCTGGGGGCAGCAGGCCAGCATCTGGGGCATGACGTGCTGGTGAGGTCCCTCACTCTGCCCTCTCAGGGGACGCGGGGCATGGAAGGGCAGCAGAGGGGAGGAGCTGAAAGCCATCACACACCAGGCAAACTGTGATAGTGGCCACCAAGGAAGCACAGTGGGATGACTCCCACAACTGAGGTGCTGTAATGGATCCCCATAAACTCCTCAGCACTTCATTCTTCTCTCAGTTCTGGCAAAAAAAGTGGCTCCTCAGCTGTGACTGCTTGCAAATCCCCTTTGACAGCATGCCCATTTAAACTTCAACTACTATTTAGATTCAATTACATTTTTTTAGATATAGAAAATACACTTTCAAGTAGCATATCAATTAATTTTAAGCAGTCATTCTACCATGTATATCATATTGTCTTACCCTTTTGCTATTCAATCTAATGGAAATTCTGAGAAACTATACAGCACAGGATCACACTGAGCTGAATTTAGGTCACTGTCTGTGTGGCACTAATGATGGATTAATTTATAAACTTACATATATCCTAAACACTGAGAATCTTTGGGTTTAAGTAATAAACCTCAGAGCAAGTGAATTGAAGTTTTGCTGCAAGAGGTGGATGTGTTTGTAGGACACATTCCACGAGACACACCGGCTCCGAGGCAGGTGGTCCTCTGTCAGCAGGGAATTATATCCAGCATCCATTACTGACATGGAGAGAAGTGCCAGTGAATCACCCAGCACCAGGAAAATTGATAGTAGGGAAACACCTGCCTGCCCACCTGCTTCTTTGCACTCCTTTGTGCAATTACAGTGCGAGCTTTGTTTTAAAGGGCTTTTTGCTCAAATCCATAGACCAGAGGGAAGGGCTTGTTAAATGGGATAAGAAGTAGGAAACAACTGAAAACACCAACAGCCTCCTGAATCAGTTCCGAGACACTTTTTTCTTATCCAAGACCAAAAATTATTTTAAACCCTGAGGTTTCTTCCGATCTGAGTTATTCTGTGAATTGTGTGGTTACTCAAAATGCAGGGGAGAACTCTGGGTGACCTTCACCTGCATTACTGAAGAAGAATCACTGTCGGTTTTCTGTTTCCCCTACAGTCATAACTTTCTGTTGTCATTTGGAAAAAGCGCAAAAAATACACACAGTAGGTGTAGAATTACTTTTTAAAACATGATAACTGTGCAATTTTAGAGTATTATCTCTAGCATATCAATGCTCCATTCCTGGGGCAAGGAAGCCAGAAGTCAAGAAAAATGTGAATAAACTCTTAAAACATTAAAGATTTTAAAGTCTACATATAAAAAGCATTCAGCTATTTTAAAGTGAGTGATTAGAAATTACAGATATTTTTCCTTCATCAACCTGTCATTTCAGTGCATGGGACATAGCTGTTGCTAAAAGCACTCAAATTTGGGTAGGATAATAGTTATCTGCAACTTTTCTTCAATAATGAAAAACGATGTAAATTTGCCACCTACTATACAAGCAACAGAAGGAGAACATGCAGGCATAACAGAATCACTGCTTTTACTTTCTAATTACTCTTGAATTTGGCCCTTATTTAAATTATTACCTCTCTAACTATAAAAACATCATCATCTATATTTTTTATAACTGGATACTTGAACATGGGGCAGGAGGCACAGGTTCTTCTTTAAAATGTGGCTACAGCAAAAGGAATCTCCACACCATTTTCCATAAAAAAAAACACCTTACAGCTAGACACTACAAAATAGTTTAGGAGTGATAGATTTGCAAAGCTGCAGAAAATGCCAACAATATTGCATTAAATAAATCTTCCTCAACATCGATGGCCACTATCTGGCCACGAACTTGAGAGCTGTGTATTTGGCACATACAATTTGAAATAAGAGATGAGCTCCTCCAGCTCTTTCCAAAGATGTTTTTTCAGTTATCAAATTCAGTATCTTTCATATGCAGGAAGCAGGGAAAGAAAAGTTTTAGAGAAAGGGAAAGAAAAGCCCCCAGTAAATCCTGCAGTTGGGCAGATAAAGCCCTGCACATTAGTTTCTCTAACAGTAAACTAGAGGTAACAGTTACAAATCTTTGTTAAATTGCTCTATAATAACCAGGGATCATTTCACAGAGTACAGACACAAAACTATCTCCAGGGTAAAACAGAGCAGCAGTTTAATGAAGCACAGCCATGCACTGGAATACAATTTTGCTCCAGAAGCAAAACCAGAACAAAGCAATTTTCACTTTCCTTATTTTTGAAAGCAGTCTAAGTAGCCAAGGAGCTACTGGAGGCTTGGTCAAGACACTGGCCTTTAAAATTGCATTATTGCAGAAAAGCATATCCTTTCTATAGGGTTTTCTTTGAACTTGCCCATACACTTGAAGGACCAAGACTTTCCCATACTAGCTAAAATTTCTAGATGGACACTTTCACATTCTTACACCACTCATCTAAAAGGGTACTGGCCACTTGGAAAATTACACTCCTGGGAGAAAAATGAGGGATGAGTGCAAATAAGTACAAAATTCTGCTGGCTCTGCTGGTTTTCAAACCTGGCATTTCTGTGACAGATACAGAAGAGTTCAGAGATAAATTTATTTCTGAATAAACCCAAAGTGTCCCACATTTTTCTCAGACCACACAATTGCATCCGTTTTTTAAAAGAAATATAAGACCTTATCCATCTAGAAATTCCTTCTGCGCCTAGACAATATATCCTTCCCCCCATCCCCACAAAAGAAGCAGAAGTTAGTAAGGGAATTTTCCTTTGAGAACAGAGGATCATTGCTCAAGGAAAACTTGGATGGGAATCCATAAATCAGTGTCAGTCAGCACAGTTCTTTGGCTGCTTAGTTTGTTTTCTTACAGACTTGCAGAGCCCCACCATCAGAGAAAAAACATTAGAGTTTTTTTACAAGCATTAGAAGGGAGCTCAGGTTTTATTGGCAACACTATTAGTACAAAACCAGGCAATCTTCAGCTGTTATAAACCAGTGCAGATTCACTGGAGTCAACTTAATGGTCTGATTTGGGATCACTGGAGAATCTGACCCAAAATGACAACAAAGTAATAGTTCAAAACAGCCACACATTTCTGAGTCTGCAGAGAGTGCTTTTACAAGTTCTGACCATTTGGAAACTTGCATATCTACATAAATACATGTATATAAACCCCTGTAACATTTTGATCATCGAAGATTAAGATAAAACACTGCTCTAATCCCAAAATGGCACATTCATGAGCAACATACAAGAAAAAAGACTACTGTTTGAAAGGAGTTAATTCAACTCAAAACATATTTTGAGCTTCTTTTTTATGAAAGCTACTTTGGGATATAAGACCAGCCCTGAAGGTTCAATTTATTCATTGCTAATGAGACAGGTGGGATTACTCAGGCAGGAATCAGGGCACCAGTGATTCCAGCTCAGATCCTACTGAATACAGACAAATATTAATGGGATGTCTGAAAGGAAACAAGGGATACAGAAAATCTTGAAATAAATGATGAGTCAAAGAACACTAAAACAATTGTCCTAAGCACTAGAAAGTCTTCCCACCCTTCCAGCTATCAAAAGAGTTGGAAAAACATTTGTATATACATCCTGGACCCCTGATCCTTCAGCCCCCCAAGAAAAACAGTTTGTTTTTCAAACTTCCATCTTCCCCAGCCATAATAAAATTTTATGTTTTTTCAGCATTGATACTTCCTTTACTGAGATGTGCATGAACTAATTACAATATTTGCATGCAATGGAAGAAAAGCTTTCTATTGGAATTGGCCAAAGGAATGAAATCTACAGTGAAACAACAGTGCAGCAGGACAAGGCAGATTCCCCTTGATATAAAGTCAAACATTCAGTAAAGCCACGAGCCTAAAATCTCCCAGTCAAATTACAGCAAGATAAGCAGCCCCAGGGTCAGTGGAGATGAGCATGTTCTCCTGGGAAATCATTGGTAGTTTAAAATAAGAGTTACTATGTGGAATTGGCTCTAGCTGCCTTTATTCCCAGTTCTCCAGGCAATTTACTGCCCACGCCCTGGACCACATATTGCCAAGTATACATGTGTCCAAACAGCCATCCATTCACCCAAGAGGAAAGAACAGCTTGATAAAATAGGACCTAATCAGGAGATCAAAGCAGCCAATCAAGAGGTCCATGTATCAATCTACATTATATGACATTCAAGGGTTTTATTTCAAAGTTTACTTAGTCTCGTCCTCTGGACTGAATGTTCCCATCCTGGGCACAATTCAAAGCTGTCCAAATGGCAAGTCCTTGGTTTGGACTCTTGTATCTTCACTAAATGTCAAAGCAGCGTTCCTGTGCACCCAGAACAGAATTTTTGTCTTGTTTCTTTCAAAAATAAGCTGGTCCAAGCACAGCAGAACTGCTCTGCTCTCCCTAAGGATTGCAGAAATGCCTGAAAAGGTGATATTCCACCACCAAGTGTTCCCATCTCACACGTGGCATAGCTTTTACTAGTATCTAGTCACAGAAGTGAATAAAGAGCCATTCGATCAGTAAAATTATATGTGCATTCCAGAACTGCCATTCCATACGTGCACATCCAGAGGTGGAATGCTGTCTTGTGGAGGGATGCACTGCCCCTGCCTGTTCCTGCACTCACCTAATGCCTACAGACCTTCCCCCAGGCACTTCTACCCAACCTCCCACTGGATACAGTGTTATATGTGCCCAATCCATTTTACTCCAGGCTTTTCCACACCATTATTTTCTCAGACTCTCTCTCCTCAGCTTCTGGCCCTCTGTTAGACATATACAGCCCATGAGATTTTTTTAGTGGTTCCTGATAGCATTCACTAGGCACTGATGAATTCTAATATCTATGCTTAAATTTAAAACAAATAGAAAAAAAAATTATAGGCTTTCCCATAGCATTTGGGCAGAGAGAACTGAGAAATAAAAATTCTACATTTGAAGAGCTCTTAAATCTCTGGTTTTGTTTGGTATGAGGTGGTTTTTTTTAAAGATTGTAGGGATTGAGGATCTCAAGCCCCACTAAGGAATTTAGCACATAACTACCACTGAAGCTAAAGGTACTTGTCTGCTCTTAAGCCTTTTTCTTTTTCCCTCTGAACTACCATCCCTAAAGCTTGAGCTCAACCCTGCTGCTTTACCCAGCAAAACAGAACTATTGATTTCCAGCTGTTCACATCCAAAGCCCTCAACAGCCTCTCACCCTCAGTTATATGAGGGACTCCAGTCCTCTGCTGCAGGAGAGGTACCTGTGGCACCAGCAGCTTTGGCTTGGCTTCCCTGCCTTCAGTCAAGTGCACTCAGCCTGTAAACACATTTACCAGCAACAGGAATAAGTGATGGCAGGCAAGCCAAGCCTGGCAGCAGCTACTGGAGCAAAGGACTGACGAATTGTGCTCCCCAGATAAGGAGAGGCAAGTAATACAAACAAATGATGCTTCTGAACAATTTATGTGCTGCTGCTTTGCAGGCTGCTGATTAGTTGAGAAGGAAGTGTCTTCCAGCAGGCCTGGGAGGGTGACATACTGCAGGCAGAGCAAGCTCTTTGCACACAGGGAACTGCTCCCTGGGATTACCACACGGGCTCAGCAGGGAGAAAATGATGTACCCAGAACACAGGTCACACAGGCAGAAATAGTAAGGCAATCCCAGTCAGTGGTGCCCCTGTGCTGACTGCCCAAACCTTCTCTGGTCTGCAGTACTAGAGAAGAATTGCAATAGGTACCAGGACTGGCCCCTGTATTTTCCTCTGGATAACCCATTGACATTTTTTCCGTTGCAGAGCAAAACTTCTTTAGCTGCAAGAGAAAAATTAAAAATGCTGTTTTCAACAGGTGCTGCTGCTGGTTTTACCACCTTCAACTGCCTCTCAGTATCCTCCTGAAGAAACTCCTGAGGACAGCTGTTAATTCATTTTCCCATTAATTTAAAGGCTGAAGGAAGTTAACACATAACAGTTTCAGCAAACCTTTCTTTTTTTACCTAAACTCTTCTATTCCTTACGTTAGCTCTGAGAACTCAATATTTTATTCATGATGGTTCTTAAAACTCAGCCTTTATTATGTAGCTGTGTCACTGGTACCTTGTGTAAAAATGCTTTTACCTTTGTAAGAATTGTGTAGTAACTCTGACTCACAGAAGAAAACTCAACAAGTTGATTCCTGGCCTCATTTCACATCAACAGTCACTTACATAAAGAGGATACAGTCAGAATTGTCCAAACTCTTAAACCAAGGTAAATAAAATAGAATGATATGCTGGGGAAGGGGGGCAATATTCTCAAGGGTTTTTCTAAGAGTCACGTACCCTCTTCAGCAACTCAGCTTCTCAAAGTCCTCTGGTTTAGGACTCATTTTTTCCATTCTTACGGTCTGTAACAAGGGGGCAGATCACAGATAGCACAAGTTAGGGAACCTCACATGAGAAATGTATCAGCAACAAGTCAGTATTTGAGCTTGGGTTCTGAGCTCTGCCCAAGCACAGTTCATTCTCCAAAAAGCACATTCAGTAGTGGAAACTGCTCTTTTGTCTCTGCCAAACGCTCAAACAAAAGCTCTCTGGGGGAGGTGTTACCCAGTGCTGCCCACAGGGCACATGCTGCCCGGCCCCATGCGCTGAGGACAGAAAGGGGGGTTGCACAGCAGCTGCAGGTCCTGCAGCCTCCTCTGGCACTGCTGGGACCGTGAACTGGGCTCTCCCAGCATGAGGCAGAGCTCACTCTCACAACATGAAGACCATAATCGTGCAGTAAGGAATCAAAGGGATTCTCAGTTGCTCTGTGATAATAAACTTGTTCAAAGACTACAGTCTTGCTGTGTTCTTTTCCAACTTAAATTGATATTAAAAATGGGGCAGAGCAAGAGTGGAACAACACAGCAGTGTGGAAAAATAGGACACATCTATTGTATGCAGTGCAACTACTGTGTATCATCAGGCACTACAGCCAGGGACAAGGCAATCAATCCCATATGCCAAGCTGAGATAGAGTTTATTCTCTTAGAGCACAGCACCCACTTTTAAAAGCTAGAAGGGAAACTCCACACTATATGCTCTGTGTAAAGAAATGTTTCTATGCGAGAGAAGTGTGAACACACCATGGTCAGAACAAGGGAACATCCTATTCCTTTCTAGGGGGTATCATTATCTATCAATCACTTAGCTATTGCTAAATGATTTCACTTTGGATAAAAAGAAAGGCCTCAAAATCCAAGAAAAATTTAGTTCAATTGAACACATTTATAAAAATGTGATTCCTTTGACTTTAATGTGGAAATTCATACTTACAGATATTGATTGGTTTGCTTGAGTTCTTTTATGCTTAGGGTAGTAAAGGAGCCAATAACAAAGCAGACAAAAGACAGGGTCTACACACTCCAAGCATACATGTGGTTCTGTGTCCCTCCAGGTGACAATGGCGTTAAAGTCCAGAACACTTCAAAAATTCAAAATCTCTTTATGCCAGATATTCTGAACAGATGTTCCCAGACATTAACCTCTCATGGAACTGTCACTGTCTTCTTACTAAAATCATTGCTAGAATTTAATTTTCGGTCTTGCAGGGACAGAAACAGTCCTGGTCTAACTGGAAAGAAACCATCCCCCTGCTGCCAAGCTGGGACTGTCACAGCCACAGACACCCAGCAGAATTGGTGGAGCTCAGTGCTCAGAATGGCAATGAAAATGCAGATTTCTCAACTCCCCTGTTTAGCTGGCTTACAGTTTATAGCATCTGAGCAACACCTGAACTCTTGAGAAGACATTTAACTAAGTACTCAAAGTATCGATTTGATTATGTCTTCTCTCACAGAAAAACAAACTTTTCCTATGATTTATATCTCTGGGAATGGTAAGGCAAAAAATTTTGCAGACAGAAGGACTCCATTTCCTCTCACAGAACAGGGTTTAAATTTCTACAATAGTATACTATTTTCTGCCTTTTTTATCACAGTTTTTTATGCTGCCTCTACAAAATAACAGTAAAAAATATACCCCTTCCAGTTCAATTCAACCTCAGTGTGTTGCTCTGTCACAAAGATATTCCCTCTACAAGTCCTTCAGAAATATGGGTCCCAGTGTATCAAGAGATATTAAATGGTAATATCTGAGACTGATGAAGTGAAACAGTCATATACACATTCAGCAGATGTTCAGCACTTTTCCAGCAAAAAGATTTTAGTGTCCCTTTTGGTTTCTGCTCGTGGTGGTGATGAACAGCTCAAACCATTACACCAGAATTAAATGCAATATTTCTATCTGTTCTTAGTGCAGGTCAAAGACAGAAGAGTCACTGCTGCCCGTTTATCACATCATGTTATTGTAACAAGGATATAAAAGGACTGAGTCTGGTCAACATTTATCTGAAGTACACAACTGTTTTCTCAACCCTGAAAGAAGTTTAAAAAAAAAAAAAAGAGAAAAACAGAGAAAGTCTACATACCACTTAGAGCAGAAAATACATGACTGTGGTATCTCCTTGAAAAAGTCTTTATTCTGGGCATTGTCTTGGCTAACTCACTCTCTTCTCAGAGCATCTGTACTGAAATACTTAAAAACCTGGATACTCTTCAGCTTGGCTAAAGAGCACATAATCATATGGAAGGAGTTCTGAGCCAGGGACTGCACGATACAAAGGAAAGATGGAGTTGGTTTGACATGACAATTTTCTGTTATTGTTTGGGGATTACAACAAACCTACAGCTAAACTAATTGTGCCATGATGGTTAAGGTTGTGTCAGCACTTTCCTTGTAAACCTCTTATCCAGTGGATTTATTACTAAATAAAAAGTTTTTCAGGGGCTGAAACCTGGCATGAAAGACTGCATTTATCTTTAGAAACTCTGCAAGAGAAATTCAGCTTTTCTTAATGGAGGGAAGAAAGAAGATTGCTAACTTGGGATACATAAATTTCTACTGCTAATCTTGCCAGCACTGTGCATGCTATCCATGCTTGAAAAGATATAGGGAAAAATACTTTGTTGATGTAGGTTCATTTCAATTTAGAAAACAAAAATCCCATGCAAGCCACCTTTGCTTGTTATGGAGATTTTAAATTTTTTACAGCATAGGTAATGATTTCTCCCTGACTATCCAATGTAGTGCCACAAACAGGCCCTAATTATACCCTCTGGTTACACAAAAGACTAAAATAACCTATGAATTACCCAACACATGTTTATTTAATTAAAAAAAAAAAAAACAACAACCTCTTGTGGTAAGCATTTATTTCTCAGTGACAGTAATCATGATTAGAGAGAGAGCCACCCTAAATAGAATTTAATTAAAAATAAATAAAAAAATAAATAAAAAAACAAACCACTTGTTATATGGCAACAAGGACGAAAAGAATGAAGTCAAGAGAAAAATTGCTGAATTAGACTGGAAAATATTGTTGGGCATTTACACTAATTTAACAGCCCAAGGAATCTGGGATGGCCCAAAACAGTGGCCTGGCTCGTAGTGGGAGCTCCTCAAGTACTTGACAGTAATACTGAACTGGATCCCTTACAAGCCTCACATGAACATTTTATCTGCAAATAGACTCAAAACATCTGAGATTCAAACACTCTCTACACCGGTGACCTCAAATTTAGCTGTATTTTGTCTTATTTTACAGACACCTATTGCCAGCCCTGCCAACTCACAGTGGATGAAACAGCCACACTGACTTCTCTCCTACCCCCCATCACCAACAGCAAAGGTCTGAGTCTCAACGAGGCCCTTCTGCAAATTCACTCTCTTTAAGAAACACAAAGAAAATGAGAGTTTTCTCAGTATTGCTCCTCCTGGACTCCTGTGCAGGTATAGTACTTTCCAGGCAGTTCAGAGGTGCAATAGAAAACTAGTACATTGTTCTGCACTGAAACTCAGGAGGAAGATTCTGGCACCAGTAGTCAAAAAACTCTGGTTAGCTCTTCTGCAGCTGTAGCACTTATGTGTGCCAAAAAGAGTAAAAATAAAATAAATAAATTTTTAAGAAAAGCTTTTTGAGTCAGTAATTCAGCAGATACAAACAAACAAGAAGATCTGAAGCGCAGGAGTTCAGTTTTAATAAAGACACTCCTTTTAAAGAGCAGTTTAATGGAGACTACAACCCTTCAAATGGTTCAGCAAAGGCTTTACACAGCCCTTTCTCCTTCAGTGAAATTCCTTTCTAAAAGTTTTATTCTTGTTCAACTAGATAAAGCCTTGGCCACCTTCTTTCTCCTCTCCATATTTCCTTGCTGTAAACACACATTTCAGACAACAGAAAACATATGAAAGAGGGACAACAGAGCAGCAATCACTACCTGAGCACTGCTTCATGGCAAAGTGATTTTACAGAGTCAGACAGTGCCTGTTCTCCTGAGTAAATGAGTGGACACAGGACACCCCACACAGGAGATTAACGTTCTCTGTCAAGTGGAAAAAGCCTCAGATGAGGCAGACACAGTGCCATCAAAACAAACAGGCATTAGTTTTGCTTCGGGATGGCATGGCAGAATGTGTAAAGCCCTTCCACCTCAGAGGGCACTCAACCCTCCCAGTTAGGACACGTGTGTTCAAGGCTTTGTTCAAATGCAGCGTCTCCCAGGGTGCCTCCTCAGCCCTGTTCACCTGCCTGCTGAGTCTCCTCTCCATTCCCTGCCCTTTTGCTGCTCAGCATCTGCTCCCTGCACTGAATTAAGTTTAAGCCAGTGAGTCTGCTCAGCCAAGCTTGGCTCCAGTTCTCAGAAATAGCTCTTTGTTGTACCCTCGTGCATTTATTTCAAAGTTTGCGTCCACATGCACACACAGTCCTCATAGCTTTAAATTTAAAAAAAAAAAACCACAAACAAAAAAACAAACAAACAAACAAAAAACAACAACCACAATTACAAACTCCTGTTCATGTCAAGCAGTGGCATATCACACAGAATTCTCCCTTTTTTGTCAGAATTTTTTCCTTCATTTAACTGACATACACTGCCAAGTTAAGTTTGCATAGGAAAAATAAACACTCATTTTACTGCAGAGAATAAAATAACAAATTATTCTAATCTGAGATTTTTTCTTTTCATCTTTTGTAACTACAGTAATTCAATCCCATATTAAGTAAGCATTGCTTCTGCAGCACACTCCCTTGCAACAAAGGATACTGTAATCAGAATAATGTTGTTCATAATGAATATAGAAGAATTTTCAAATTGTCACAGCACTGGGCCATCAACATCCACAGACTTCTGCTGGATGTTGGAATCCAAGTCCTCAGTCATTTACCAACAGAAATCCTATTCAGAGCCACCAACATTAAGAAATCATTTAACTGGTACCATTTAGAAATATGGCGTGAATTTATGTGCCCTGAGAGCTTCTATTCAAAGAGGAAGTTAAAACAGCTAAATTCAAAACTGATGTTTGAAATGCACATTATAAAATACAAGAAAATAGTGGGAGACTGACGTGACTTAGCCATGTGCATACATTGTAAAGATGTGCATATACAGGACCACACAGCACAGCATTCCCAATGACTAACTCCCCAGTAATTTCTTTATATCCTCTACCTCTCCAAGCATCTCTGAATAGCTGTCATTTTGTACTCAAAATCTTGCCCTAAGAGGTACAGCTTTCCTATAACTTCAAAAGCACACCATTTGAATATAACAGAGACTGGGGCAGGGAGGGTGCAGGAAGAAGTGGGCTTTGCAGTGCTTATTGCAGGAGGATTATACACACAAACAGGTTCCAAAAGCTTTAGGAAGCAAAACACATCTTATAAAACTCCTTCCTGGGAAATGGAAAACACAGCATCTCTAACATGTGTGCAAGGTCTCCAAAACAGTAAGAAATAAACAGTTGTTAATTCCCATCACAAAATTTCCCAGAGTTCCCAGAATCACAAACTGCTCAAAAAGGGAGCAGGAGAAGTGGGGTCCCAGCCCTGAGTGGGACTAGGGAGGCACAGGTAGTGTCCCCTGGCTGACATGGGCACCCCCCAGTACCTGAGCAGGGAGAGCAGAGCTGGCCAGGGACGGGAGCCAGGGGCAGGGACTGCCACCACATTCTTACCAATGCAGCAGGTCGGGGTCAAGCCAGGGAGTCAAGTCAGTGGGTCAAGATCAGGATGAGCAAGAGAAACGATCCAGAACAGGAAACAAAGCTCAAGCAACTTGCAACCAAGCAGGGAGGTCTCCAGCACAACTTGCCAGCACCCTTCCCACAGCAACCTGGTGTGAGGGGACACAACTGCCCCCCATCAAACTGGCCTTAAATACAGGCAGCCAAAGCCTGAGGAGTGGGAGGGGTTTGGAACTGAGGCCTGGAGCCTACTAATTGAAAGCAGATGTGTTATGGAATGCAATTTAAGTTGGCAGCACCAAGTCCTTGACTATTACTACATCTGCTCACCTGGTTCTTAATTAGCTTGAGCTTATGGAAGATGACAAATTTTGAAATGCTTTTACAGCACTGAGAACACCAGAGTGTCTGATAAGATGCAGAGAATTGTGAAGCCACGAGCACAGAGGCTCTGAAGATCACGAGGAACTGATTGGAGCTGCACAATTTAAAATGTCATGAGATTTTTTTTTGACAGTTCTTTCTGATCTGACATAGTGCATCTTAGAGACAATGTGTGAATTATATATACACTCACAGACCACCCCACACATATAGACTGTAGAGCACCCAGTTTTCTCTTGCTGATATAGCTTTAAATGTATAACATTAAAATAATTTTTGTCTTTTAGTTTGTATTGGTTTGCTAGGGGTATAGAAAAATCTCTTGATGACACAAGACATCAGTTTGGTGTCCTGAAACATTGGTCTGACGTGGTAAAGGTGTGGGGAACATGGGTAGCACTTACAGTATGTTTGTTCTGCCACCAGAGCTTCAGTTAGAAAACAAAATACCCTTCTTGAATTAGAGTGGATGCTTATTACTGAGTTACAACCTTTGTATCCAGTGTGCAAGGTTATTACTGCTACAGGGTAATAAATCTGTTGTGGCTCAGTGAAGAACTGGAATTGCAGTTACAGTCATTCCCTTCCCCTCTGCTTGTGCTGCAAACCACAATTCATCCACAGAGTTTAAGTGTGAGCAAGAGAATGTTGAGATGATATTTCACACATTTTCAAGAAGGGAGATACAGATGTTCTCCCCATGCAGCTGAATTTGCCAGGAGTAATGATAGAGAGGGAACACTTTGCTGTACTGTGCCTTTGGATTTGTGCTCTGATGAAAATAAATCTTTCTTTTTGTCCATGCCAAGGTCTCACACGATGTTACTTTATGCTGGAAGCATTTGTACTGTGCTAACTACCTTAAAAAGTCACTCAGAGTTATTAAGTGCTCATTTAAACTAACATTTGTGATCTGCCAAACTACTTAACAGCACACAGTAAGAAGTTTTAAGCCATTAACAAGCTTGCAGTTATGTATAATAGGGAGGATGGGTTTAAATAAAAATCACTTTCAAGCAGGGGAATGATTAATCATTGCTGTTCTCTCCTTCGTTTGTATTCTTAGCAAAAGTTGTCACCCTTTGTCCCAGCATTAATGGTGAGTTTTATGTGACTGTTCGTGGTATTCTTAAACTTGATTAATTAGCAAGGCCACATTTTATTTGAAAGTGCAGAATGGAGTCACATTTTCATTCAGTTCCCTAGGGAACTAATTATAAGGTCTCCTCCACATACATCACAACAATATCTCCTATATGGCACAAGTAATTATTTAGATACTGTAAATATCCTTCCAAATACTTCAAACAGAACTGCTTCAGCTACTTTAAAGTTTCATTAGAAGCTGGTGCTAGCCTCTGCTGGGAAGTTCCAAATATTCCCTGCTCAGGAAAAACAGCAGGTACTCAGTATCACGAGAATGTAAACTTTCTAATGGGAATTTATCACGTTTGTCTCTGAACCAGCACAAAGGAAAAAAATGGTGAGAAAGAGAACATAGTTAAGATTACACAGCCTTTAAAAAAAAAATGAACATAAATGTTTAACAACCAAATTATGTTGTTTTTTCTCCCTTAGCTGCAAGGCAGCAATCAGTTCTTTCTATTCTCCACCCCCAGTACACTGGAAAGTGGCAGTTCTGCTGCATTAAAAATCAGAGTAGAATATGCAAAAGCCCATCTTTAAAAATGGAAAAATGCTTCTCTCCCATCTTGCACGAGTCTCGGGGCAGTGGGTAGGAGGCTAAGGAGTGGCAATGGCTCTGACTAGTCATGTTCCAGTAGCTTTAGGAACGGAATCCCATCAGAGCAGATGTACAAAGACACCGAAAGAAGTTTTGCATAGCAGCACTTACAGTCTAAAAAGATTAGACAGTGTGTGGGAGAAAGAAACCATTAATTTGTACCTGGGAAAATGACACAGAGAAGTTTCCCTCAGTAGCACAAGACTTCTCTGTAACTCTGTACCAGAGCTGGAAACTCAAGTGCCACAAAACTGCAATTTAGCACTCAGCACACACAGGCACAAGGAGCACTCACACTGCCTGGGGAGGGGGCACAGTGCCTGCAAAGGAGCTGAGGAGCTGCACCAAACATCAGTTCACTGTTCTTTGGCTTGCGGAATTCTCAACTTGCTTCCACTGTGCTCTGCTTCTCAGGATCTGCCCCCAAAGGCAAATTTTAGGGGGAAAAAAAAGCTATTTGATTGGCTCCAAAGCTCTTCTAAATCGGATGATACAGTGAGCATCAGGCAGCAGAACAGCTTCCATAGCAACACACACTCTCTGTGCTTGGTTATTTCTGGGGCATCTGTCACTGACTCTGCTCCCTGCAAACAGTTGCAGAGAGAAGGTTCCTTGCAGACCTGTAAACAGCCCACGTTAGTGCACAATTGTATCTGGATTATTGTCAGAGTGCCCCTTGTGAGGCAGCAGCAGCAGCAAACTGCTCTTCCAAATCGATTATAATACACATTTATATTTCCCAGCATCTCCCAAACAAGGATTTCAGAGCAGTCTACAAATAGGCTTCAGAGCAGTCTACAAAACACCCTGAAGAGCCTAAAATTATAGATTAAATTTTCTGAAGCCAGAAAGATTAATTATACAAGACCATGCTCCCTAGAATTACACATCAGCTTTGTTGAAGCAGAAGACAAGTCCTTCCACATAGGAAAACAGTGTTAAATATTTCCAAAATGTTCCCCAAATCCACTTTTTCTGAAGGAGTATCATATAGGTGAAAGTATTAATTTATCTCACCTTCACTATACAGCAAAACAAACAGTATAACTTGAAGTCCAACATATATGTCAAATGACAAAAACTTGTGCCATTATAACACTTTAGTTAAAATGACTGTATTTAGACTTTGAAGATTTTCTTGTATTAGCTCACAAGTTACACAGCATCAGTAGCTCTCCTTATTTTCATCACCTTGGAAACACCACATGCAGGAAAACAAATATCAGAAAAATAAATATGGATTTGTTATTTGTAATTCAATAAATTTTTAATCCTGAATCTTCTGTTTCATATTCTTAAAGAATTTTACAACAGTAGAGACTTTTTTTTATCCAGTAAATCTCTTCTGTAGCTGAGTAATAACAACTGTGACCACGATTTTGAAGATTTTGAGTACAGATAAATAAACAATAAGGTCTGATGAGCATGCCCCATTTCCCTCCACAATAAAATCACAGGTCTTCTGAAAAAGAGATGGATTGCATTTTAATTTTAAATACTGCTAATGTTTAAAATGTCTGAAATGGACATACAGCAGAAAACACCAGTTACAAGTGTTCTAAATAAGAGCTCTCAGAAGTGTCAGCAGCTACTGAAATCAGTAACAATTAACACCATAATTCACTGGAGAAAAAATGTAACTGATGTTCTCTTGCTAGTTAATGTTTTGCTAAAATAGACAGACTGAGAAGCTGTATTATAAGTAGTTTGGTCTGGTTTTTAGTAAACAACACTGAACAGTCACCAAGTGTACACATCAAGCACACAGTTAGTAGTTAAAATGTTTTTGTCTTTGGGGTATTTTCTAGTCCACTGCCATATTCACTGAAAAATGAGTCAGTAGAGAAGATACCAAATGTTCTGCATCTGATATAATAAATATATTAACAAAGAAGAAGACAAAAAGGAATTTAAAAACACTTAATCTAAAAAAGAAGAAAACTCAGTTTTTTTCTTACCCACTCTGTTCAAAACAGCCAGTGTGTGTTGACCTTCCAGGCATGCAGCAAACTTTATTTAGTTTTTATTGGCATTTGGAAAATGCCAGAACTTGATGAAACTTGCAGACAGCAAAACTTTGTTGGACTCTTTACCAATGTTTCCTATTGCAATGGGTTTAATTTTTTGCTCTTGCTTATGACAGGGTTGCTCATGGTCTTGGAAACTGTTCAGGGTTCAGCAAAAGGGAGAAAGAATTCAAGAGAGCAGAGGAGACCCAGTATGAGGACCAGAGTGTCAGGGGGAGAGACACTTAAAACAGGTCAGAAAAGTCTCATAATGGTACAGACTGGGAGCAAAGTGCCCCAGATAACACTCTGCTATCAACAGTGACTGATGAAATCAGCACCACAATGCAAGTCTCACCTCACCCAGATTGCTGGCCAAAGGAAACCACTGCTTGCTGCTGCTTCAGGAGCTCCAGCAGCAAAGGCTTTTTGCAATGGTTCTGTTCTCAAACACACAGTAAATGAAAATATGTACTCCATCAAATCTGAGTGGTTAAAAGGGAACTCCTTTTTAAGTATTAGAAAATATAAGCAAAGATATCTGGGGAGGGAGAAAGGTAATGAAAGCCATGCCCCTGTACAACTGTGTGTCAGATCTATTGGCCTCATGCATCCCAGAACTGTCCAAGGCACGTGCTCCAGAAGGTTTTCCACAGGACCCAATTTCCAAAGGGTGTCTGAGGCATGAGGTCACACCAGGAATAATAACACCAAAGGCTGTATTACAGTTCACTCACCGTGTCAGCACCACCCAACCTCAGCACTGACAGAACTGAGGTAGGAAACGCCTCTGCTGAGGTCACTGGAGTGTTGCAGGAGGAGAACCAGCAGCACTGCACAAACTCAGCCCAGGTTCTACTCGTGTTTGTGTGAGGGAGCCCTTCACTTACCCTGAGAACCTTCACGGTGCAGAGCCTGGCAAGTGGGGCCATCAGCTTCTGAGAGGCTGTAAAACCTGCACCTTCTGGCTGAGCCTGAGCCCTTACCTGCAATCACAAAGAATTGTTAACTGGGATAACAAGGAATTGTTGCTATTATCTCCCCTGTTTGTAAACCCAGCCAGACAATATTGCACAACCAGCTCTAAACTCACAGCAATCATCCAGAGTCAGTGAGAGAACTACCACAGAACTGTAGCAAGTGCAAGAAAACCATGACAGTCATCCTTCAACCATAGTATATATAATAGATAACCACAGCAGGTTTGAAAGGCTACATCAGTATGTAATAGCTATTGTAACTCACTAATTTCTACTAGGAAGAAACTTCTTATTTTTATTTCTCCTTTACCAGAAACAAACTTTGCTGTTCCCTGTGCAGAAGGGTTGGCCTGCCTGTGACCTTGCAGAGATGTGAGTAAGGAGTGCCCCTGTTGCTGGGGCTGGGGTCTGCCCATGTGCCTCTCTGCCCAGCACACTGGGGGGTAAGTGGAGCGTGGAGCCCATCTCAGGAGATGGGCAGGGCAGCACTTGAGCTGAGCTCCAGCATCACACGGATCCACAGCAGAATCCAACAGGAACTGACTCATGGCAAAAATACTAAGATAGCACCAGATAGCAGATCAGAAGCATTCTGTTCCTTTGGGAAGAAAACATGCAGCTCTTCCAAATGCCTACCAGTCACTTTAACATTGAAATGTTTCTTTTCTTTCAAAATCCAGCATGCAATTCTTAAGATTAGGCCAGAGATAGGAAACATCATTTCAGCAATCAAAAGATGATGCTTTCATATAAAAACAAATATTCTTAATAAAGTCATCCCCAACACCTTTATGCAATCAGTTACCAGTCCAAAGCCGAGATAAAGTGTAAGTGCAATAAGTAAACATTTTAAAGTATAACATAAACCCCATAAGTGTAATGAAAAGAATACTGCCACCTCCTTACTTCAGTTGAAAGTCAGAAATAGAGAAACACACCTACGAAACTGCAGACATAAGTCCTGGTGCAAGACTGACTGGTGAAAATAAAGAAACATATTTAAGTGCTACTCAGTGACAGAGATAATAATTGCTCTGTATCATTCTTCATAATCAACTGCAAAGAGATTAAAAACATCAGGAAACAAAAACAGCAAAGGAGAAACTCTGCCCCAAATGATAAAACAACACTTCAAACTGTACTGTTACATTTTAGTTTCAGCAACTTCTGTAACCCCCTTTGATTTGGAAGCATTATCCACATAGGAACAGAGGAGTTCAAATGGCAACATTTAGAGGACATAAAACCAAAGACAGATCAAGTTCTATGAATTCAGGATTCGGGTCACCAGCACAAAATGGAAGCAGCAGCAAATGTCATCAATAACCAAAACATCATCAGGCAAACAATAAAACTGAGAAAGGATGACCTTAAACCAACTTTCAAAGAAATTTCGTATTACCAGATTGCAAAGATGAAAAGGTTTTTTCCTCCAGTTAACTTGAACTGAGACAGATGAAGGGGAATGACTGGAACTGAAAAAAAAAAGATACAGAGTTCAGAGAGAGTTATTGAAGTTGCCACAGACTCAGCTGGATACCAATAACGTTGGAACAAGAAAGAGACATTCCATATAATTGGGAAATTAGATTTAGAAACAAGAACATTTGTTTCTAAACAAGTATTTCTACAAAGAAGCAGGAAAAGGAAAAAGCATAAGGAAGATTGATATTTTCTTTGTTATTTTGAGAAATTAAAACTTCAGTAAAACATCACTTAGAACCTTCTAGCAAAGCTTTCCAGAAATAATCAGTGATTCTCAGTGCCCAACTAGATATATCTATAAGGGTCCTGCTACTCATAAAGTTTCAGCACCCTAAGTAAACATTTGCTGCTCTACAGTGGTTTTGTAGATATCCAGGCACTCCATAGTCTCCAGGAGTGATGTTTGCTTTTCCAGACCAAAAATCCAGCTATAAAGTAATTCTACTTCTATGAAAGAGAGAGAGACAAGAATAACTACAACTTTGCTATGCTTATTTGAAGAACCAGTGAACTTAATGACCTTGCTAGTGAAGATAATTTGTCAGATATATCACGTAATTTATAATATCCCCATCTAGAAAATAAAGTCCTCCCAAACACACATATAATCAGGGACTAACATACTGTAGCAGAGTCTGTAAGTGTTGTTACACTGTCACTGCTCTCAGCATGGCCCCAGAGGAGCAGCTGGGGAGCCACAACCACCATCCTCTGCGTTGAAGGGCCTGTTGCTGGTGCCTTTCTCATTGTGCTTCAGCTGCACTTCAACAGACAGTGGAATATTTCTGTGCCATGACAGCAGACACAACCTGCCAGTAATTAAAAGAAAAATTCATATAACCCTTATAAATCTTCAGATGACCAATATGTCTAAAGCTATTTTACAAAGGAAATATTGCAGGAATGAAGGAAACCTAAAAAGAAGCTCACATTGTGATCTCACGTTGCAGGGCATGGGTTGTGTGTTCCCTTTGTTTTTGAGCATCCACAGAAAAAAACCTCCTGAGACAAAGTGGCAGAAGATTAAAAAGTCATCTTGAAAGGAGACTTTTGACAAAACTGCAAAAGAAATAAAAAAAACTTCCAGTTTTTAACATGATCTCTGGCTTAATATTTCACTTCTGCAATGTTCTGCTTCACTACTACTGAGTGACAGAAAAGGAAGTAACAAAAAGTCTTTTTGGCATCCATATCTTGATTTTTTTCTGTATATTGTAAGAAGAAATGACAGAGCTGATAATTAAAAATATTACAATTAAGTCCTGCAGTCACCAGATGTACAGCTGAAAAGAGAAGTGGGATCAATTCTGAAAACTACATCACAGTTAAAGAGAAATTAAAACTGGTGAATAAACAGAGGAAACCATTAGAAAAAAAATGTAGCCTCTTCTGCTAGACTGGAAGTGAGGAGGGTGGAAAAGAGGCAGTATCATGTTGTTTGAATAATCTAATTCTTTGTTATGCACTTTTCCATGAACATTTTTAATGCAGGCTTCATGCAGGTTTAATGCAGGCTGTGATATAACAACAAATAATCAATTTTCTATTCCTCCCATCCCCAATTAAAAATTCTAATAGTTGAAATACGTGGAATCAGAATAATTGATCCTGACTGGGACACACAGGTTTGACAACAGCCACCTTATGCAACCAGCCACGGGATGTGTTTGCTGCTCATGGATACATGGAACCTCCCAAAGAAACAAAGAGGTGAGTGCAGACACCAGGCATGGGTTGGATTTTTGTTGGTTTTGCTACTGAGCAATAAATCAAATTCTGAGTACCCTCCATAAGGTAGTTACCACACAGTTATTTCAGTGGCTGCAAATGCATATCCAGGTAGAGAGCATCAGCCTCTCCCTTCTCATGCATAAAAGTAAATGACACCTTGGCCACCCAGCAAGCCACTCCTCTCCTCTTATTTCATTTATTTCTTCATGTATGTTGAGTTTTGGGTTGTTGTTTTACAGTTATTTTTCTGAATTCTGGACCCTTAAAAAAACCACAGTTGGTAAAAAAGCACAAGCTTAAAACAGCTTGTATTAACTTCCTACACCATCCTTTGGGTTGTTCTCATATATATATTCTCATATATTACAAAAATATATTCATTGTCATATTTTTCTTAGTTATTTATATAATATATTTAATTCATAAATTATGAACAAGTCATCTTTGATAGGTAGAAACAGACAACTTCCACCAACTGAAAGGACAGAAAGATTGGTTCAGAATAAGGTTTTAAAAAAAGAGAAGCTGACTAACTTACAATGTGTATTCTTCACAGTCAGAAGAAAATTGAAAATCCACATGAAAGACACCTGGAAAGATTCTACTATAATTTTTTTCTACCTGACAACATAATTTCAAATGCATGTAAAGATATTAAAAATTTGAAGGAGAACTTGTTTGAATATGATTAGAGGAAAGGACTTCAGCATGAGGCCAACAGATATAAAAGTACAATTGAAATCTGGTCATGAAAATCCCTCAGGCTGGAGGAAATGTGAGGAGAAGCCCTGCTCTGTCAGGAGCACAGGAATTCCCAGCACTCACTCCTCAGCCCTGCCCTGCAAGCACTGCCCACACTCCCCCACTCCACCTGCTGCTCTCACCAACTTAAATGGATTGTCTGCACTCTCCAAGAGATAATCACCTCCATAAATCAAGACAAATAAATTCCCACATAGTAGTTATATACATTTTATAATGCCAAATCTCTTACAGACACAGGTTGGAAGGAGGATTTTTTTGTGGGAAATGAGGGTTTTCAGACAAAACAATTTAGAAACGAAAACAAAGGTAAGGATACAAACCAAATCCAAATCCTCAGTGATTCAGTTCTTCAAGTGTTTGGGATCTTGATTTTAAAAAGATATAAACATTAAATAAAAACATAAAAATGCTTGAAACTTTTAAAACATCTACGTGGTCTAGTTGTCACTATTTACTATCCCACCCTCTCCCATTGTGCAAACACTAATTGCCTTGGCAGTGTGTTTGGGACACAACACTAGAAGGTGCATCCCATCCATCGCTGAAAACCATGGGGGGATTTCCAAAACGTAGGAATATTCCATGTTTTCAAGCCATGTAAGCATTTCTCATTGACTAGAGTGGGACAAAGGATCAGGTCAGAGCAGGCCCAACTGATGCTCGCTGTATTTTGGGGCCTTTCTTTAAATCACAGCTAAATTGCAGAGCAGAGGGAAATGCAGCACACAACCACTCAAGGATGAAGAACTAAAATGCCCCCGTTTTTGCAGCAGTAAAGTGCCATCAGGAAGAAGCCATCCTGCCTAAATACAGATCTTTGAGAAATTAGAAGCAAAACGGCCTTAGTTCGGTTTTTATTTTAAAGAAAGGTAAGGAAAATACACCAAACCAGTAGTCACATTTTCTTTAGCAAAGGCTTCCTTTGTCATTTATCTTATTCTGAACTCAGTGAAGAGCTGTAGAGGCTGCTGTGAACTACAGCCAAGCAGAGCAGAGGGAGCAGAGAGCAAAGGGAAGGCTGCTGGCTGCCGAGCAGATGGAGCCATTAGCTGCACTGGGGGAATGCAGTCAAAGCAAGAGAGGATAACTAGCAGGGAGCATGGCTTTCAAGGGCATTTCACAGGAAACTGGGCTTTTTTTGGCCTTTTTTCTGTATTTCTAAATTGATATTTTACTGTAGTTCCTTTTTGCCTCTTCTGCTATTGCAAATCCTCGCCTTACTGTTGCAACCCTGGAAAAAGGGCTTATTTCTGAGCTACAAGGAAATGGGAAACCTTCTAGGTTTCTGGGCAAGAGTTCAAAATTATATTAAATATTTTAATAATAAGCCCTTTGAATTGAAGTGGTTTCCATGTTGCTGTCAGTCAAGACCCTGATTTGTCTGACCATCTGCTTATTTTCCTGGTCTTACTGTCATACATGACCAAACAAAAACCATGATCTTTTGAGGCACTGTGTGAAACTCCTGCTAATTTCAGTCTAGATTTATGAAGACTGTAGGTTTTGGAGATGGATAAAAATGTGTCTTAAAATTGGTAACTGAGCAAACGTGAAAACTCACAAATACAGTATTTCATACATGTATTCTGGCAATTTTTAAAAATTCTTATAAAACTAGTATATAAACAATTGCCCAGAATACAGCTCACGATGTATCTCAACATTTTCCAGCCAACCAGAAAGATATAGAAAGATGTAAAAACTTCCCAAATACAACCAGTCAGCTTCTTGAAGAGTAATCAAAAGTTTAGCCTGGTTTTACAACCATGAGAAACTTCTGCAGAAGAGTAGTTCATAGCACAACTTGTGCTGGGCAATTTTTCAGCAGACTGTGAACAAAATTTTGAAGTCATGCAACAATTCATCAAAGCAGATGCTGCACTGGGAAGCAGAATGCTTGGATCCTATTTCTAGGGCTAAGCAGACCTCAGATAAATCATTAACCTCTTTCCTCTCATGCCCATCATCTGTTTTGCTGCCACAATTGCAGTAATCACGTTTCTGCAGTGCCACCGGACCTTCCAAACTGCCCAGAGTGCAGATTTTCCAGTCTGACATTAATTGTAGCAGTAAACCAGGCATCAAGTGTTGATGCAAAGGCAAAAATGTGGAGCTGCCTGGCCATCAAAAAGCAATCTGAGGGTAAGCAATATATTTCACTTACTCTGTTGCAAGCTTTAGTGAGATAATCCTTTCTTATTGCCTGCACATACACAAGATGCAACACATAATAATCTTTCATCTTATGGCATTTACATATTCCTTAATTCAGAAAGTTCCAAGTTTTCCAAGTCCCTTTTTGCTATGTCAGTTTTACTGTGTGAAACGATGGAAATTATAGTCTCATATAGAAATGATGCCTACTGAAGAGATAAAATATTCTTTATTAAAAAATCAGAATTATATGAGCTTTGTCTATTATTTTCTAGTTAACTGTCAAAGCAACAACTGAAAAAAACATCTCAAGAGACATGTGAGATTATGAAGCTGAAATGGTGAGAACAGACAATGCCTCACAAGGTACAAGGATAGGTTTTGTCAGCATCTGGTTTTCTTCTTATCAGATGTTGAAATGAAGTATGAGATCTATCAAGAAGGGCAATACTGTCCAAATAAATAAATTCCAAAGTTGGCAGGTTATCACACCTGAGAAACTGTCTCACACACAAAAATCATCATATACAAGGAATAGAGAACTTTATATTAAAAAAAAAAAAAGAGGTGACATTTTTTAATTTGGGAAAGAACCTTCCAAATAATGGTATAGATGGCGGCTTGTAATATGTTGGCAGATACTATAGAGGTCTTTTTATAATTAACATAAGATGTGCCATTCTCCTGCCTGGGAAGAACCAATAGGAAAAACTCAGAGAGCCTTTCATGAACTTTTGCTGTTTGCCATCAACTTTTCTGAGGTTCCTCAGACCCAAGTGCTTGTTTTCCAGAGAGCGGATGCTTGTGACACACTGTGGAGTGTATTTATAAGTGACCACAGAGTTAGATAACAAATATGCACGTATTTGTCATCACATGAGGGAAAATAAATGCACTGGTTCTCTAAGCCAGGCATTTCAGCTTGCCTGGGAACAGGGAAAAGATTTAAGTTGACATAAGTGCCCAGGGCAGGAGCTGGATCCCACTGGGCTATCCCTGGTGCAGTGGTAGAAAGGCAAACATGGTAGAAAGGCAATCCTTGATCACAGCAAACCAGAGAACTGAGCTTTCTGGGGAACATGAGAAGGTACTACAATGAAAGGCAAAGTTAAAGAGAGTCAGGAGCTGGCTACAGCCTGCCTTCTTGGATGTGCATCCCTCCTACTCCAAGCTGGCAAGGGAATTTTTCTCCCAATATGGTGCAGCACATGCATGTTCTTCACTGCTGTAGTTTCCTGGAATAGCTCAGGATACAGTAACATACGGGGCATTGGCAAAGGAAAAGGGGAAAGAGGTCACATTCACAGGAATTCCAAACTATCTTAAGTTCTGTTTAAAATGCTTCAATCTATATTCCTGGAACTGATCCTGCTAATGAGAGAAGAAAAAGGCAACATACCAGCCACTTCTTATTTTTTAAATAACCCTTTTTGATATGTCACAAAGTATTGCCCTTTATCACAGCACAAGGATTTTGTCCTTTCAAATGATGTTGGCAGGGAAACATAAATTTAAGAAGTTGATATCACCTCCTAGTGAAAGGTTTCCCCATTACTTAGCCAGTTAACTACTGAATTCTAATTTCCTAATACAAGCTGTTAAGATATCGTATAACATTCAAGCACATATGGCATTGGTAATACATATTAGCTAAAACTACCTATTTTCTTCCTTTTTTATGAAAAATTGTTTATTTTTAAATGAAAATAAAAAAGTATTATCATGACTGAAAGAATAATGTAATCTGAGCAGTTTAGATCAAAATATACAACATTGTTTAAGTGGCTATCTACAGTTCAGGTATTACAGCAACTGAAACTTTTGTTTTTCATGTGATCATCATTTTGCAAAGGAAACTGCACGGAGAGAAGGTGGCTCCCTGGAGGATTTCCTCATTTCTACAAAGAGCTGATATCTTTCTTTGAGAATAATGTGAATACCACAAGAAGTTCATTTGAAAGAAATCTTGAAATTAAGTTGACACCAGTGTCTGGGAAAGCGATGTTTCCTGCCCTGTGCATAACACACCAGGGGAGTCCAGTGCCATAAAATGCCAGTCAAACACACCTCAAGGCTACTTCCCATTTCAAGCCTATGTTCTTGTTACATATATTGTATAGCTTCTAGTTATTATTATTAAGGTGCTGAAGCATCCCAACATGCAGGAAATGTGTAGCTGCCAGAGCAGCTAAGCTAGGACTGCCAGGTTATGTGGAATGCCCTGCTGGTGCCCTGCACACCCCCAGGGCCACTGCAGAAGTTTTCGGAGCTCCAGTCACACCCCTCAGCTGGCAGCAGGACTCCAGCACTGTAAGAGAAAGGTATAATGTTGCAGAAGTCAGAACACGTCACAAAAGAGATTTAGCTTTAGCATTCATGAATGTTTCTGATTTTCTGCTTCCCCATCTCCTAATTTCTCACCAGGAAAGAACATCAATAGTGACCATCACTGCAATTTCTTTCTATGTATGAGGAAAATATTCTTTCTAGAACAAATAGGTAGTAATAATATTTTTACCCTATAAAATCATAAAATGCAAGCATCTCCTTTATGAATTTTCATCATATTTAAAGAACTGAAAGTCACAGGAAAATGTGTGTGATGGAATCAGAAAAACATTAGAATATTGTTTGTGATAGGATGTAATAAGGAGCATGCTTTGGTGTAACTGCAAACATTTCTAGCAATAGTATTTATAAAGTAAGACAAAAACAGAGCTTCTAGACCCAGTATTTAAGAAAAGCTCCCAACTGCAGAAATAAAGAAACAATCAATTATTCCATTTTCTAAAGTACTAGAAATATCAAACCAACCTAGTAGCTCTTGGTTTTAATCTTTCATGTCAGAATTCAGAACCATGGAGAAAACAATTTGGTATTTGCTGACTTAGAATAATTGAGTTGTTTTTTTCTTCTGGAATCTGTGAAACAAGCTCTATTCACCTGCTTTGTTCCTGATCCCCATTTTAGGGTGGCACAATTTAAAAATGCATCCCTCACTGACAAATTCCTTCATGCTGCCAAGGAAGAAAGTTTCACTTTTCCTTTTTATTTTTCAGGTCTCCTTATGCTTATTTAATGAAGCATAAATATGGATGGCACCTTTCTCCTTACAGCAGTTGAAAACATACAAAACTACATTCAGCTGCAGAAGCACCTCTTTTTTAAGCAGCCTTTAAGTAGTTCCCTTGGTTTCCATTGTTTTTGCAGACACTTGGGCTTCCTTCACACCCGTGAGCCACACAGGCTCCAAAACAAACTCATCACATAAACTCATCACACTGATGTCAGAAGAAGTAAAAGAAAAAAACATGTGCAACACTCAGAACAGGAAAATCCTTTCATGTAGCAAAGACAAAGAAATATATATTATTATTATTTACTTCATTTCTCTTCTTATTAGCTGAGTGTTTCGTACTGACGTCTATATGTCATTCTTTCCTCTTTAACCATAATTAACCCTACAAAGAGTCTGTCAGGAGTACTTCAAAGTACTTGTTATTTAAAATATTGACCTCCACATAAGTTCTTATCAAGATATACCTAGAAGTACCAGAATTTTGTGCATGTGCTATTTTCTATTTCTGGATTAAAATAATGTTTCTTGACAGAAATATCTTGTCAAGTGTTTCCCGTGCCATTGCCATAGTACAGAAAATGAGGGTGCACCTAAAAAATCAGAAAAGAGTTTATCATAATATACAGCTGAAATGTCTGCAGG